>NW_026571299.1:3976090-4128590 GCF_026225935.1 Boleophthalmus pectinirostris | reverse complement strand
AACATGACGCAATTCCGATGTGACGCTATTCTGACATGATAGTATTGACATGATGCTATTAAGATATTCTGCTATTCCGACATGATGCTATTCTGACATGACGCTATTCTGACATGATACTATTCTGACATGACACTATTCCGACACGATGGTATTCCGACATGACACTATTCCGACATGACGCTATTCCGACATGACGCTATTCCGACATGACGCTATTCCGATATGATGCTATTCTGACATGACAGTATTCCGACATGACGATATTCCGACATGATGCTGTTCCACCATGACGCTATTCCGATAAGCTGTTATTCCGACATGACGTTATTCCGACATAATGCTGTTCCAACATGACGCTATTCCGATATGCTGTTATTCCGACATGACATTATTCTGACATGACGTTATTCTGACATGACGTTATTCCGACATGACGCTATTCCGACATGACGCTATTCCGACATGATGCTATTCCGATGTGACGCTATTTTGATATGCTGCTATTCCGACATGCTGCTATTCCGATATGCTTCTATTCCGATATGCTGCTATTCTGACCTGCTGCTATTCCGACATGATGCTATTCCAGTATGCTGCTCTTCTGACATGACGTCATTCCGACATGATGCTATTCCGACATGACACTATTCCGACATAACACTATTCCGACATGACGCTATTCCGACATGACGCTATTCTGACATGGCGCTATTCAGACATGACGCTTTTCAGACATGACGCTATTCCGATGTGACGCTATTCTGACATGACGCTGTTATAACGTGACACTATTCCAACATGATGCTATTCCGACATGACGCTATTCCGACATAACTCTTTTCTGATGTGACACTATTCCGACGTGGCGCTATTCCGACATGATACAATTCCAATATGCTGCTATTCTGACATGACGCTACTCTGACATGACACTATTCCGACATGACGCTATTCTGATATGACGCTATTCCGACGTGACGCTATTCTGATATGACAATATTCCAATATGCTGCTATTCCAATGTGCTGCTATTCCGACATGACTCTATTCCGATATGCTACTATTCTGACATGATGCTATTCCGACATGCTGCTAATGCGACATGACACTATTCCGACATGACGCTATTCCAATATGATGCTATTCCGATATGATGCTATTCTGACATGACGGTATTCCGACATGACGATATTCCAACATGATGCTGTTCCAACATGACGCTATTCCAAAATGCTGCTATTCCGACATGATGTTATTCCGACATGATGCTATTTCGACATGACGATATTCCAACATGATGCTGTTCCAACATGATGCTATTCCAAAATGCTGCTATTCCGACATGACGTTATTCCGACATGATGCTATTCCGACATGACGCTATTTCGATATGCTGTTATTCCGACATGACGTTATTCCGACATGACGCTATTCCGACATGATGCTATTCCGATGTGACGCCATTCCAATATGCTGCTATTCTGACATAACGCTATTCCGACATGCTGCTATTCTGACATGATGCTATTCCGACATGACGGTATTACAACATGACGCCATTCCGACATGATGCTATTCCAACATGATGCTATTCTGACACAACACTATTCCGACATGACACTATTCCGACAAGACGCTATTCTGGCATGCTGCTATTCCGACATGTGGCTAGTTTAGATCTGGTTCAGTCATGGCCCAGTCCAGTCCCAGTTTAGTCCTGGTTTAATCCTATTTTAATTCCGGTTTAGTCCTGGTTCAGTCCTGGTTTAGTCCTCGTTTAGACGCCCTAGTCTGAACAGACGATGGGGAGAGTTTGAATAGGGCCCGAGAGAGATCGCTAAATTACTCATACACATATACGGAAGACTTTAAAACCTCTTCAGACGTATTTTTTTGATGACGAAACAACTTTATACGACTGTAGAAAGTTCCAGAAAGCTCCTTTAACTGTTATATAATTCTGAAAAACAAGTAAATAAACCACAAACGGTAGCTGTTAGCATTCCAACTGGTTAGCCACATTAATGATCGTTGTATTTCAGTATTTTTCCCGGTCTGTCACTCGCGCTCTTCATCCGTCTCCCTTTGAACGTTCGTGCCTCTCCTTTGTAAAAACCCACGGACCGTTTATCGAGCTTTACTGTACGCGACCTCCGACCCCGCTCTGTTTACCGCCGCTAATGCTCCGCTAAGGTGGCTAACGATGTAAACAAAAGCCGCAGTTAAGCATCAACGAGAGAAACGCGACAAACACGGCGGAGGAAAGAAAGAGCCGCTCGTGTGGAGGAACAAAGACTAAGCCAGGGTCTAAAACAAGGACTAAACCAGGTCCGGGAAAAAGTCCGAGTCGGGTCTAAAGAAGGTCTTAACCAGGACCAGAAGTGGGTCACAAGAGCTCGTTTACCATAAACCGTAAATAAATAAATGTTGAGTTGTGTTTTTTTGTTTCATTCACACGTTTAACTCACAGATCCTACAATTTTAGACTGAGTTCTGAACTGAAAAATATCTGTTCCACCTTGTGATGTCATGAAGAGGTTGTTTTCAAGAATCTCTGTATCATTCATTCATTCGTTTTTGTAAATAAATAAAGCCAAAAATAAGAAAATGAAAAAACAACTATTTTCTTCATTATTTGTCTCCAAAACCAAAATTAAAAAACAGATAATGATTATATATATATATATATATATATATATATATATATATTATTATTATTTATTTATTTTTTTTCCGTTTTCGATTTTGTGTTTAAATGAAAAAAAAAAAAAACCCGACCATTTCACTTAAACTGTGATGTCGGACTTTTGCGCCGCATACAGAATGAACCAGGACTAAACCAGGACTAAACCAGGTCCAGGATCAGGCCATGACTGAGACCAGGACTGAGACCAGGAACAGGAACCAGAAATGAGACCGCGACTGAGACCAGGACTGATGCCAGGACCAAACTGGGACCAGACTGGGACTGAGACTGGTTTAGTCCTGGTTTAGACCTGGTTTAAACCTGGTTTAGTCCTGGTTTAGACCTAGTTTAGACTTGGTTTAGTCCTGTTATAGTCCTGGGATCAGTGCTGGGATCAGTCCTTCTTCAGTCCTGGTTCAGTCCTGGTCTTGTCCTGGTCTCAGTCCCAGTCTGGTTCCAGTCTGGTTCCAGTCTCAGTTCTGGTCTCAGTCCCAGTCTGGTCTCAACCTGGTCCAGGACTGAGGCTGGGACCAGACCAGAACCAGACCGGGACGGAAAATGGTTTAGTACTGATTCAGTCCTGGTTCAGTCCGTATGCGGTGCAAAAGTCCGACATCGCAGTTTAAGTCACGGCAACTTGAAACGGTCGTTATGTGTTTTTCCATTCTTCATTTAAACACAAAATCGAAAACTGAAAAAATTTATTGTTACCTATTTTGGTTTTGGAGACAAATCATGAAGAAAGTTTTTTTTTTTTGCTTATTTTCGGTTTTATTTTGAAAAACTAATCAACAAATGATACACGGATTCAGCCGAGAACTTGTCACCTGACGAGTCACCTGACGGTCTACACGGGCGCACCTGCAGGCCCGTCCCGACATTCGGAACTGTAACGACGGCGTTTCATCGCCGCTGATATCGCCGTGATTTTAGCGAATTTGTATGAAGAAAAATAAAAAACCCACCACTTCAATCCAGGTTAAAAAAGCTTTGTGGCACGTGTTACTCACGTTTGTACCGAGTAAAATATTACAATTTTTTTTACCTGTAATGCCGAACATTACTGTGTTACAACAAAAAGCATTACAGTAATTTATTACTTTTATAACACGTTACTCCCAACCCTGTTTGTCAGCAGTACGATTTTGTGGCATAAAGTTGCGATTTTTGGCCACTTCTGAGCCGATTTTTCACTTGTGCGACTGTTTTTGAGATCGAGTTTTGGCGTAATCCTGTGTCGTGCTTCGTGTAGTAAACGTGGGGTAACGAGAACCGATTGAGAACTCAAAACCAGCTCCTGATCGGCAATCGTAGGTCGCAAGAAAATCAAACCTGTTTAAAATCCAGTCGCCTCTCGTGAGGTTTTCGCTCTGATGAAGTCGTTCGTTTAGTTTGAGAACGTGAATCGTGAGCTGTGAACTTTTAAACCCTGTAATCTGGTCGTACAGTTTGAGCTGGAGCTGAGTGAAACGATCGAAAATATCACACAGAAGAGCGAAAAGTGATAATCTCCTGACGCCTTAGTGGCCTAGTTTTAAAGGTACATTATGTAACTTTTTGATTGGGGGATGGATATGTCGTTGCGCTTTCTGGAATGTTCCACAGTGTGACATTTAACAGCTCTATCTTATATTTATCCAATCACTCTTGGCTATAAAGCTCAAAAATGCCTTGAAAAACGGGCAGAGTCGACTATTTTTATGTTTATATTCCCATCACTTTTTATTTTTACTGATATTTAGAGACAGTTTGTTGGAGTTTAACCAAGTATCGACATGTACTGCACTAATTATCCATTAAGATGATTTTCTGGCCCAGATTTGAGTTTGAAATAAACAGGTTTGTGTTGTCAGCAGTTGGAATTTATGAATGGCATTAGTGGCCTAATTTTAAAAGGTACATTGTGTAACTTTTTGATTGGGGGATGGAAATGTCATTGCTCTGCCCGGAATGTTCCACAGTGTGACATTTAACAGCTCTATCTTATATTTATTCAATTGTGGTGGTGGTTTTATAGCTCAAAAATACCTAGAAAAACAGGCAGAGTCGACTATTTTTAGGTTTATATTCCCATTGCTTTTTATTGTCTGACAAAAACAATAAAAAAAAAAAAAGGTTTTACTGATATTTGTTGGAATTTAACCAAGTATTGACATAAACTGTACTAATTACACATTAAGATGATTTTGGGTTTTTTTTCTGGCTGGCCCAGATTTTAGTTTGACATAAACAGGTTTGTGTTGTCAGCAGTTTATAACTCAAAAATACCTGGTCCAAAAGAACAAAAAAACAGGCAGAGGCAGAATTTTATCAGCTCAAAATGTTTCCAAACAGGGGAAAATATTATTTTTCTTGCTGGCTCCATCGCAAAAAAAAAAAAAAAGAAAAAGAAAGAAAGAATCTCAAACAGAATGTACCAAACTCACAATAACCCAAAACTATAAAATGTTTTGGGGGAATCTGTTGCGTTTCTTTGGCGCTTATGTTTCGAATCGCGCACCAAATCCGCGAGCCACTTCCTGAACCGGTCACGTGGTTCGGGCAGTTCATGAGGCTTCAAATGTCGCCACGTACGTCATGGATACAAACCTCGATACTCGGCACACGTTTCGAAGCCTCGACACGGACGACTCATCACTAATAATAATATAAATAACATCAGTCTGTGATTCAGTGTTAACTTTATGTTTTTAGGCCATAGAACGGTCTTGCAGAACCTGTGAACGAACTAACCACCAACTAATGTCCGGCTATAAAATAAGAAAACAGTGAACCGTGCTAATCCCTGACGCTTTAGTGTCCTATTTTTTAAAGGTACATTATGTAAACTTTTTTGATTGTAGGATGGAAATTAATGTTCATTGCTTCTGCCCGGAATGTTCCACAGTGTGACATTTAACAGCTCCACCTTCACATTTATTCAATTACTGTTAGTTTTATAGCTCAAAAATGCCTAGAAAATCTGGCAGTCGACTATTTTTAGGTTTATATTCTCATCACTTTTTATTGTCTGACAAAAACAATAAAAAAAAAAAAAAAGGTTTTACTGATATTTGTGGGAATTTAACCAAGTATTGACATAAACTGTACTAATTACACATCAAGTTTTTTTTTTTTTTCTGGCTGGCCCAGATTTTAGTTTGAAATAAAGAGGTTTGTGTTGTCAGCAGTTTATAACTCAAAAATACCTAAAAAAAAAAAAAAAAACTGGCAGAGGCAGAATTTTGTGAATGGTATTAAGTTGGGCGTACACTGTGATTTTTGGCCATTTTTGAGCCGATTTTTCACTCGTGTGACTGTTTTTGGGATTAATTTTTGGCGTAATCGTGTGTCGTACTTCGTGTAGTAAACATGGGGTAACGAAAACCGATTTATATCTCACAACCAGCCCCCAAAAGTAGATTATGTAACTTTTTGATTAGGGGATAGATTATTTTTATGGTTATCTTCCCACCACAGTTTGTTGGAGTATAAACAAGTATTGATATGCACTGTACTAATTATCCATTAAGATGTTTTTTTTGGTTTTTATTTTCTGGCTGGTCCAGATTTTAGTTTGATAATAAACAGGTTTGTGTTGTCAGCAGTAGGATTTTGTGAATGGCATAAAGCCGGGTGTACACTGTGATTTTTGACCATTTTTGAGCAAATTTTTCACTCGTGCAACTGTTTTTGGGATCCAGTTTTGGCATAATCGTGTGTCATACTTCGTGTAGTAAACATGGGCTAACGAGAACCAATTAATCCCTCTCGACCAGCTCCAATCAGCAACTGTAGGCCACAAGAAAATGAAACTTGTTTGAAATCCAGTCGTCTTTCGTGAGGGTTGCAGATGCAGTTTGCTGTTTTGACTGGTTCACTGTCTGATTGTCCAATCACGGGTCTGAATCCGGTGTCGTTGTCGTTCGCTGTTAAAGGTCCTGGCGACACCAACGCAAAATCCGATTGTTTGAAGCAAAAGTTTCATGGACATTTATTTTGTGTTCGAGTTCCTGCAGGACAGATTGTGAAGGCCTCAGACGTCTTTGACTCTGACTCTGCCTGGCAACAAGTGATGTCTGAAATGTGTTTGGTCAAATGCTTTAATATGAAAATCCATGTGTGGAAGCAGCACAAGCATCGGAAAAGCTCTGAAAGGAAGAGGACAGAACGTTTGGAATTATTTGATAATAATTGGTGATGGCGAGATGAAGCCCCATGAAGCACTGAAGCGTTCCATCCATTTGCTCGACTCTTGAGCCGATGCTTCAAGGTGCTTCATTTGCTCCACTGCGACATCAAGTGGCCAAAAAAATCTATAACAGTCAGAGTAAAAATGACAATCAACATGATCATCGAGGTTCTGATGGAAAGATTTATACTGAACAAATGAACGATTAAATATTTGAATGTTTGTGATTCAGCATGAATTGTGAATTTATTAACATGGAGTCTGTGTTCATGATAGAATGGTCGGATTGTCAAATGTGTGTATTTAGTAATATTGTTTATTTAATGACGTCATTATTACTATAAACCTTATTCGGAGATATCAGATCAAAATATTCCGAAGCAGGGGAAAATTTATTTTTTTTTTGCTGGCTCCATCACAAAACTGCAATAACCCAAAACCACAAAACGTGAGGGGGAATCTGTTGCGTTTCACTGGCCCTTATGTTTTGAATTGCGCCAAATCCGTGAACCGCTTCCTGAACCATGTGTGTCATGTGGTTCACGAGGCTTCGAAGGTCACCACGTAGCACCACAAGCCTCGATACTCGGCACAGGCTTCGAAGCCTCGACACGGACGACTCATCACTAATAATAATATAAATAACATCAGTCTGTGATTCAGATATTTTTTAGGCCAGCAGAGAAGGTCTTGCAGAACCTGACGACCCACCACTGATGTCCGGCATTAGAAAAGTGAAAAGTGCTAATCCCCTGACGCTTTAGTGTCCTATTTTTTAAAGGTACATTATGTAACTTTTTGATTGGGGGATGGAAATGTCATTGCTCTGCCCGGAATGTTCCACAGTGTGACATTTAACAGCTCCACCTTCACATTTATTCAATTACTGTTAGTTTTATAGCTCAAAAATGCCTAGAAAATCTGGCAGTCGACTATTTTTAGGTTTATATTCTCATCACTTTTTATTGTCTGACAAAAACAATAAAAAAAAAAAAAAAAGGTTTTACTGATATTTGTGGGAATTTAACCAAGTATTGACATAAACTGTACTAATTACACATCAAGTTTTTTTTTTTTTCTGGCTGGCCCAGATTTTAGTTTGAAATAAAGAGGTTTGTGTTGTCAGCAGTTTATAACTCAAAAATACCTAAAAAAAAAAACAGGCAGAGGCAGAATTTTGTGAATGTATTAAGCCGGGTGTACACTGTGATTTTTGGCCATTTTTGAGCCGATTTTTCACTCGTGTGACTGTTTTTGGGATTAATTTTTGGCATAATCGTGTGTCGTACTTCGTGCAGTAAACACGGGCTAACGAGAACCAATTAATCCCTCTCGACCAGCTCCAATCAGCAACTGTATGTCACAAGAAAATGAAACCTGTTTGTAATCCAGTCGCCTCTCGTGAGGGTTGCAGATGCGGTTTACTGCTTTGGCAGGTTCGTTCTCTGAAAAGACCCTGGTGACACCAACTCAAAATCTGATTGGTTGAAGCAACAGTTTCATGGACATTTATTTGTGTTCGAGTTCCTGCAGGACAGATTGTGAAGGCCTTACACTTTGACTTTGACTCTGCCTGGCAACAAATGATGTCTGAAATGTGATTGGTCAAAAGCTTTAACATGAAAATGTCTGGAAACAGCACAAGCATCGGCAAAGCTCCCAAAGGAAGCGGACGGACCATTTGGAATTATTTAATAATAATTAGTGGTGTAACGATATCCAAGTCTCACGATACGATATCGTCACGATATGGATTTCACAGTATGATATTTACTGCAATACCGTGGGAGGCTCAAGATTAGAGATGTAACAATATCCAAATCTCTCCGCACGATGTTTACTGGGATATTTTGTGGAGGGGTTCGGTCAAGTGGTAACGGAGGGAAACAGGGGCGGATTTTTGACATTCAAATGTCTCTTATTCAGAAACTAGAGGAACTATTGAAATAAGTAAAGTATCAGAATGTAGGAAAGAGTTACACTCCAACAGGGTCAAGTTAAACCTGTGATATTCTTTCAAGTTGTTGACAAAAAACTCATGTTGGTAACGGAGGGAATGAAATATGCAGCACTTTTTGGGCAATAAATCCAAACAGTGATAACTCTTGGTTCTCACTTACATATCCTTAACAAACTGGTTTGAATATTTGCTTCATATAGTTTTCTACCATATGGTACAAGATTAGGTTGAAAAACCTCTTACTTTTTGACTCATGAGATTTTTTATTAAGAAAGTTCATGGTAACGGAGGGAAAAGTAACGGAGGGAAAATTGTTCAAGCAAGTAGAAGGTGCAGGATTTTACATCATTTGTCAACTTTTTTTTTTCTGAATATTTTAATATTACTTCAAAATGAAATGAAACTATGTCAGTCCTTCCAAGCCAATTTTTATCATTTAAATGTTTTTTTTTTTTTTTAAATCATGTACCTTCATCAACAGTTCAAAGATGGAATAACACAAGATATGATGAAATACATCCATTTATTTACATGATTTTCAGGTCTTTGAAATTTGGGAAATAATTTTTGTTCCATGTTTCATACATGGTCTGTTTAAAACATATGGAACTTTAGAACCAAAAATGGTACAGAAAAAAGGTCAACAGTTTCATAAACTAGAGTACATATGTATCTGTTCAATACATTTTTATATCAGATGCATTAACTTGAATTTTTGGCCTTGATGTTTACTTCTGCTTGACTGGGCCCAGAGGCTACTGTTAATCTGCTACTTTTTACTCTTAAAATGCCTTGACAAGACTTAATCCAAAGATCTAAGACTTAAAAGTGTTAGAACTGTTATTTCTTCTTGTCGTCTGCACTGAAATGGAGCAAAGGATCATGGTCTATGTAGTTCCCTCTGTCTTTTATTAGTTGTTACTGCACCATAACTCTTAATTTAAGCAAAGAGACTTGTAATTCGATATATTGCGATTGGTCCACGATATTATTGTGAGAACTTTGACGATACGATATCACGATATTTCGGTTATTGTTACATCCCTGTTACTAATATAATTAACATCCATCTGTGATTCAAATATTTTTTTTAGGCCTTGCAGGACCCTCCACTAGAAAAGTTACACAATGCACTTTTACGTAATTACAAGAATAAAAAAAAAAAAAAGACTTAAAGCAGACTCGTGTTTGAAGCTGGTATAGAAAAATCTGCATGATGCGTTCAGCTGGCAAAGATCCAGATTTTCACGCCGAAACAATTGTGTAACATAAAACAATCTTTATTTTTCCTTCCTACACATATTCAGTTTATTTGTCTATAAAGAATGTCATAAAGAGGCTTCAAAGGCTGCGCAAATTCTGAAATCCTCCTTCAGGAGCTGGCAACTGGGAAATCTCTCAAATGAAAAATAGATCTGAGAGAATCTGAGGAGCACGGGAAATGTGGACTCTTCATCTTCTACAAAAAGGATCAGAGCGGGCAGGTCCTCGTGCTGTTTACCGGAGGATTTGTAGTTTTTTTTTTTTCCTTTCCTATAGTGATGGTTTTTATCTTAATGCATTAGTCTCGTGTAGAATGTTCCAGCTGCGTCGCGCTCGAAAGCTTTTATTTTAGTCACAGAAGCCCTGGACCGGACTGACGAACCAGAACCAAAATTGACCAAACTTTACGAAGACAAAGAGGATCTGTATTGTCCACCAGATTTCAGAGGACATGATCGACAGGCAGGTTAAAAAACGAGAAAAAAAAACAACGTGAAAGGACAAAGAAACATTTTTATAGATTTTTACAACAATTGAAGCACAAAACTTCGACTTATCTCAGGTCAAAGAAGTTCTACATTTTGTTGTTTCGAGAACCAAATGTTTTAGAACACTCAGATTTTTCCAGTTATTTATTGCAGTTCCAGTCGTGCAAGTCCAATGAAGAGTTTGAAATGGTACAAAGGTGAAAACTGAACAGACAGAGGTTTAAAAAAAAACAAAAAAGATAAAAAAAACAAAACACAAGCTCTGCCAAAAACTACCTCAGGAAAAAAGAACAAGATGGTAAAGCTTGAAAACATGGAGTGTCCAGACTTAAACCCCATCGAGCTGGTTTGGGATGAACTGGACAGAAGAGCGAAGCAACCTACAAGTGCCACACATTTATGGGAACTTCTGCAACAGACCACGGAGTGTGAATGTGCTTTCCAGGCAGCCAAATCACTTCTGTGTAGCGCCCCCGAACTCTTGGCAATGATTATTCTAAACCTTTTAGTCTAGAGGTGGATGCTCGTGCCACCGGTGCTGGTGCTGCGCTTCTGCAAGACGATGAGGCTGGTGTCGCCCATCCAGTCTCATATTTCTCAGCTAAATTCAAAAAGCACCAGCGCAACTACTCCACCATTGAGAAGGAGACATCGTCCGTGCTCCTTGCTCTCCAGCACTTCGACGTGTACCGTGGATCCACCAGGGTCCCAGTCTCCGTCTTCACCGACCACAACCCCCCTTGTCTTCCTGGCGCAGATGTGTAATCAGAACCAGCGGCCGATGCGGTGGGCGCTGCTGGCCCAGGGTTACAACATCACCATTCAGCATAAGACGGGGAGAACCAACATTGTGGCTGATGCCCTATCGCGAGACTGAGGACCACCATCACCGCTTGAACAAGTGGTGATGGTCTTCTATATCCTTTTTACGGGGAAGTGTTTGAATTTTAACTTCTTAGGTTCTTTTTGAAGACAATGCACAACAATGCAACACAGGGCAGCAGGACCACAAGAACATAGTCACACTACCGAACATCAGAGGCATAACCGAACCCATCCAGAGCCATGAAAAAACACAACATAAGCACTGGAGTAAAACCAGACACAAAACTCCGCCAACTACTCGTACATCCCAAGGACAAAATCCCACAAGAACAAAAATGCAACGCCATCTACGAAATCCAATGCAAATCATGCAATAAATCATACATAGGGGAAACAGGCCGGGCATTTCACATCCGAAAAAAGGAACACCAAAAGGAATGCGAAAAGGAAACGTCAGGGAGACTCACCAGAACACAAAAAGACAAAGCAGAACAGGAAAACCTAAAATCCGCCATATCAGACACTGTAAAAGGAACAACCACATTCTGGATCGGGACGGGGCTCGGGTCATTGGATCGGAAAACAACAAGTTCAAACGCTGGATCAAGGAGGACGGTGAAATCAGGAAACGAGGCACGGACAGAATTAACCGTGATGACGGAGCGTTCCTCCTTTCACACACCTGGGACACCCTCCTCCAGAGACACCGGGCGACGGGAGGCGTGGTCAGTCTGAGCGACCTGCAGGTCCATCAGGTCTGACCACGCCTACAGGAAGTAACAACAGCTGATATACGACACGTCACCACCAACACCGGTGACAGTTCTGAAGATGCAGCAGCAGCAGCCGAAACATGTCAACAAGGTAAATACACTTTACTGCATTGTCTTTAAAAAGAACCTAAGAAGTTAAAGTATATAAGAAGACAAAATGAACATCATTGGCTTAATAAGAAGAAGTGTTTGAATTTTATAGGGGGAGGAGTGACAGATGGTGTCCTAGTTTTGTTTGGCCTTGCCTCCACCTGCCTCAGATCCACCCACCTCAGAGCCGCCCCTCTGATCAGCCTCACCTGGCCCGCTTCATCAGTGGGGGTATAAAGGCCCAGAGCTGCCGTAAGAAGAGTGACCAGTGGGTCCACCACTGCAGCTACTGTAGTTGTTTATTTTTGTGTTATCTTTATCCGATTTTTGATTGTTGTTGATTTTTTAGCACTTTTTTTTTGTAATAAATTTCTTTCCTTTTTTCACCTCGCCACGCTTCCAGTTTTTGTTCCACACCCGGTTTATTTTAACATCTTTTTTTTCAGTTACCGTGCCACCCCCCCGACACTCATGGCACGTAACACTTGGGAAGAACCTTCTGAAGAATATTTGATTTCTGTTGTAAAAAGAACGAGCCACGAGTGTGTTCAGCTGTTATATCTGCCAAAGGTCAACACTTTCATGAATCAACAGTTTAGAATATGTTTTGGTCAACAGTAAACAGTAAACAAACTAGAAAAAGTGTGATATTCTAAAACTTTTGACCAGTAGTGTATAAATTTCACACTCCATTGTTCAGTTCCAGACCCTTCTTTTGGCATCAAGTAACACTCACTTAACATTACACAGCATTAAACATCCCCTCTGCTATACACCTTTTTTCAGTAGTCTTTCACAATGTGAGTGCTGTAGTTGTGTCATATGGCTGTAATAAAAGCATAGAACTAGAAATACAAAGGAAAAAAAAAAACGGAAAATAATATTCACACTCCTTTATTCAAACACACAGCAAAACATGTATAAACAACTTTTTAGACATAATAATACTTAGTTTAGGTCTTAGCTACAAAAATGCAAAATATGAAGTTTGTAGGTATTCTAAAAATGTCATTTTTGCCTCAAAACAAAAAAAAGTGCACTCGTCAAGTCCTTCACTATTGCCAATCATGGAAGCAGTTCTTTCAGAAGACATAGTGCCAATCACAGGCCTTGCATTTCATGCAGTAACTGCCTCTTCCCCTGTGTTTGTCAAGCAGTGCACATGAAGCCTCCCATATGACCTTGCCTGCTGCGGTCTTCCTGTGTGGTGGTTAGTAAGTGTGGTGATGGAGATAAGTACTGAGGAGTGGAGATCTGGATCTTCCATGTCCTCCATCCCTGCCCCTCCTCCTGCTCTCAGAGGAGGTCGTAGGTGTTGAAGGTGTTGATGGTTCTGGACGGGTGGCTGGGTTGTAGACCTGATGAAGCTGGGGACCCTGAAGTGAATGGCACAGGGGAATCTGAGGAGCCTGAGGAGCTCCTCTGACTCAGCACTAAACAAAAGAAAGGAAAAAATGTTAGCTTGTGTAAACTTGTGTTTACATATGGACTACAACAAGTCTAAGTCTAGTGCAGCAGGGCAAACACAATGCACAACCCATCCCCACCCAAATGGTGTCAACAGATTATGACCTCACTAATTAGAACATCCACCCTCCCAACCACTTCATCCACTTTACACATGTAGTTTGTAGCTGTTATTACAAACAACAACATACTGTCATAAAATCTAGTGTAACACAGGTAAAACAGTTGTCTGAAAGTTCACAATGTCTTCACCTAAAGATTATATCCCTCACGCATCAAATAAAACTGTATCCAAACAATGCGTAAATAGGCATTACACATGCTACTATTATGTATTTATGCCCGTTTACTACAAGTGTTGCATGATGTTTGCTCTAAAATAACTATGAAATATATGCTCTTACTTTCAATAGGGGTCCAGATCCTCCAGGTAATCCAAACTTCATTGTATAAAAAAGTGTCCACATGGACTCGGCGTCACTGCCAGGCTCCGTTACCATCGCCACTGCTTCCAGCAAGGAAGTGACGCTTTGCGTGCCATTTCTGTTCGTTCGTTCATAGACTTCCCGGAGCTCTTTATCCTTGTGGCCAACAAATGCCTTGGCTGTGTGTAGCAATTGCGCGCACCTGCTCACACCCGCTCACTGCTAAGTCGTTGGCATTATGTTCTTTGCAAGTAAAAAACTTTTCAAATAAAATAGAAGGGATGCTTACGCACACCAGATTAATTTGCCATTTACTTGAGAAATATGATCTGCTTATCAAATGCTATGAGCACAGACGCTGCTATCTTGACTTACAACAATCTTTTGGCAAAGTTTGGGCTGAAATGGATGGAGTGCGTCACGCGCCGAGAGCGAAGTTCTATTGGACACCTTTTTCAACGTCATGCGTGTAACGTTTCGGTCTATGGGGTTAACACACAAACATTCATACACCAGTGTGCGCAGACACTAGGACGAGAGGTGATAAGTGTCTTGCCTAACGTAGCTAAAGTGATTGGAAAGTTTGCAAATATGAAGTTCGCATGTGGCTGTTCCGGCTCCTTCTGACCCTGGCTCCCACTGATTTACTGGAATATTGTGGCTCCTCTTTCTGTAACTGCTGCTGTGAGCCTTGTCATGTTGGTCTTCAAATGTTCAGATTAACTCGCTCTACATGATCCTGGTGTTTTTATTTCGTTATTTGGTTCATCAGAAGCCTGGCTCCAAATTCGCTCCTGTAACCGTGGCGTTGTGAGCTTCATTTGAGTGATGCTGAGCGCTGTTGGTGACGTCACACACACTTAGTCCATTTTTTTAAAAGTCTATGGGACAAATACTCGACCAACTGAGCTACTGTAATGTAGAAGGGACAGACATGACCAAGGCTGCTAATCTCAGTCGTTATTTATTTGCATGAAATGTTCCACAGTATGGCATAACTATACTATTAATATACTGTGATGTGTGACCTACAGTGTCCAAATAATTTTCATTTTAAATCAATAAAGTTTGTCTAGGTCTACATAAGTTCATGGGTTCTTTCACACCGACAGAAGCTGGTGCATCAAATGTTCCATTCCAACCAGAAGCTCTTAGTTTAGTTTGTTTTCGTTGGTGTGAAAGTGACCGTACCGGCTTGTAAAAGCCTGATCCCGTCAGATCTCAGAAGCTCAGCAGGGCTGGGCCTGGGTTCTACTTGGATGGGAGACACTCAGAAAATTAGGAGCCACAATGGGGCAAAAGTGACACTAACTATTGTTGTGTCCTTAAGCAAGACACTTCACCCACATTGAATGTGGTGTGTGTGTGTGTGATGGTGATGGGAGGGACAATTGGCACGGCAGCTGCGCTTCTGTCAGTCTGCCCCAGGGCAGCTGTGGCTACAGTAGTAGTTTACCATCACCAGGTGTAGAGTGAATGAATAATGTTCTGTAAAGTGTCTCTGTGACAAAAATGTCTGCGTAAAGTGCAACATAAACAAAGACTTACTTACTTAAAAGCATCAATCACACTTGATTCGTACTAAATCACGTGGACGAGACCTCAAAAAAGAGGTGGTCTCAGTCCGGGTTGTGAACATTTGCAAGTCCAAGCTCCCCTGGCCCTGGGAGCTGAAGGCCGGCTTCTACTTCGGGGGACTAGAGGGACTATTGAAATAAGTAAAGTATCAGAATGTAGGAAAGAGTTACACTCCAACAGGGTCAAGTTAAACCTGTGATATTCTTTCAAGTTGTTGACAAAAAATGTAAAAACTCATGTCGGTAACGGAGGGAATGAAATATGCAGCACTTTTTGGGCAATAAATCCAAACAGTGATAACTCTTGGTTCTCACTTACATATCCTTAACAAACTGGTTTGAATATTTGCTTCATATAGTTTTCTACCATATGGTACAAGATTAGGTTGAAAAACCTCTTACTTTTTGACTCATGAGATTTTTTATTAAGAAAGTTCATGGTAACGGAGGGAAAAGTAACAAACAAGTAGAAGGTGCATGATTTTACATCATTTGTCAGTTTTTTTCTTCTGAATACTTTAATATTACTTCAAAATGAAAGGAAACTATTTCTATAAAATATGTCAGTCCTTCCAAGCAAATTTTTATCATTTTAAATACTTTTTTTTTTTTTAAATCATGTGCCTTCATCAACAGTTCAAAGATGGAATAACACAAGATATGATGAAATACATCCATTTATTTACATGATTTTTGGGTCTTTGAAATGTGGGAAATAATGTTTGTTCCATGTTTCATACATGGTCTGTTTAAAACATATGGAACTTTAGAACCAAAAATGGTACAGAAAAAAGGTCAACAGTTTCATAAACTAGAGTACATATGTATCTGTTCAATACATTTTTATAACAGATGCATTAACTTGAATTTTTGGCCTTGTTGTTTACTTCTGCTTGACTGGGCCCAGAAGAACTATTTTATTGCCTGGTGCGGAACAAATAATCGAACTGGCAGTGTTAAAGTGCCGTGTTATGCTCAAAAATAAAAAAACACAAATTCCTACCATGTGCAGGCTCGCTTCTCCTCAGATCTGACCATTAACTTGTCTCCATTGCAATTACAAAGTTTATTTTCATACTGTGGAATAATCAAGGCAAGAAACGTGTATCTCCATGGAAGCAAACATCACAAAAGTTACACATTTGTAGACATTTGTGGATAGAAAAAAAAGCGAAATATCAGACATGAGTATTGGTTCAAAAAAAAAAAAGAAAAGAAAAAAAAAAGTCCATGTTGACAAATCTTTGGGTGTAAAAATGTCTGAATGAAGTACAAGTATATTAACAGAAGCGAGAGTGGAAAAAGAGAAGAGACATTGTTGGAGGGATTTAGAAATTCCAAGTGCGTTTTTGTAATTACTGGAACTTTCAGCGGCGGGATCTGTGTGTTTCACAAGAAAACGTGGCGATGGCAAATATCAAAAAGAAGATCTTGTTTGCAGTCGGTCCGCGGTGTTTGGACGTGGTGAATGGGAGAAATTGAAAAGCTTTGAAAGTTTGAGTAATGGAGGTTCCACGCTGAAGGTTGTTTGCCAGTTTTTTGTGAGTGAATAAAGATGTTTTGAATTGGTGAAGAAAAGGAGACAAATATAAAATTTCACAAGTATTTTTTTCAGATATTGGACATACTGAATTTCGTGCATGTCTGGAAACGTTGGACATTCTCGGGTGAGACTGGTGAAGACGAGGTGGATTTTTTTGGTCGAAAATTTTGAATTGTAAAACGCATGACGAAAGTAGATGTAGCAGAAACAATTAACACGTTTACATGAGAGCTTTAATTCTGACTAAAAATGTAAACACTTAATTCCGAAGTAAGTGGGTGATTTATTCCGATTTTAAAGCCGAATTAATGAATTCCTCGATCGTGTTTCATGTTTATTCTTCTTAAAAGAAGGAGAACTTCACACATCAGTTAACTTTGAAGGTTGTATGGAGGATTTTTTTAAGTTTCAAATTGTCAAAGAAAGTTTAAAATGCCATTACAGCAGCCTTGTAATTACAGCACGCAGCACTTAAAAGATACGGTAATTTACGAATATTAAGAATTGCACATGTTTGTATTGTTTTTTAAATGTTTTAAATTTTTTTTTGCAATTTATTCAGTGCTTTTTTGTCCACATAAGTCATAATGTCATAAATAATACATGCCCTAATATTTTTTTCCCCCCACACATAAACTCAATATAAACATAGAAAGTAGATTAAAAAAAAAGAAGAAGAAAAAGAAAAAAGAAGTAAAGAAAAGGGAAAGAAAAAAATAATTTAAAAATTACAAAATAATTAAATAATAAAATAAATAACATAATAGCAATAATAATGATGATGATACTTAATAATGAAAAAGATTATATATGTATCAATATAATACATACAACATATACTAAACGTGTACCAGGTATATATATATATATATATATATATATATATATATATATATATATATATACATATATATATATATATATTACACATACATAATGTGCATATATATATACACTTACATACACATATACACATATATTCATACAAGTATAAAATAAATAAATAATAAGTTAGCAAATAAAAAATAAATAATAAAAATACAATATTTATTGAAAACTTTTAGCGGGTGTCACGTGGGCCGGTCGGACGGGCACCTCCCGGTTTGGCGGCCGTCGGTCTGCAGAGATACACCAGAACATTACAGTTGGTTATCGTGCAATATATGTGCCGCATTTTAAATACACGCATCAAGAATTTCAGACGTCTGGTCACTGTGCAGTTCACACTGGGAAGGATTTTCCGAAAAAGTGAGCATCAAACCTCCATGTTTGTTTTCCCAGTGGGATGTGTCTATTGTCAAAGTCGATCTTTTCAAGTCTTTTAAACCATATCACTTTTGTTTCTGGTTCTGATATTGTCATATTTTAGTTTTGGGATTTGGACATCGTAATTGTTGTGGTTGTTGGATCCTAACAGCGGAAAACAGCTTGAGAAATTTGTTTACGAACTTCATAAATGCAAAAGTGAATCAGATGTGTGTGACTCAAACCTCTGTTCAAACTGTTTCTCTTCCCAACGGAATTGAAAAATAGTGAAAGGTGAAGGTGATGGGCAGGATTGATCCACAGGAAGAACCAAAAAGGAAACTTTGTCTGCCTAAATCAGGGGTGTCAAACTCATTTTGGTCCGGGGGGTCGTATCCAACCTACTTTGATCCCAAACTCATGTCATATAAACCCCAAAAATAACAATAAGTTCAAATATTTGTGCAGAGAAACACAAATCTATTACAGAAATCTTTTTAATTGATGAACTCTTTCTTTTACAAAATATTATAATATTATGAACAACCTGAAACTTTAAGAACAACACAATCTTTTAACATGAACTTGTATGTAAACAGGAATAAGTCAGTTTTTCTTGTAAAATCCTGCACTCGGCTCCACTTTTCTCATGTTGGACATTTTTCTGATGAGGGTGTCACGGTCAACAGTCAAAACGATCGTCCTTTAAGAGCGTTTGGAAAGAGACAAGTCTTCATTTGTGCTGCTCTGGTGGGAGGGGCCACGTACAGAGACGCTGGAGACGCTGCTGTGATAAACACCACAGAAAATTAACAAGATTTTAATAGAAAATATAATTCAAATATTTTAGTAGAAAATCAGCCAAGGGCCAGATTAAAGATCTTGGAGGGCCGGATCTGGCCCCCGGGCCGTATGTTTGACACCCGTGGCCTAAATCATCCCGAGTTTGCAGCGAACATTTTGTACGTGGAGCGACAATAAAGCAAAATCCCGATCCCTCACTCAACCTCGGTTAAGAATTTAAAAAGTCAACGCCAAAGCGAAAGGCACCAACTGTTCACCAAGAAACACCTTCCACTGCAAAGAGACCAAGACGTGATGTTGCTGTAAAACCACAAGAACAAGAAAGTGCAGCTCAGTCTGTTTGTCTTCTGCTCCTCTCACTTAACAAACAGGATTTTGCCTTAATGTTGCTCCACATACAAAATGTTCGCTCCAAACTCAGGATGATTTCTTAGACAGACAAAAGTTTCCTTTTTGGTTCTTCCTGTGGATCAATCCTGCCCATCGACTTCACCTTTCACTATTTTTCAATTCCGTTGGGAAGAGAAACAGTTTGAACGGAGGTTTGAGTCACACACATCTGATTCACCTTTTACATTTATGAAGTTCACAAAACAAATTTCTCGAGCCGTTTTCCGCTGTTAGGATCCAACAACCACACGATTACGACGTCCGAATCCCAAAACTAAGGGTTAGACCTGGTTTAGTCCTGGTTTAGTCCTGGTTTTAGTCCTGGTTTAGTCCTGGTTTAGACCTGGTTTAGTCCTGGTTTAGACCTGGTTTAGTCCTGATTCAGTCCTGGTTCAGTCCTGGTTCGGGTTTAGTCCTGGTTTAGTCCTGGTTTAGTCCTGGTTTAGACCTGGTTTAGACCTGGTTCAGTTTCAGTCCTGGTTCAGTCCTGGTTTAGACCTGGTTCAGTCCTGGTTCAGTCCTGGTTTAGTCCTGGTTTAGTCCTGGTTCAGTCCTGTTTAGACCTGGTTTTTAGACCTGGTTCAGTCTGGTTTCAGTCCTGGTTTAGACCTGGTTTAGTCCTGGTTTAGACCTGGTTTAGACCTGGTTCAGTCTTCGTTTAGACCTGGTTAGTCCTGGTTTAACCTGGTTCAGCCTGGTTTAGACCTGGTTCAGTCCTGGTTTAGACCTGGTTCAGACCTGGTTTAGACCTGGTTCAGTCCTGGTTCAGTCCTGGTTCAGTCCTGGTTTAGACCTGGTTCAGTCCTGGTTCAGTCCTGGTTCAGTCCTGGTTCAGACCTGGTTTAGTCCTAGTTCAGTCCTGGTTTATTCCTGGTTTAGACATGGTGGAGTCCTAGTTTAGTTCTGTTTTAGACCTGATTCAGTTCTAGTTCAGTCCTGGTTTAGACCTGGTTTAGACCTGGTTTAGACCTGGTTTAGTCCTGGTTTAGTCCTGGTTTAGTCCTGGTTCAGTCCTGGTTAGTTCCTGGTTTTAGACCTGGTTCAGTCCTGGTTCAGTCCTGGTTAGACCTGGTTCAGACCTGGTTCAGTCCTGGTTTAGTTCCTGGTTCAGACCTGGTTCAGACCTGATTTAGTCCTGGTTTATTCCTGGTTTAGACATGGTGGAGTCCTAGTTCAGTTCTGTTTTAGACCTGATTCAGTTCTAGTTTAAGTGAGTCCTGGTTCTAGTTTCCTGTTTAGGTTCCTGTTTTAGACCTGATTCAGTTCTAGTTTAGTCCTGGTTTAGTCCTGGTTTAGACCTGGTTCAGAGAAACCAGAGAGAATAAAATATCAAAACTGAAATAATCACCGAGTCGTGTCTCGTCTCGATACTCGTTTTCGTGTCCGATTTTCGATACTCGGGGCGACCGGTGCTCGTCGTGGTTCGCGAAGGTCGTTACATGAAATACACTAAACCGAGAAAAGTTTCTGCTTCCTTTTCGTGCATCAAAAACCGTCCTTGTGCGGCGCTTTTGAACACAGAACGCCCAGAGCCTGAGTGCCATTTCATCCGTATGGAAATAAACAAACAGACAGAATCAATGCCAAACGCGCTTTTTTTATTTCTACCGTAAATGCCTCTAATGAAAGACGGCAGAAAGCGCCCAACCTTGTGCGTCTCCCCGTGAAAAGCAAGGTGCAGGTTTTGACAAAATCTCGGCGGTGATTTAACGAAGCCTGAAAAGAACGAGAGAGAGAGAGAAAAAAGAAAGAAAAGAAAAGAAAAAACTCCATCCTGTAATTACGGTGAAGAAAGAAGAAATCTACTACGCTCACAACCTAATGGACTAAAGCGGAGAGTGTTTGAGGAGGGATTTAAAGGGCCTGGTTTAGACCTGGGTTTAGTCCTGGTTTAGTCCTGGTTTAATCTTGGTTTAATCCTGGTTTAATCCTGGTTTAGACCTGTTTTAATCCTGGTTTAGACCTGGTTTCCTGGTTTAATCCTGGTTTAGACCTGTTTTCTGGTTTAGACTGGTTTAGTCCTGGTTTAGACCTGGTTTAATCTGGTTTAGACCTGGTTTAATCCTGGTTTAGTCCTGGTTTAGACCTGGTTTAGATCCTGGTTTAGTCCTGGTTTAGTCCTGTTTAGACCTGGTTTAGTCCTGGTTTTGTCCTGGTTTAGACCTTTAGTCCTGTTCAGTCCTGGTTTAGACCTGGCTTTTAGTCCTAGTTTAATCCTGGTTTAGACCTGGTTTAGTCCTGGTTTAGACCTGGTTGAGACCTGATTTAGACCTGGTTTAGTCTTGGTTTAGTCCTGGTTTAGACCTGATTTAGTCTTGGTTTAGTTCTGGTTTAGACTTTGTTTAGTCCTGGTTCAGTCCTGGTTTAGTCCTGGTTTAGACCTGGTTTAGTCCTTTTTTAGTCCTGGTTTTAGTCTTGGTTTTAGACCTGGTTTATTTAGTCCTGGTTTAGACCTTGCTTTAGTCCTGGTTTGGTTTAGTCCTGGTTTAGTCGTTTAGGTTTAGTCCTGTTTCCTGGTTTGGTCCTGGTTTAGGTCCTGGTTTTAGACCTGGTTTAGTTCCTGGTTTAGTCCTGGTTTAGTCCTGGTTTAGTCCTGGTTTTAGTCCTGGTTTAGTCCTGGTTTAGTCCTGGTTTAGTCCTGGTTTAGTCCTGGTTTAGTCCTGGTTTTGTCCTGGTTTCCTGTTTAGTCCTGGTTTAGTCCTGGTTTAGACCTGGTTTAGACCTGGTCCTGGTTTCGACCTGGTTTAGACCTGGTTTAGTCCTGGTTTAGTCCTGGTTTAGTCCTGGTTTAGTCCTGGTTTAGTCCTGGTTTAGTCCTGGTTTAGTCCTGGTTTAGTCCTGGTCTTGTCTGTTCCCACAGCTGTTGAACTTCAGAAATAGTCACTTGTTCTTCGGTGTTGTGCAATCAAATCTCCTCCACATGTATTTAGTGTTTGTGGGTTTTATTTTCCGTCTGTGCGGCTCCACTCTTCACTCTCCACTCTGCTCCTGCCCACCACACATCCAAACAAACACGAGGGCCCTGCTCTGGACGAGTGGGAACGCCGGACCGGACGCGGGTCAGGGGTCACCGCCGCTGAGGAGGAGAGCGAAGCATGATGGGAGAGAAAGGACTCGACGAGCGCCGGCCGGATCCACGAGCGCTGGAAAAACGCCGAGCTGGAGCAAAAGTAAAAGTAGTAGCAGTAGTAGTAGAAATAGTAGAAGTAGTAGTAGTAGTAGTAGTAGTAGTAGTAGTAGTAGTAGTAAGTAGTATAGTAGTAGTAGAAGAAGTAGTAGAAATACAGTCCCTGACAAAAGTCTTGTCTCTTATCCATTTTGTAGAAACAAAAGCTTATAACCTGACTTTAAATTAATCGATTGGTTTTAGAAATGTCTCATATGAAGCTAAAACCCTCCCAAATTATGCTCAATAAACTAAAATAATTTGCTTCACTGAAGAAAGATTGATCATTTAATGAACACAGAAAGGTCAGATTTTGGCAAGACAAAAGTCTTGTGGCCTTGTCATATGATGCACCAATCCTAGATTACAGCCTCACCTGTGATCAGTTACTGATCAATCAATTAGTGTTTGTGTATAAAAAGAACCCAGCAGAACCAGACCTTCACATCAACTGCAACTTGACCTCTGACAACATGCCTAAGATCCACCCTGAGACCAAAGCCTTAATTATCAAGAGGCTGAAGACCAGATCCACTGCTGAGGTGGTGACACCTTCAATGTGTCTCAGCGTCAAGTACAAAGAAGAAGAAAAAGATCTGAAATGACTGGAGATGTTTTTGACAAGCCCAGGTCCAGCAGACGCCGCAAGACAACTGCTCGGGAGGACCGTTTGTTGATTCAAAATCCAAGGCCCCTTTTCCACTGCAGCAGACTCCACCAGGCCTGGTCACCTCAAGTCCCTGTGTCAACCACAACAGTTTGTAGAATTCTGTCTGGAAATGGCCTCCATGGTCGAATCAGTGCACAGAAACCAGCACTAAACAAAAGGCAATTAAAAAAAACCGTGTGGCATTTGCCAAGGCCCACAGCCTGATAAAAGGATGGACACTGGAAAAGTGGCAGAAGGTGGATTTCTCAGATGAATCCTCGGTTGAATTACATCACAGCCGCCGCAAATATTGCAGAGGACCAACTGGAGCCACATGGATCCAAGATTCACCCAGAAAACAGTTCAGTTTGGTGGCGGAAAATCCTGGTCTGTGGTTCCATCCAGTCTGGGGGTGTGAGACATTTGCAGGGTGGAAGGCAAATATCAATAACCTAAAATATCAAGAAGTATTAGCTCCTCTTACATTCCCAACCATAAAAGGGTCAGATTTTGCAGCAGGATGGTGCTCCATCACATACTTCTATCTCTACATCAAAGTTTGTCAAGGTGAAGAAGATCAAGGTGCTCCAGGACTGGCCAGCCCAGTCACCAGACATGAACATCACTGAGCAGGTCTGGGGTAGAATGAAAGAGGAAACATGGAGGCAAAACCAAAGAATCTTGATGAACTCTGGGAGGCTGTAAGACGCTTTCTTTGCTATTCCTGATGACTTCATCAACAAATTGTATGAATCATTGTTGAACCACATGGATGCGTCCTTCAAGCTCATGGAGTCATACAAGATATTAAATCTGGATCTCACAGCACCACCACGACTTCATTCACTGACGTTATGCAACATATTTCTGTATTTGAAGTAAATTATTTGTTCAATTTTCTGTAGGCGACAAAACTTTTGTCTTGCCAAAATCTGACCTTTCTGTGTTCATTAAATGATCAATGTTTCTTCAGTGAAGTAAATTTATTTTAGTATATTGAGCATAATTTGGGAGGGTAGTAGTAGAAGTATTAGAAATAGCAGTAGTAGTAGAAGTATTAATATTTGTATTTATTAAAGGGACATGCATTTATTTATTAAAGTAGTAGTAGAAGTTGTAGTAGAAGTAGAAGTAGTAGTAGAAGAATTAGTTGGAGTATTTGTATTTATTAAAGGGACATGTATTGATTTATTTAAGTAGTAGTAGTAGTAAAAAGTAGAATCAGCAGTAGTAGAAGTTGTAGTAGAAGTTGTAGAAGTAGAAACAGCAGTAGTAGAAGTTGTAGTAGTAGTAGAAGTAGAAGTAGAAACAGCAGTAGTAGAAGTTGTAGTAGAAGTAGAAACAGCAGTAGTAGTTGTAGTAGAAGTTGTAGTAGAAGTAGAAACAGCAGTAGTAGAAGTAGAAGTAGTAGTAGAAGTAGAAACAGCAGTAGTAGAAGTTGTAGTAGAAGTTGTAGTAGTAGTAGAAGTAGAAACAGCAGTAGTAGAAGTTGTAGTAGAAGTAGAACAGCAGTAGTAGAAGTTGTAGTAGAGTTGTAGTAGAAGTAGTAGTAGAAGTAGAAACAGCAGTAGTAGAAGTTGTAGTAGAAGTAGAAACAGCAGTAGTAGAAGTAGAAGTAGTAGAAGTAGAAACAGCAGTAGTAGAAGTTGTAGTAGTAGTAGAAACAGCAGTAGTAGAAGTTGTAGTAGAAGTTGTAGTAGAAGTAGAAACAGCAGTAGTAGAAGTTGTAGTAGTAGTAGAAGTAGTAGTAGAAGTAGAAGTAGAAACAGCAGTAGTAGAAGTTGTAGTAGTAGTAGAAGTTGTAGAAGTAGAAATCAGCAGTAGTAGAAGTTGTAGTAGTAGTAGAAGTAGAAACAGCAGTAGTAGAAGTTGTAGTAGTAGAACAGCAGTAGTAGAAGTTGTAGTAGTAGTAGTAAGTAGAAGAAGTAGTAGTAGTAAGTTGTAGTAGAAGTAGAAACAGCAGTAGTAGAAGTTGTAGTAGAAGTAGTAGTAGTAGTAGAAGTTGTAGTAGAAGTTGTAGTAGAAGTAGTAGTAGTAGTAGTAGAGTTGTAGTAGAAGTAGAAGAACAGCAGTAGTAGAAGTTGTAGTAGTAGTAGTAGTAGTAGTAGTAGTAGTAGAAGTAGTAGTAGAAGTAGAGAAGTACAGCAGTAGTAGTAGAAACAGTAGTAGTAGTAGTAGTAGTAGTAGTAGTAGAAGTAGTAGAAGTAGAACAGTAGTAACAGCAGTAGTAGTAAGTAGTAGTAGTAGTAGTAGAGTAGTAAGTAGAGTAGTAGTAGAGAAGTTGTAGTAGTAAGTTGTAGTAGTAGTAGTAGTAGTAGTAGTTTAGTAGTAGTAGTAGTAGTAAAGTTGTAGTAGTAAGTTAGTAGAAGTTGTAGTAGTAGAAGTTGTAGTAGAAGTTGTTGTAGTAGTAGTAGTTAGTAGAAGTTGTAGTAGTAGTAGAAGTAGTAGTAGTAGTAGTAGTAGTAGTAGAAGTAGTAGTAGAAGTTGTAGTAGAAGTAGTAGTAGTAGAAGTAGTAGAAGTAGTAGTAGTAGAAGTTGTAGTAGAAGTACAATCAGCAGTCGTCTTTGTGATCACGTCGATAAAAAAAAAAAAAAAAACAGCAGGATGTTGTTGTTTTAAAGTGAAAATTATCATCTGCCGTATCCATAGAAACACGTATCGTTACATCTCCCGCGTTGGCTTTACAGGTGCTAATTAACACCCGAGTCGTCACGGCGATGGCGGCGGCGGCGGCGATGGCGGCGCCGCGGTCGCAGGTGAGGAGTCGGGCCTGATCACACCTCCCTCGGCGTCGCCTCGTGAAGCTCCACTTTGTCTGTTTAAGAAGTGACAGATGAGTTGCCAGGTCCTGAGGGAGAGAATCAGCACGTGGGCATGTAGAGCTTTAATTAATACGTGCAGGAGATAATTAGCAGAACAGGGAGGAGAGGAGGGGGGGGCGGAGTCACCTGAACGAGGGAACGAGGGGAGGAGAGGAGGAGAGGAAGAGGACAGGTTTGTAGGAAAGGAGGAAAGAGAGAAGGAGGAGAGGAGAGAGAAGAAGGAGAAAGAGGAGAGAGGAGGAGGAGAGAGAAAGAGGAGAGAGAGAGGAGGAGAGAAAGAGGAGAGAGAGAGAGGAGGAGAAGAGAGAGAGGAGAGAGAGAGGAGGAGAGGAGAGAGGAGGAGAGAGGAGGAGAGAGAGAGGAGGAGAGAGAGGAGGAGAGAGAGAGGAGAAGAGAAGAGAGAGAGAGAGAGAGAGGAGAAGAGAGAGAAGAGAGGAGAGAGGAGGAGAGAGAGAGGAAGAGGAGAGGAATGGAATGGAGATCTGTTGGGAAGGAGAGAGGAGAAAAGGAGGAGAAGAGAGAGGTCTTTAGGGAAGGAAAGAGAAGAGAAGGAGGAGAGAAAGCTCTGTAGGTAGGGAGGGAGGAGGAGGAGGAGGAGAGAGGAGAGAGAGAGAGAGAGGAGAGAGAGAAGAGAGAGAGGAGAGAGGAGAGAGAGAGAGAGAGAGAGAGAGAGAGAGAGGAGAGAGAGAGGAGAGAGAGGTCTGTAGGGAGGAAAGAGAAGAGAAGGAGGAGAGAAAGAGGAGGAAAGGAGGAGGAGGAAGAGAAAAGGAGAGGCAGGAGGAGGGAGATTAGGAGGGAGGAGGGGGAGAAGGGATGGAGAAGGAGAGGAAAAGGGAGGAGGAAGGAGAAGAAAGAATAGAAAAGAGGAGAAGAGGGAGAGAGGTGAAGAGGGAGTGAGGTGGGAGGAGGAGGAGGAGGAAAAAGAGAAGTTGGAAGGAGAAGGAGAGGGGAGGAAGTGGGAGGATGGAGGATCAAGGAGGAGGAGGAGAAAGGAAGGAAGGAAGGATGGAGGAGAGAGGAGGAGGGGAGGAAGGAGGAGGATGATCTTACCTAGAGAAGTTTCAGCTGTGTAGTGAAACGTTCCACTTTTCCTTTTTCTCTCACTGAAAGATCAGAAAACACAGATCGTCATGACGACCGTGTGAATCTGATTTATCGAAGCGTCACAACAACAGAAAAGACGAATAATTAAACTTCAATTTCATCTTCTCCACGTTTTTTTTTTTTTTTTTTTTTTTTTTTTTCACAAAATATAGTCTGTATCTTAAACTAAAATAGTCGCCATGTTTGTTTTGGTCCGTTTGGGCGCTTCAGCTTTGACTCCGCCCACACCTCAACGCTGCGACGTGATTGGTCATTTATAGAGGAAAAGTATCCGTCCACACATTTTATTTTATCTTATCACTTTGTCTCAGTCCAATTAAACACGACGATCTGCTCTTCTCTGTCAGCTCCTCTGAAGGTGTAGTAGAAGTAGTAATACTAGAAGTAGAAATAGTAGTAGAAGTAGTAGTAGAAGTTGTAGTAGTAGTAGTAGAAATAGTAGTAGAAGTAGAAGTTGTAGTAGTAGAAGTAGAAATAGTAGTAGAAGTAGAAGTTGTAGTAGTAGAAGTAGAAATAGTAGTAGAAGTAGAAGTTGTAGTAGAAGTAGTAGTGGAAGTTGTAGTAGAAGTAGTAGTAGAAGTTGTAGTAGAAGTAGAAATAGAAATAGTAGTAGAAGTAGAAGTTGTAGTAGTAGAATAGTAGTAGAAGTAGTAGTGGAAGTTGTAGTAGAAGTAGTAGTAGAAGTAGAAGTTGTAGTAGTAGAAGTAGAAATAGTAGTAGAAGTAGAAGTTGTAGTAGTAGAAGTAGAAATAGTAGTAGAAGTAGTAGTAAGTAAGTAGTGTAGAAGTGTAGTAAGTAGTAGTAGTAGAAGTAGTAGTAGAAGTAGAAGTAGTAGTAGTAGAAGTAGAAAGTAGTAGTAGTAAGTTGTAGTAGTAGAAGTAGAAGTAAAGTAAAGTAGTAGTTAGAAAGTAGTAGAGTGTAGTAGTAAGTAAGTATAGTAGTAGAAAGTAGTAGGAGTGTAGTAGAAGTTGTAGTAGTAGAAGTAGTAGAAATAGAAGTAGTAGTGGAAGTATTTGTCTTAATTTATAAAAGGGACAGGTAATATTTATTAAAGTAGTAGAAGTAGAAGTTGTAGTAGTGAAAGTTGTAATAGAAGTTGTAGTAGTAGAAGTAGAAATAGAAACAGAAATACAGTAGTATTAGTAGTCATAATAGTAGTAGTAGATGCAGTAGTAGTAGAAATAGTAGTAGTAGAAGTTGTAGTAGTAGAAGTAATTGCAGCAGTAGTACTAGTAGTAGTAGTAGAAGCAGTAGTAGAAGTAGTTGTAGTAGAAATAGTAGAAATAGTACTAGTAGTAGTAGAAATAGTAGTGGAAGTTGTAGTAGAAGTAGAAATAGTAGTAGAAGTAAAGTAGAAGTTGTAGGAGTAGAAGTATTTCTTAATTTAAGCAGTAGTAATAAAAAGTGGCAGCAGTAGCAGTAGTAGTAGAACTAGTTGTAGTAGTAGAAGCAGTATTAGAGTAGTAGTAGAAGCAGTATTAGTAGTAGTAGAAGAACAAGTAGTAGTAATAGTGGTAATAGAAGTAGTAGTGGAAGCAGTAGTACTAATAATAGAAGTAGTAGTAGTCAGCAGAAGTTAAAACTAGAGTAGTAGAAGTTAATAGTAGTAGAAGTAGTAAGCAGTAGTGAGTAGAAGTAGTAATAGTAAGCTAATAGTAGTATAGTAGTAGTAGTAGATGGTAGTAGAATTAGTAGAAGTAGTAGTAGAAGTAAAAGTAGTAGCAGTAGTAGTTGTAGTAGAATAGTAGTAGAGGTATTTGTATTAGTTAATTTAAAGTAAGTAATATAAATAGTTGTGTAGTAGTAGAAGAGAGAAGTAGTAAAGTATTTATTTGTTAAAAGCTCATGTATTTATTTATATTAAACTAATAGAAGTAGTAAGAAATAGTAGTAGTAGTAGTAGAAGTAGAAGTAGAAGAAGAAGAAGAAGAAGAAGAAGAAAGTAGTAACAGTTAGTAGTAAAAGTTGTCAATATTTAGATGTATAAACTTGGAATACTCGTAGCAACAGAAGCGTTTTAGCAGTATTCTGTAAGTAGTAGTAGTAGTAAGTAGTAGCAGTAGAAGAAGAAGGAGAAGAAGAAAATAGTGGTAATAGAAGTAGTAGTGAAGCAGTAGTTCTAATAATAGAAGTAGTAGTAGTAGCAGAAGTAAAACTAGCAGTAGTCGAAGTTAGTAGTAGTAGTAGTAGTAGAAGTAGTAAAGTAGAGAGTAATAGTAGCTATAGTAGTTAGTAGTTAGTAATAGAAGTAGTAGAATTAGTAGAAGTAGTAGTAGAAGTAAAAGTAGTAGCAGTAGAAGTAGAAATAGTAGTAGTAGTAGAACTAGTAGAAATAGTAGAGGTATTTTGTATTAATTAATTTAAATAATAGTAATATAAATAGTAGTTGTAGAAGAAGAAGAAGAAGAAGAAGAAGAAGAAGAAGAAGAAGTAGTAGTAACAGTAGTAGTAGCAGTAGTAGTAGTATAGTAGTAGTAAAAGTTGTCAAAATTTAGATGGTATAAACTTGGAATACTCGTAGCAACAGAAAGCGTTTTAGCAGTATTCTGTAGTAGTAGCAGTAGAAGTAGTACTAGTGGGAGTAGTAGTAGTAGAAGAAGAAGAAGTAGTAGTAGTAATAGTGGTAATAGAAGTAGTAGTGGAAGCAGTAGTTCTAATAATAGAAGTAGTAGTAGTAGCAGAAGTAAAACTAGCAGTAGTCGAAGTAGTAGTAGTAGAAGTAGTAGCAGTAGTGAGTAGAAGTAGTAATAGAAGCAGTAATAGTAGCTATAGTAGTAGAGTAGTAGAATTAGTAGAAGTAGTAGTAGAAGTAAAAGTAGTAGCAGTAGTAGTAGAACTAGTAGTAGAAGTAGTAGAGGTATTTGTATTAATTAATTTAAATAATAGTAATATAAACAGTAGTTGTTGTAGAAGTAGAAGAAGAAGAAGTAGTAAAAGTATTTATATGTTAAAAGCTCATGTATTTATTTATTAAACTAATAGAAGTAGTAGAAATACAGTAGTAGTAGTAGAAGTGGTAGTAGAAGAAGAAGAAGTAGTAACAGTAGTAGTAGTAGTAGTAGTAGTAAAAGTTGTCAATATTTAGATGGTATAAACTTGGAATACTCGTAGCAACAGAAAGCGTTTTAGCAGTATTCTGTAGTAGTAGCAGTAGCAGTAGTAGTAGTAGTAGTAGAAGAAGAAGTAGTAGTAGTAATAGTGGTAATAGAAGTAGTAGTGGAAGCAGTAGTACTAATATTAGAAGTAGTAGTAGTAGCAGAAGTAAAACTAGCAGTAGTCGAAGTAGTAATAGTAGAAGTAGTAGCAGTAGTGAGTAGAAGTAGTAATAGAAGCAGTAATAGTAGCTATAGTAGTAGTAGTAGTAGTAGTAGAAGTAGTAGAATTAGTAGAAGTAGTAGTAGAAGTAAAAGTAGTAGCAGTAGTAGTAGTAGTAGAAGTAGTAGAGGTATTTGTATTAATTAATTTAAATAATAGTAATATAAATAGTTGTAGTAGTAGTAGTAGAAGAAGAAGTAGTAAAAGTATTTATTTGTTAAAAGCTCATGTATTTATTTATTTATTAAACTAATAGAAGTAGTAGAAATACAATAGTAGTAGTAGAAGTAGAAGAAGAAGAAGAAGTAGTAACAGTAGTAGTAGTAGTAAAAAGTTGTCAATATTTAGATGGTATAAACTTGGAATACTCGTAGCAACAGAAAGCGTTTTAGCAGTATTCTGTAGTAGTAGCAGTAGCAGTAGTAGTAGTAGAAGAAGAAGTAGTAGTAGTAATAGTGGTAATAGAAGTAGTAGTGGAAGCAGTAGTTCTAATAATAGAAGTAGTAGTAGTAGAAGTAGTAGCAGTAGTGAGTAGAAGTAGTAATAGAAGTAGTAATAGTAGCTATAGTAGTAGTAGTAGTAGAAGTAGTAGAATTAGTAGAAGTAGTAGTAGAAGTAAAAGTAGTAGCAGTAGTAGTAGTAAAGTTGTCAATATTTAGATGGTATAAACTTGGAATACTCGTAGCAACAGAAAGCGTTTTAGCAGTATTCTGTAGTAGTAGCAGTAGAAGTAGTACTAGTGGGAGTTTTAGCAGTAGTAGTAGTAGTAGTACTTGTGCAGGTACAGTATTTATATCGGTGTTTTCCTGTCGTGCGTTCAGATTTGCAGTGGTCCGTTCTGTCGGCTCCAGGAGGAATTCTAATCAAGCCAAACAAAAGCGGCGCGTGAGTCTGGACGGCGTCCGGGGGGATTCTGTTGACAAACGGAGCTGACAGCGGCGTGACGGCGGCCATCTTGCCTTCTGCTGTTGTTTGTAATGAGCCGGATCTCCGCAAAGGGACGTGTGCAAATGTGAGAGGAGGTCGGAGGTCGTCCAGCTGTGGGCACGTCAGCGTTTGACAAACAGATGCTTTGTTTGTGAAGTTGTGAAGAAGTCGTTTCCCCAAAGGTTTGATAATGAATTCGGCGAGTTAATATCACATCTGTAAGAAGTTTGAACCGTCTTCTGTTTGACTCGTAAATACATTTTGTGTTACGTTAAACCAAGAGTCGGCCACATGAGAAACAGAAAATACTGTGGAGGCCATCGCAATACACATTAACAAGTTTGAAAACAAAACTACATTTAGAATACACTTTTACATCTTAAAAACAAATTTACATTTCATAAAACACATTTACAAAACATGAAACACAAGGACAAATTTACATGTGGCAAAAACACAAATACAAACTCCCGAAACAAATTAACAAGAAAGTTTTTGACGGAAAGAGAATGTCCTAAAAAGCAGAAGTGACGTGATGGACGTGCGGAATCCGTGTATCATTTGTTCATTCGTTTTTCAATATAAAACCAAAAATAAGAAAATGAAAAAACAACAGTTTTCTTCGTTATTTGTCTCCAAAACCAAAATGAAAAAACGGATAACGATTCGTTTTTTCAGTTTTCGATTTTGTGTTTAAATGAAGAATGGAAAAAACGAATAACGGCCGTTTCCTGTTTACTTGACTTCATTGACTGCGATGCTGGACTTTTGCACCGCATACGGACTGAACCGGGACTGATCCAGGTCCGAGACCAGACCGAGACCAGAGCGGGACTGAGACCGGGACCAGACCGGGACCAGGGCGGACTCCGAGCTTTGACTCTGAGCCTCCGCGGGGTCCGAGCCTCAGCTTCGAGCTCCGGCCCTGCCGTGGGCTCTGAGCCTCCGGTCTGGTCCCGGACGTGGTCCATTTGAACCAAAAGTTCTTATTTCGATTCATTTTCATTGGTGTGAATGCGTCAGTCGGAGGCTTTGCACCACCTCAGAACCAGCCGCGGTTCTTGAGCGCGGAGGACCAGAGCAGCTCTGTCCCGGTCTCAGTCCTGCTCTGGTCTCGGTCTGGTCTCGGACCTGGATCAGTCCTGGTTCAGTCCGTATGCGGTGCAAAAGTCCGGCATCGCAGTCACGGAAGTCACGTAAACGGGAAACGTTTTTTCCATTCTTCATTTAAACACAAAATCGAAAACTGAAAAAACGAATCGTTATCCGTTTTTTCATTTTGGTTTTGGAGACAAATAACGAAGAAAACTGTTGTTTTTTCGTTTTCTTATTTTTGGTTTTATATTGAAAAATGAATGAACGAATGATACACGGATTGTGCGGGACGAGCAAGAATAGGGTGACCATATTTCCGTTTGTGTAAACCTGGACACCTTTTGGGGGGGATTTCTCTGATTTTTTTTAGTGCAATTTTTTACAGCGTATGAAGCGGGTAGTAATTACACACGGGTGGGTCAGGACTAAACCAGGACTAATCTTGGACTTAAGAGAGAAAACGCCGAGCAGTTTGTCTGCAAAGCGCGATCAGGCAACTGCCGCATTTAACTCCGTGAGGTGCAGAGCTGAGCCGGTCTTTTCTCCTGTGGTCGCCTCCGAGCCCATCCTGACGGTGAGTCCTGTTTCAGTTCTGGTTTAGTCCTGGTTTAGTCCTGTTTTAGTCTTGGTTCAGTCGTGGATTAGTCCTCCTCTTCAGTCCTGGAATCAGTCCTGGGTTAGTCCTGGTTTAGTCTTGGTTCAGTCCGTGGCGTAGGCAGCGCAAAAGTTTGATAATCTCGGGTTAACGGGCGGGTGTGGTCCTGTCCTGCGCGGGTGCGGTGTTGTACTGTGAGTCTCCAAAAATGGACCTGTGCAGGACTCTGCTCTGTCGGCTCCATTATGGAATAAATGAATCTTCAGTTTGTTACATAAAGAAGGAGGAAAATAACAAAAGGACGACAGCAGCAACAAGTTTTAAGAAGGAAGTAAAAAGTGTTGTAACTGTCCTGTGTGAGAAAAGTGTATAAAGTTTGTGCTGAGGTTTTACAGCCTTAAAACAGATAGAATAATTGTAAAATATAAAGTTGAATACTTTGCAGACTGACCGACTGTTTGTGTCTCTCTCCTTCTGAGTCACAGACGCTACGAGAGACGCTCAGTTTAATGCCCCAATGAACGGTACTGAAAACCCGGACATTTGCATCACTTTATAAAAAAAAACCCGGACGCCCAGAACAGGACACAAAAAACTGACATGTCCGGGGAAAAACGGACATTTGGTCACCGTAAACAAGAAGCGAAAAGCGATTCAACAGAAATAAGCAACTGTGACTTTTTTCTGACATTAAGTGACCAGTCGAGCTTTAGAATCAAGAATAGTTGGGAAAACAACAGAGCGAGGATCTCTGGGATGACGCCGCTGGTAGAACACGGTCCACTTCTCCTCGTGCTCGTCTTGGTCTTATCCAATTCAAAGTTTTACATCGGGTGCATTTTTCAAAGTCAAGACTCTCTGAAATGTGCCCAGAAACTGAAGACAAATGTGGTAAGTGTCAGGGCTCTCCTCTTCACCTTAGCCACATGTTTTTTCTTTGTCCTAATCTTCATAGTTATCGGTCTAATTATTTTATTACTATGTCAACTGTTCTTGGAGTAAATCTACAGCCTTGTCCTCTCATTGCCATATTTGGGATCACTGACTCCTCAATAGCTCTGACCTCTACACAGAGGGATATTATTCCATTTTCTTCTCTAATTGCAAGACGTATATGACTGTAACACTGGAAATCTGACAAATGTCCTTCTTTTTCACTATGGCTTAAATATATGGTGGTATTTTTAAAACTTGAAAAAATTAAATATACATTAAGAGGATATTCAGATAGATTTTTCCAGGTATGGCAATGCTTTATTTCTTATTTTTCTAATATGTGAGTGTTACCAATATGAATGTACCAGTACCTACCTGTTGTTGTACTTGGATCTGGTCAAGTGGTGACGGAGGGAAACAGGCAGATTTTTTTTACATTCAAATGTCTCTTATTCAGAAACTAGAGGAACTATTGAAATAAGTAAAGTATCAGAATGTAGGAAAGAGTTACACTCCAACAGGGTCAAGTTAAACCTGTGATATTCTTTCAAGTTGTTGACAAAAAATTTAAAAACTCATGTCGGTAACGGAGGGAATGAAATATGCAGCACTTTTTGAGCAATAAATCCAAACAGTGATAACTCTTGGTTCTCACTTACATATCCTTAACAAACTGGTTTGAATATTTGCTTGAAAAACCTCTTACTTTTTGAGTAATGAGATTTTTTTTATTAAGAAAGGTCATGGTAACGGAGGGAAAAGTAATGGAGGGAAAATTGTGTAAACAAGTAGAAGGTGCAGGATTTTACATAATTTGTCGCTTTTTTCTTCTGAATACTTTAATTATTACTTCAAAATGAAAGGAAACTATTTCTATAAAATATGTCAGTCCTTCCAAGCAAATTTTTATCATTTTAAATACATTTAAAATGCAATGTATAAAAAAGTACAATCATGTCCCTTCATCAACAGTTCAAAGATGGAATAACACAAGATATGATGAAATACATCCATTTATTTACATGATTTGCAGGTCTTTGAAATTTGGGAAATATTTTGTTCCATGTTTCATACATGGTCTGTTTAAAACATATGGAACTTTAGAACCAAAAATGGTACAGAAAAAAGGTCAACAGTTTCATAAACTAGAGTACATATGTATCTGTTCAATACATTTTTATATCAGATGCATTAACTTGAATTTTTGGCCTTGTTGTTTACTTCTGCTTGACTGGGCCCATTTGTAACCTGTTGTTTCTGTGAGGTTCTCCCTGCTCCTCCTTTCCCTCCTTTCCCTGCTCCCTCTCTCTGTATCCACTTACCTTGTTTGGCATTTCCTGGGCGGGGCCCAATCATGCACCTGCTGAGCTCCACTCCTGATCCTCGTCAGTAATCATCTGCTGCAATAAAAGACCTGCTGACCTGCTCCAGTGCCACATCGTTCCGTCATCCCAGTGGTTGAACTACTCGGGCTTTTTAAGATTTTTGAGAATTCCAGTGACCTTTTGATGCTTACCTGTTTTTTGTCCCATCCCCAGCACTTCATTTGGAGCCAGCCTCATCCCGTCCCCACCAGTTTCTGTAAGCCTGCGGTCAGCCTCCATCTCCACAGACTCTCCCATCTGCAGCCAACCCGGACCCGTCCCGCCTCCCCTGGAATCTATTCCCCCGCCAAGACTATTTTTGTAAATAAAATACTTTTTCCCCTCTGCATATTTGGGTCCGACCAGTGATTCCCTAACAGTTTCTGTAATTTGGAATATTTAATATTTAATTGATGATTCTATGTATGTGGTTTAACGATGAGCTGAGATGGGTTGGGATGGGGATGTTCTTTATGAAAAAGAAAAAAAAAAAATCCTATTATTTTCTGTACACGTATATTGTTGATGCTTGTATTTTATGCAGGTTTATTACACTGTGCATGTGTAATTGGAGGGGGAAAAAAGACAAGTTAACTGTATATTTCAGTGTATATTTTCTGGTAAGGTTCTTAATAAAAATATTTGGGGGAAAAAAAAAAAAGGAAATAAGCAACTGACTACAGTAAGGCTCCGACTATAACCGTGTCCCAATTCGAGGGCTGCAGCCTTCGAAGGCCGGGTCTTTCTTGTTTTGTGTTTCTTGTATTCTTGAATGTAAAAGTGTTTTGCACTTGCCGGCCACCGTAGATAAGCGTTTATGTTCTGACTAAACAATGAAAAAGTGAAAAAAAAAATGTCATTAAAAAACACCTCTAAAATAAAATCAATGCAGCTTTAGTCCATGCATGAGGTAAAAGTATAAAATGTGTTTATTTTTTTAATTCCAAAATACCGTATTTTTCGGATTATAAGACGCAATATCAATAATGTTGAATTCTCTCGTCTATTTAAATATATAAGTTGCACTGGATTATAAGGAGCATTAAGTGAAACAAACAGATGACACTTGATCCTTAGTCCAGGTGTCCAAGATCCATCGGCAGATCGTGGTGTAATTCGCCCGGTGTGGCGTCTCTGTTTAGTGAATGTGCATTATGAATGTGAATAAGGTGGATAATTAAAGTTTTTATTAATTTCCTATGAGAACAACTCAAACATACACTGAGTAATAATGTGTTTAATGCAGCTTTGTGCACATTTGTTTATGTTTTACAGAAATGAAACTTGGACCACATGGCTCATTTGCATAAACTAAAAGCGCTGAAAAAAATAACAGTTCGCTCCTTGTGTCGCTGATGTGGTTCAGCTTCTGTCGGACTAAGTGAACGACTCAGTGGAATTGAAGTGTTCTTTCTGTGACGAAGGTGACAAGGCGACAGGGGCAGTGTGCGTTGAGTTGATGCAAAATTGTACTGCACCATGAGGCTCCAGACTACAGACACTGTAATGCTCCATCAATCCATCAAGTGGTGCGGCTTTGCAATTTACCAAAGTCGTACTAAAAATTTTTGACAGAGGATGTGCTGCTGATGGTGAGTCTGTTCACGTTAAAGATGGTTCATGTTAAACTTTTCAGAGATTATACGTCTGCAGGTCGTACGCATGTATATATGAATGGACATATATTGTCTGTAGCATTTCACTGATGTCAAAAATGCTGACACTGAACTATACTTCACTTTTTACTCCATGAGGCTCCTGACTACAGTCGCCGTAATGCTCAGACAATCCATCAAGCGGTGCAGCTTCATAGTTTAACAAAGTCGTACAGAAAACTTTTTTGGCAGATTTTTGAACACTGTGTACCACATAAAATCAGTTTGAGGTCAGTAAGCACAACCAGAATTAATACATAAGGCACAGTGTAAATTTTTGAGAAAATTTAAGGATTTTAAGTGCGCCTTATAGTCCGAAAAATACGGTAACTTAAACGGGCTGGTCAGCGTCAAACCAAAGAGCCGAATGTGGCCCTGGAGCTGAACAATGGTCCAGGTTTGCGTTAAAGCCAAAAAAATCGAAAAACAGATTAAAATAAAAGACTAGATTGTTTGTTTTGTTGCCTCTGGGGCGACCTGAGGATCATCTCCAAATACTGAGCTTGGTCAAGTTTGGTCAGAACCTGGAGGATTTGACCAGTGTCAGAAGAAACCCCCACACACACAGAAATATCTGAAGTCCAGGAGTTGAACCCAAAACCTTCTGGCTGAGAGGCGACAGTGTCCATATTCTTGAAGTTGGAAATGTCTAAACCAGGTCTCTCCAACCTTTTTCCTCTGGTGAACTACTTTTACAAAACAAAAATGCCAGAGAAACAGAGTCAATATATTAAAAAAAGCCTTTAGATGGGAACAGTTTGATGCCAATAAAACATTTACACAATTATTATCAATTTATTGGGCATAAAAATTATACATTTACAACAGATAACAGGCATTTAATTAGGTACAATTTTAGCTGTTTAGCACAATAAGTATGATTCAGAAATCCCTTGGTGAGCTACAGGTTGGAGACCCGTAGTTGAGGCAAAGCAGGACAAGTTTATTTGTACGGCACAATTCATAGACAAAGTAATTCAAAGTGTTTTACAGAATAAGAAATGCATTAAAATCACAATAAAAACTAATCAAAACATAAATAATGATCATAAAATTAAAGAGAAAGACATAAAGTTAGAGTTAAAGGTTGTATCGAGGATTTTCTAAGGAACGAGAAATCCAGCGACTGTTTGTCATTTTTCAAATGTTGCGCATGTGTGAAACCACCTCCCCTCCCCTACAGCTCCTACGTAGAAACACCTCCTCCCTCCTCCTCCTTACTCCACAAACAGGTTTGTTTCTAGAAAACAAGTCCTCATCGCTGCAAATGACTTGTAAACAACTAACTACAGTGTTGGTTAGGCAAGACGGAGAAGTGAGGAGCAGGGGAGGGGGTGTGCGGAGATTTCGTGTGAATGAACTAACTACAACACGCAGCAGCAAGCGGACTCTTTCTTTGCATTGAAAATTACGTTTTCAGACATAGGATATCACATTTGTGTCCTGAAAAACGTTTGTCTAACTCTTGGAAATAAAGTACGTTTTCATAATAAGCAGAAGTTTCCTGTCCAGGAGTAATTTGTGGACCAGTGGTTCAGTCTTTAGACCCTTCGTCTGCTTCAGTCGCGCCATCGCTGGAATGAATCTACAAGAATCACCTTAGTTTGGCTTTGCTGCTTTTCCCCTTGTCTTCTTCTTTCAGCGACCTCAAAAACGGACTTTCTTTTGCGGCGAACTGCTCCTGGATTCTTGTCGCCATTGCAACAAAAACTTTGTGCGAACTGCGAGGAAGATATAGGTCAAAAAAAGCCGCTAAGAACTGTTGCGTTGGTGGAGTAAACAGCGTCTGTGCGTCTTGCGTCTGTGGACTGCGTGACAGTCGTACGTAAACCACGTACCGGCGGCGCAGGCAAGTCAGTTACACTAGAAACGTAGGGAGTTTGATTGACAGCCTGTCAGCTCACAGATAACGAGGCAGTGTCGTTATCTATTGGCAAATGTTTAGCCCCACCACGTCCAGAGTTGATGAATTTTTATTCTCTTTTTTTTGGTCATCATAATTACAAGGCTACTGCATCTTTATAATCTATCATTGACAATTTGAAAGAAAAAAAAATCCTCCATACAACCTTTAAAGAAGTGAGCGCTGTCCATGGTGCTGAAACTGAAATCCCCTTTTAGAATTCTCTCTCTCTTTTCTTTGACACTTTCTCTCAAGTCTTAAATGAGCTCTCTGCAAGACTTTGATTTAAAATTTCATAAACACGACCTGTGTCCACAGATACGAGGTAAACATGATTAAATCAAACGCGCCGTTTACTGAGAACAATTGTGATGCTGATTTATTCAGATTTACAAAAACACTGGACGTGATGGACAAGCTGTTTATGTTTTAATTTAATGTTTTGGTTCAAGATGGAAATAGAATGAAGTTCACATGAGACTTTCACTGCCACTTTCAAAGCTGAAATCCAGTTGGTCTAAACCTAAAATGCAGCTGAACGGTTTCAACCTAAACGTCATCACCTGCACCAGTCATGAGTCAGTGCTAATGCAGCCTCTGCAGCTCAAGTACGTAAGTCTTTATTTCTATAGTGATTTTCACAGACATACAAAAGACAAACGCTAAACAGGCTTTTTTTTTTTTTTTTCAGCATAATTAGTCCTTTAAACCAGGTTTAGAACCAGGTTTTAACTGGTTTAGTCCTGGTTTAGACCAGGTTAAACCAGGTTAAAAAACCAGGTCTAAAAGGTTTAGTCCTGGTTAACCTGGTTTAACCTGGTTTAACCTGGTTAAACCAGGTTTAAAACCAGGTTTAAACCAGGTTTAGAACCAGGTTTAGTCAGGTTTAAAACCTGGTTTAGTCCTGGTTTAGTCAGGTCTGGTTAACCAGGTTTAACCAGGTTAAAACTTGGTTTAGAAACTGGTTCTAAAACAGGGTCTAGTCAGGTTTAAACCAGGGTTAGGGTTAAAACCTGGTTTAAAACCAGGTTAAACCTGGTTTAGAACCTGGTTTAGTCTAAAACCTGAGGTTTAGACCTGGTTTAGTCCTGGTTTAAAACAGGTTTAAACAGGTTTAAACCAGGTTTAATCCTGGTTTAAAACCAGGTTTAACCTGGTTAAACTAAACCAGGTTAAAACCGGTCTAAACCAGGTTAACCAGGTTAAACCTGGTTTAACTAGTTTTAAGGTCTAAACAGGTCCGGTTTAGTCCTAAACCAGGTCTGGTTTAAACCAGTTTTAGTCTAAACCAGTTAAAACCAGGTCTAAAAATAAAAACAGGAAAAACCAGGTCTTAATCCATTTAAACAAAGGTAATGTAATCCAATTACCACTCACTGAAACAGTAACTGTAACTAAAACAGTTACTCATCATTGTACTCTGATTACATAACTCCGGTACATGTAATCTGTTACTCGCCCGACCCTGTGTTTCTAATGAAATGTGAAATGTGAAACCTGCCGCTCAAATCTGCAAAACAAATTTACCTCCGGGTACGAATAAAGCGACTGAACCCTGATCTAACCTGAAGTGAGAATGAGACAAACGTGGACGTGTCTGTCTGCAGGTTCAGGCTCTGGACACAGGGGAGAGTCGTAACTTAGATGGTTTCCTGTTTCCAAACATATGGGGGAGCAAGAGATGGTCAGCGGCAGAGTGGTTAACATTACAGGTTCAGTTGGAGCTCTGTACAGCCAGTGTTGGGGAGTAACAGATTACATGTACTGGAGTTACATAATCAGAGTACAAATGGATTACAGTTACTAAATAAATGGATTACACGGCGGATTTCCTGTTTTCACATTTTGGGCTAAACCAGGGTCTAAACCAGTCTAAACCAGTCTAAACCAGGACTAAACCAGGACTAAAACAGGTCTAAACCTAAAGGTCTAAAACCAGGTTCTAAACCAGGACTAAAACAGGAAACAGACTAAAACCAGGTCTAAACCAGGTCTAAACCAGGTCTAAACCAGGTCTAAACTAAACCAGGTCTAAACCAGGTCTTAAAACAGGTCTAAAACTAAAGGAAACTAAAACCAGGAAACTAAAACCAGGACTAAAACCAGGTCTAAACAGGACTAAAACCAGGACTAAAACCAGGTCTAAAACAGGACTAAAACAGGTCTAAAAGGTCAGGACTAAAACAGTTCTAAAACCAGGTCTAAACTAGATCTAAACCAGGACTAAAACCAGGTCTAAACCAGGTCTAAACCACTAAAACTAGGTCTAAAACTAGGTCTAAAACTAAAGGTCTAAAACTTAGGTCTAAACCAGGTCTAAAACAGTTCTAAAACCAGGTCTAAACCAGGATTAAAACCAGGTCTAAACTAGGTCTAAACTAGATCTAAACCAGGTCTAAACTAGATCTAAACCAGGTCTAAACTAGGTCTAAACTAGATCTAAACTAGGTCTAAACCAGGACTAAACCAGGATTAAACAGGATTTAACAGGACTAAATCCTGCTGTGTGGACGTGTTTCTTCTTCTTCTATCAATAATATTTTTAATTTGGTTCATTAAAGTCTGGGCTTTTTATTTTCTTTTAGCAGATAAAACATCTTATGTGAAGATTTCCTCGTCTTTGCTTCTCTACAGCAAATCAAGTAATCCAAAGTATTCAGATTACATTACTCACTTTAAGTACTTTAATGGATTACGTTACAAACTACATTCTGGGTCTGTAATCTGTAATCTGTAGGGGATTACATTTTAAAAGTCACCTTCCCAACACTGTGTACAGAATATGATTCAAACTGGTTTTCTGTTCAGCTGAACATTGTGGACTTTTGTGTTTAGTTTGTGAGCTCTTGCTGACACACTTTAAAATAATTTATCATTGTGTTTAGACTGTTTAATTGGTTTAATCTGTTCTCATAATGACACACGTCGACAAGAGGCAGTTACGTCTCCGACTGCTCCAGCACCTTGTTTTACCGTCACTGTTGTTTATTGCTTTGTCAAGTCTGAATGTTGATGTCAAAAATTATCCGCTGATATTAAAGTTTAATAAAATTACATCTCTGAGTTTGTTTTTTTTGTCTGCTTTTAATTTGCATCATTACAGCGGCTTGACCTGATGAGCAGCCAGTCACTTCATCCACAGATCAAATGTGTGAACAGGACAAGTTTCAGATCAGTGAGCGTTTTGACTGATGAACGCGTTACAGGAAACTCACTTCATGTCCAACAAATGCATGAAAACTACAGAGTAGTTTGTTTTTATTGAGCGTCTTTGTCGTTTATGAACATGAACATGAACTTCAGGTGAAGTAACTCAAATATTTACAACAACTTCATTTACCACCTGTCATAATTGGCTACGGTGCTGTACTCTACTGTACTCTACTGTACTCTACTCTACTCTACTCTACTCTACTTTACTGTACTGTATTGTACTCTACTCTATACTATACTGTACTCTACACTCTGCACTACTCTACTCTACTCTGTACTGTGTTCTACTCTACACTGTACTGTACTGTACTCTGTACTGTGAGACGCTGCAGAACATCCAGAACATCCAGAACGCTGCAGCTCGGGTCCTGACTCGAACTAGGAAGTACGAGCACATAAGTCCTGGTCTCAGGTCTCTGCTCTGGCTCCTGTGGCTCAGAGACTTTAAAGCAGCTCTGCTTGTACAAGTGTCTCCATGGCCGAGCACCAAAGTCCATCTGTGACATGTTAGTGTCATATGAACATCTCACACTCTGAGGAGCTCAGGGACCAACTCCTGCTGGTGCCCAGAGTCACGACTAAACAAGGGGAGTCAGAGTTTCAGGTTCATGCAGCTAAAACCTGGAACAGTCTGAACATGTGAGACAGACTCTTCTGTGACACTGTTTAAATCCAGACTCAAAACATTTCTGTTTAACTGTGCAAATAACTGAAAGGTTTTCATTCCGCACTCTTCTCTCCAATTTATGTCTCTCTTTTTTAATTTTAATCTTCATGATTATTTATGTTTTGATTTGTTTTTATTATGATTTTAATGTATTTCTTATTCTGTAAAGCACTTTGAATTACTTTGTGTACGAATTGTGCTGTACAAATAAACTTGCCTTGCCTACTGTACTGTAGTGTATTCTACTCTACTCTACACTGTACTAGACTGTACTGTACTCTACTGTAATGCATACTGTACTGTAGTGTATTCTACTGTACTGTACTCTACACTGTATTGTACTGTACTCTACACTGTATTGTACTGTACTCTACACTGTATTGTACTGTACTACTCTACACTGTACTGTACTCTACTGTACTGCGTACTATACTCATTTGTACTCTATTCTACTGTACTCTGCTGTACTGTAGTATACTTCGCTCTACTCTACTGTGCTGTGTGCTGTACAGTACTCCACTCTAGTGTGTACTCTGCTGTACTCTACTCTTCTGTACTCTACTCTTCTGTACTCTACTCTTCTGTACTCTACTCTACTTGCCTAAACATTCTATGACTGTACAAAGAACAAGAGTCTAAGTTTGTTAGTTTAGTAGTAACAAGAGACACAGAAACACTGAATAGTTCCGATCGTGCCTGGTCCAAAAAACATTCTCACTTCTGTTTGTGCAATTAACAACACAACAACTTCTCACTGTGACGTCGCCCAGAAATCCATCTATACAGTTCCTTTAAGGAAGGTCACTCCCAGTGTCGCCAACAGAGGGCGCTGTCCCTGAATCTACATATTTAAAAACGACATAAAACACTGTGAAATCTGAAGTACCTCTGCAGAAGCTCTGACCGCACACGATCAACCGAGAGCAACACTGAAAAACACCGAAAAACACCGAACAACACAGAACAACACAGAAAAACACCGAACAACACCGAGAAACACCGAACAACACCGAGAAACACCGAGAAAAACCAGGAACACCGGAAACACCAGGACTACACCAAGACTACCAGGACTAACACCGACAACAACCAGGAAAACAGGACAAAACCAGGACTAAACCAGGACAAAACCAGGACTAAACCAGGACAAAACCAGGACTACACCAAGACTAAACCAGGACTAAACCAGGACTAAACTAAACCAGGACTAAAACCAGGACTAAACCAGGACTAAACCAGGACAAACCAGGACTAAACCAGGACTAAACCAGACTAAACCAGGACAAACAGGACTAAACCAGGACAAAACCAGGACTAAACCAGGACAAACCAGGACTAAACCAGGACTAAACCAGGACTAAACCAGGACAAACCAGGACAAAACCAGGACTAAAGGACCAAACCAGGACTAAACTAAACAGGACTAAACCAGGACAAGGACTACCAGGACTAAACCAGGACTAAACCAGGACTACACCAGGACTAAACCAGGACTAAACCAGGACTAAAGGAAACCAGGACTAAACCAGGACTACACCAGGACTAAACCAGGACTAAACCAAGACTACACCAGGTCTAAACCAGGACTAAACCAAGGACTACACCAGGACTAAACCAGGACTAAACCAAGACTACACCAGGTCTAAACCAGGACTAAACCAGGACTAAACCAGGACTAAACCAGGACTAGGACTAACCAGGACTAAACCAGGACTAACCAGGTCTAAACCAGGACTAACCAGGACTAAACTAAACAGGACTAAACCAGGACTAACCAGGACTAACCAAGACTAAACCAGGACTACACCAGGTCTAAACCAGGTCTAAACCAGGACTAAACCAGGACTAAACCAGGATTAAACCAGGACTAAACCAGGTCTAAACCAGGTCTAAACCGGGTCTAAACCAGGACTACAACTGGACTAAACCAAGTCTAAACCAGGACTAAACCAGGACTAAACTGGGTCTAAGGACTAAACCAGGACTAAACCAGGTCTAAACCAGGACTAAACCAGGTCTAAATGAGGACTAAACCAGGATTACAACTGGACTAAACCAGATCTAAACCAAGTATAAACGAGGACTAAACCAGGACTAAATGATAATGCACAGATTAAAACAGTTCCTTTAATCTAAATCAAAAAGTTTTTTCCTTTGACCTTTTCCTTGTAACACAGGTCACTCCCAGTGCCGCCAACAGAGGGCGCTGTCCCTAATCTACATATTTAAAAACGACATAAAACACTGTGAAATCTGAAGTACCTCTGCAGAAGCTCTGACTCGACCGAGAGCAACGCGGAGCCGCCCCGTCCACGTTTCCACATTACAAAGCACATTTCTCCTTTAAACCATAAATCTCCGCATTAAAACGCTAACATCAGCCATTTTCTACGCTCGCCATTCCACCCGACCGCTAAACGCCTGCAGTTACGACCATCACCTCCCTCCTCCCTCCTCCTCCTCCTCTTCTCTCTTCTCCGTAATGAACCCGTCTACTGTAGCCCTCCCCCCTTCCCCCTCGCCGCCGCCATCACTCAAACTCCAATACCGCGCCGCGATTGGCCGCCCCGCCCCCCTCGCACGCGCTCAGATCGTTACAGGATTAAGCTGTTGTGTCCACTTAGACCTGATGGAAAGATAGACCGCGGCGTAGCGATCCTCCGGGCCTGATTTACGACCCGCGCCGCCTTCGCCCCGCCGCTTAAAAAATGAGACTTTTTATAATAAATATACGGCGGCGATCAATTGCACGGGGCGCGGCGATCAAGACGGATGCGTGTAGGCTTTACGCTCCGACGGCCCCGCCCCTCCCGCCGCCGCCGTCGCTGTCGTTGTGGTGGTGCTCCGAGGGCGATTTTGTGACTGGGCTGCCGGGAAAAAGAGAAAAAAAAAAGAGAAAAGAAAATAAGTAAATAAGGGATGATGCAAGAGAAAAGATGGATGAAGAGAAACGGCGAGGAAATGCACGGGAAATAAGGTTTTAGGGTGACTTTGAAACCTGGAGCGGCGGAGTGGTTGGCCTGGCGGTCGGCGAGGAGGTTGCGGGTTTGACTCCTGAGGTTTCTGAGTAATTTTGAATATTTTACGATTTAAACAGTCCATAAATCCGTGTATCGTTCGTTGATTTGTTTTTCAAAATAAAACCAAAAATATGAAAAAGTAAAAACAACAATTTTCTTCATTATTTGTCTCCAAAACCAAAATGAAAAAAGATGGATAATGATTTGTTTTTCAGTTTTCAGACTAAACAAGGACTAAACCAGGTCTAAACCAGGACTAAACCGGTCTCAGTCCCGGTCTCAGTCCTGATCACCTGACAGTCTACACGGGCGCACCTTTGGGCCCGTCCCAACACTCAGTCCTGGTTCAGTCCTGGTTTAGTCCTGGACTGTTGGGCTGTCAGACTAATGGTCTGACCCCAATTTATCACAGGTCCACAGGTGGTAACTGGTGAAATGTTAACGGGTTCAGGTTAATGAGTGAGTGCAGGTCTCCAAAAATGGATCCGTGCAGGACTCGGTCCTGGGTGCAAGAACAAATTTCTTATGTTCTTATGAAGTATGAACAGGCCTTAAGAAGTTGTGATGTTATACATACCTCGATACATACTGTAGGCCGCCATACAATAAGTTTTTCAACTGACGTAAGTTTTACTTTACCTGTTTAAAACAGGTGACAGCAACAGACAATGACTTGCAGGTCGGATCTGTGGAGAGATGAGTATGTCCATATGATGGAACATTTCAAGCAGAGTAATCTCTATGGCAACAAGGAGTTGTTTTTTTTGTTTTTTTTTTGTCTTTTTTTCAGTCTATTGCCTGGTTGTGTTTTATTTTCTGTTGCACAACAAAGTTTAGAAAAAAACATTGCCGATCTATTGTCTATTTTTTAGTAGACACTGATAATTCCAGGGCAAACTCAGTGGAGCACTTCCTGTATTACCCAATGACATCACAAGGTGGAACGGAGCTGTGAGTTAAATGTGTGACTGAAACAAAACACAACTCCAGGTCTGTTTGTGATGAGGAAACTAAATCAGAAATCAGAAAGTAGCATAATATGGGAATCTGTGTGTCATTCGTTCATTAGTTTTTCAAAATAAAACCAAAAATAAGAACGAAAAAACTATTTTCTTCATTATTTGTCTGCAAAACCAAAAAATGAACCAGGTCTAAACCAGGACTGAACCAGGACTGAAACTAGGCCGTGTCATTAGTGGATTATAAATATATACACGCCGCAAACAGTAGAGCCAATCACCAGGACTGGACCAGGACTGGACCAGGACTGGACCAGGACTGGACCAGGACTGGACCAGGACTGGACCAGGACTGGACCAGGACTTAAAGGTTGTATGGAGGATTTTTTTTAGTTTCAAACTGTCAGTGAAAGATTAAAATACCATTACAGAGACGCAGCAGCTTTGTAATTATGATGACCAAAAAAAAAAAGACTGAAAATCTATCAACTGTGGACGTAGTGAGGCCAGATAAACATCAGCCAATAGAAAACGAGGCTCCCTCATTTTCTATTGGCTGTTAGGTTGTCAATCAAACTCCCTAGTGTAACTGACTCGTCGGAGCGCGGGGATTACGTGGTTTACGCAGCGGTTCTTAGAGGCTTTTTCGAACTGTCGCTTCCTCACATTTCGTACAAAGTTTGTCACGACGGCGGACGAGAATCCACGACCGGTTCGCCGCAAAAGAAAGTCCGTTTTTGAGGTCGCTGAAAGAAAAAGAGAAGTGGAAAAGTAGCAAAGCCAAACTGAGGTGATTCTTGGAGATCTCGTCCAGCGATGGCGCGACCGAAGCAGACGAAGGGTCTAAAAACTGACGCGTCGGTCGCTGAATTACTTCCAGACAGGAAACTTCAACAGTAATTCTGAACGCGCACAAGGACTGTCGCTGTATTTCTCTTCCCTTAAAAAAATCCTCTATACAACCTTTAACCTGATGGTTTTATGTTTTAATAAAAACATAAAACCTCAGCCTGGTCCTTTGTTCCGAGAACAGATCTCAAGAACAAGAACAAAGTTTTTAGGTTCTTATGAAGTATGAAAAGGCCTTTAACGAGACCCGGCGGCGCCTTTTGTGTTTTCCTACAACATCCGATATCAACCTTCAGCTCATAACGTCTCTACAGCGTCGCCCGTAAACACACGAGACAGATACTTACGCCTCACGTCTCCCGGTATCACCTCATCTCCTCCTCCTCCGACACCCGCCCACGCCACGCCACACCACGCCGAACCCCGCCGCCGTTTTAATCGAACTCTCGCTCACAAACAATCTCCCCGCCACTCGTACTTTCGGGGACAAAACGGCAGCGACAATAAGCGCTATATATTTGGCGAATGCTCAGGTTGTCACAAAATGGCCTCCCGCCTCTCCCCATCTCGACTATAAATAGCATGAAGCCGAGCGTGAAATGAACGGCGGCGAGTGGCGTGAAATAGCCAGAAAGTTGCTGTAAAATGGACATATTTATCAGTTGTTTTTGAAGGAGGAGCGGAGAATAATGGTCTGGTTTTTTACATAAAACGCGGTGGATATTAGCTTCATATTTCGCACGCGCGCCGCTCGCAGGTTTTGATTCGGGGAAATGGCTCATGGGCGCTGACAGTTGTGGCGCCGCTCCGATGCAAATGAGCGAAAAAGAGGAGCGAGGCGGGAAATCACAGAAACATGACAAAGCTCGGGGTTAGACGCGGTAATGTGGGTTTATTGGGGCTAATGTGGGTCTGAGAGGAGAATCTGTGTGTCATTGGTTCATTCGTTTTTTCAATATAAAACCAAAAATAAGAAAATGAAAAAACAACGATTTTCTTCATTATTTGTCTCCAAAACCGGACGTTTCCCGTTTACGTGACTTCCGTGACTGCGATGCCGGACTTTTGCGCCGCATACGGATTGAACCAGGACTGATCCAGGTCCGGGACCAGAGCGGGACCAGACCGAGACTGAGACTGAGACCAGACCACCAGACCAAGACTGAGACCAGACCGGGACCAGAGCAGCTTCGAGTTTCGGTCCTGCCATGGGCTCTGAGCCTCCGGCCTGGTCTCAGTCCCAGTCTGGTCCCAGTCTTGTCCCGGTCTGATCCCAGTCTAGTCCCGGCCTGGTCCTGGTCCCAGTGCTTTCACACAGACAGTATTTGGTGCACACCAAACGGTTCATTCGAACCAAAAGCTCTTTAGTTCAGTTTGTTTTCGTTGGTGTGAAAGTGTCAATCGGACTCGGACCGGGACCAAATCAAGCGAACCGAGACCTCAAAAAAGAGGCGGTCTCGGTTCGCTTGAATCCGCACCAAATATCACATTTTGGTGCAGTTCCTCTGGTGTGAACGCAAACTCGGGTCAAAACCAGAGACAGCAGGTCCAAACAAACTATTCCAACCAGCGGGAGCAGCTCCGGTTCAGGTCGGGCTCAGGTGACGTGGAGCGGAGAGTGATGTTAGGAGCCTCGGCCTGAGAAGAACTTTCCCCGAGAAGAACCAAGAGCACGAAGGATGGACTCTCAGAACAACAAATAACCAACATCACCTCGGAACCAGCCGCGGTTCTTGAGCGCGGAGGACCAGAGCAGCCCGTCCGGACCTGTAGTCCACAGCACATTCTCACTTTCCCCGCATGGAACCAACACGCAGACGATGACAAAGATCCGCTCGGACCCGGTCCATCAAGCACTGGTCTTGCTCGCCCCCGTCTGGAACCAGCACATGGAGAATGGAGCTTCTGGACCATCTGACCAACGACCAGACCAAGGACCAGAGCCCAGCCCCGTGCTGAGGGTCTGAGCAGCGGTGACGGCTCCTTTTTATCTCTGTTGCTGCTGCTGTTTCCCGAGCTCAGAGATTCTGCTCTGGGCTGATGTGGTGAGTTTGTAGAAAGTTCTACATGTTGCTGTTTTATGAGTTCATGATGATAAGTTGAGATGAGGACGGCCCGCGGTCTTAACAGAGAACATCGGTGTTGATAACTGGAAGTATCGCTGTTCTACCTGGAAACAGAGACACGTCAGTTGGACCAATTTTGGTTCATTTGCCGGTGTGAATACGAACCACACTGGAGTCTATCTGCTACATAATAACAATTTTATTGCCTGGTGCGAACCAAATAATCGGACTAGCGGTGTAAAAACGCCCTCAGTGTGAATAGAGCTCGTTCTTTCTGGGCCTGAGCTCCCGGGAGCTGCAGTACCCGGAGCGGCCACTAGTCGATCTCGTTCGGGGACAGACGGGGGGAGTATCTTATCCGGTTCTTATTATTAATTAATCCATGGTCAAATCCAACACAACAAACAAAGTAGCTGAAGCACCATGGCAACAAACGAGCCTTGTTAGTTTGATAGGAGGCGTCACACACACACAGACACACACACACACACACGAGGAGCATTGTAGCGTGTCCCTTTTGTTCTATTTGCTGTGCAGCTTTTTCTTTCGGTGCTATTGACAAGCACAAACAAAGCAGGTTTAAATCAATGACACGCACTGACCCCACAGGTGAGCCGCTCTCTTCTGCTCACACAAAATGGAGACGCTGCAAAAAAAGGAAGATCTTTATTATTAGAGGTTGGAAATATTGACAAAAATGAAGATCTCATTTTTTTTTTTCTTTCTCGGAGTCGTCTGGTAACAATAAAAGTGTCTGTAAATGTCTCCGCTGTGGCTCAGGCGTCGCAAGTTAAAGGTGCACTGTGAATTAAAATTATTTAATTCGGAATAAAAATGTATTCTGTTTTAAAAATACCATGTAAAAACTTAATTCCTTAATGAAAATGAATCTGTGTATCATTCGTTCATTCGTTTTTCAGTATAAAACCAAAAATAAGAAAACGAAAAAACAACAGTTTTCTTCATTATTTGTCTCCAAAACCCAAATGAAAAACAGATAATGATTTGTTTTTTTTTTCAGTTTTCGATTTTGTGTTTAAATGAAGAATGGAAAAAACAGATACCAGCCATTTCCTCGTTGCCTCAGCTTCGAACTCCGGTCTGGTCCCGGTGTGATCTCGGTCTCGGTCTGGTCCCGGTGTGATCTCGGTCTCGGTCTGGTCCCGGTGTGATCTCGGTCTCGGTCTCGGTCTGGTCCCGGTGTGATCTCGGTCTCAGTCTCGGTCTGGTCCCGGTGTGATCTCGGTCTCAGTCTCGGTCCGGTCCCGGTGTGATCTCGGTCTCAGTCTCGGTCCGGTCCCGGTGTGATCTCGGTCTCAGGTCTCGGTCTGGTCCCGGTGTGATCTCGGTCTCAGTCTCGTCTCGGTCCCGGTGTGATCTCGGTCTCGGTCTCGGTCCTGGTCCCGGTGTGATCTCGGTCTCGGTCTCCCGGTCCCGGTGTGATCTCGGTCTCGTCTCGGTCCCGGTCTCGGTCCCTCGGTGTGATCTCGGTCTCGGTCTGGTCCCGGTGTGATCTCGGTCTCGGTCTGGTCCCGGTGTGATCTCGGTCTCGGTCTCGGTCCGGTCCCGGTGTGATCTCTGTCTCAGTCTCGGTCCGGTCCCGGTGTGATCTCGGTCTCAGTCTCGGTCTGGTCCCGGACCTGGATCAGTCCTGGTTCAGTCCGTAAGCGGTGCAAAGGTCCGGCATCGCAGTCACGGACGTCACGTAAACGGGAAACGACCGGCCCACTTTTATTCTCTGGCTTTTAACACCGCGTGAGTTGTGTGTTTTTATGTGTTTTATTGATTTAATTGATCTATTGGTTTATTTATTTCTATTCTATGATTTAGTTTTCATTTTATTTTACTGGTTTTATTATTTTAAGACTAGTATGATCGTTTTAGTAGTTTATTTCATCGTCTTTTTGTTGTTAGTATTATGTATTTGTGCAGCACTTTGGAAACTGTTTGTTTGTGAAATGTGCGACAGAAATAAAATGGATTGGATTCTTAAAAATAACGTCGGTCGTTCAATTCATGCTCGTTGTGTCGCCCTTCGATCCGGCTCCACCAGTCCTGGCTTCGGACTTTCATCCTCCACGTCTCTTTGGATTTGCGAGCGGGATTCGGGAGTGGGCTGAGGTAGAGCGGCCGTCGACTCAGTTTGTCTTCTTCCTCTCTCTTCTCCGACGCTCTTCCCTTCTCCTCCTCAGCCGACAGACGTGAAGCGTGATGAGAGAATTCTCCAGCCGCTGCTTCGCAATTATCACCGGAACGACCGCGGGAAACGTTTGGATCGTGTTTGTGTCCGTGGCGTAACGACAAACCGAGATGATAAAAAAGCCGGTAGCAGCTGAAGTGTGTGTTTTCTTCCAGTTGATGTAAATAAGTTTGCGTTGTGGAATCCAAAATCCAAAAATGTCCCCTTTAAAGGTTGTATAGAGGATTTTCCAAGGAACGAGAAATACAGCCACTGTTTGTCCTTTTTCAAAAGTTGCGCATGTGTGAAACCACCTCCCCTCCCCCACAGCTCCTACGTAGAAACACCTCCTCCCTCCTCCTCTTTACGCCAGAAACCTGCAGCCGGTGCTGCACATGACTTGTAAACAACTAACTACAGTGTTGGTTAGACAAGACGGAGAAGTGAGGAGCGGGGGGAGCGGGTGCGCGGACATTTCGTTCGCGGACGAGAAGTGAGGAGCAGGGAGAAGAGCGGATCGGGCAGCAGGGACAGGAGCAGAGAAGGTTGCGCGGAGATTCCGTGCGAATGAACTAGCTACAACACGCAGCAGCAAGCGGACTCTTTCTTTGCCTTGAAAATTACGTTTTCAGACATAGGATATCGCTTTCGTGTCCTGAAAAACGTTTGTCTCGCTCTTGGAAATAAAATACGTTTTCATAATAAGCAGAAGTTTCCTGTCCAGGAGTAATTTGTGGACCAGTGCGTCAGTCTTTAGACCCTTCGTCTGCTTCAGTCGCGCCATCGCTGGAATGAATCTTAAGAATCACCTTAGTTTGGCTTCGCTGCTTTTCCCCTTGTCTTCTTCTTTCAGCGACCTCAAAAACGAACTTTCTTTTGCGGCGAACTGCTCCTGGATTCTTGTCGCCATTGCAACAAACTTTGTGCGAACTGTGAGGAAGATATAGGTCAAAAAAAGCCGCTAAGAACTGTTGCGTTGGTGAAGTAAACAGCGTCTGTGCGTCTTGCGTCTGTGGACTGTGTGACAGTCGTACGTAAACCACGTACCGGCGGCGCAGACAAGTCAGTTACACTAGAAACGTAGGGAGTTTGATTGACAGCCTGTCAGCTCACAGATAACGAGGCAGTGTCGTTATCTATTGGCAAATGTTTAGCCCCACCACGTCCAGAGTTGATGAATTTTTATTCTCTTTTTTTTGGTCATCATAATTACAAGGCGACTGCACCTCTATAATGCTATCATTGACAATTTGAAACAAAAAAAAACAAAAACAAAAATCCTCCATACAACCTTTAATATTTTGGATTTGAATCTAGAAAAACTAAAAAAATCAAGGTTTTATTTTCTAATCATCGGTGCGAAAAATGTCAGAGCCGATTCTTTTTTCTTTTGGTTCATTTGAAGTCTGTGTTGATCTGCTGCTGGACACGTTCTAGGGTTTGGTGACAGCGAGTGCTCCGTTCGATTGTTCAGCGGTTCGATGGTTCAACTGGGAGCTGTGTTTCTGTTAAGAGACGAGGAAAAACTGGAGGAGCCGGCGGAGAGTGGAGTCCGTACGAGCCGTGTTGCGCGGAGAGGAGCGATCTGTCTTATTTTGTGCTCGTTTAGAGAAATGTCACACAAACAAACCTCAAGTTGGGGGTTTGTCTTGCACTCTGTGTCCACTTTTACTTTTTTTTTTTACAACACTACAAAACACCTCTTGCCGATTTTCACCTACGTATGTTAGAAGCTGCTGTTGTTAACCTCATTTAAAAGGCCCATATTATTGAACTACTTTCCGATCTCTGTTAGAATGTTTCCTCATCGCAAACAGACTGCACCTGGAGTTTTGCGTTTTGCTTCGTTGACTCACAGTTCTGCACATTTAGGCTGAGCTCGTCTCACTCGGTTCCACCTTGTGATGTCATGCGGTGATACGGGAACTGTCTTTTTGAAACGCAATCTAAAATATGATCTCGAAATCAGTAAAAAACCTCACAAATAAACGAGGTATTTACATGTTACCAATTTGTAAAGAACTGAAATTATCACCTGAATCATTTACCTTTAGGTCTTGTAATCTTTGTCTATGTTGTTTATTTATTTTCTTGTTAAGAATCATTTGTATGTATATGGGCAGTGTTGGGAAGGTGACTTTTAAAATGTAATCCCCTACAGATTACAGATTACAGATTACATACACCAAAATGTAGTTTGTAACAGAATCCATTAAGTTACTTAAGGTGAGTAACGTAATCTGAATATTTTGGATTATTTGATTTGCTGTAGAGAAACAAAGACGAGGAAATCGTAGTAGAAGATGTTTTGTCTGCTAAAAGTCAATAAAAAAATGTATTAAAAATTTTAAAAAAGGTTTAGACCTTGTTTAGTCCCGGTTTAGTCCTGGTTTTAGACCTGGTTTAGATCTGGTTTAGCTCTAGTTTAGACCTGTTTTTTGTCCTGGTTTAGACCTGGTATAGTCCTGGTTTAGATCCTGTTTAGATCTAGTTTAGACCTGGTTTAGATCTGGTTTAGATCTAGTTTAGACCTGGTTTAGATCTGGTTTAGATCTAGTTTAGACCTGGTTTAGATCTAGTTTAGATCTAGTTTAGACCTGGTTTAGTCCTGGTTTAGATCTAGTTTAGACCTGGTTTAGTCCTGGTTTAGATCTAGTTTAGACCTGTTTTTTGTCCTGGTTTAGATCTAGTTTAGACCTGGTTTAGTCCTGGTTTAGATCTAGTTTAGACCTGGTTTAGATGTAGTTTAGACCTGGTTTAGATTTAGTTTAGACCTGGTTTAGTCCTGGTTTAGATCTAGTTTAGACCTGGTTTAGTCCTGGTTTAGATCTAGTTTAGATCTAGTTTAGACCTGGTTTAGTCCTGGTTTAGATCTAGTTTAGACCTGGTTTAGTCCTGGTTTAGATCTAGTTTAGATCTAGTTTAGACCTGGTTTAGTCCTGGTTTAGATCTAGTTTAGACCTGGTTTAGTCCTGGTTTAGATCTAGTTTAGATCTAGTTTAGTCCTGGTTTAGATCTAGTTTAGACGGTCTGCTGTTTAGAATGTTTTTTTTATTAATGCCAAATAAAATATTCAGCACAAATTATGCACGATGTGCTACATTCATATTTAGTTTTCAGGATTGCAGTTTCTCTTCTCCTCCCGCCTGCGCCCACACTGATCTTCACACTGTCCCTCGCCGCACTGTTCTGGGCTCTACTTCCCAACGCTTCTGATTGGCCAGTGCACGATCTACAACAGAAGTGTCAAACCCAACCGACTTTGATCCTAAAGGATCAGAAAACTCATGTCATATAAACCCCAAAAATAACAATGAGTTCAAATATTTGTGCAGAGAAACACAAATCTATTACAGAAATCTTTTTTAATTGATGAACTCTTTCTTTTACAAAATATAATTTCATGAACAACCTGAAACTTTAAGAAAAATACAATTTTAACTCAATGTTTTAACATGAACTTGTATGTAAACAGGAATAAGTCAATTTTTCTTGGAAAATCCTGCACTCGGCTCCACTTTTCTCATGTTGGACATTTTTCTGATGAGGGTGTCACGGTCGACAGTCAAAACGATCGTCCTTTAAGAGCGTTTGGAAAGAGACAAGTCTTCATTTGTGCTGCTCTGGTGGGAGGGGCCACGTACAGAGACGCTGGAGACGCTGCTGTGATAAACACCACAGAAAATTAACAAGATTTTAATAGAAAATATAATGAAAATATTTTAGTAGAAAATCAGCCGAGGGCCAGATTAAAGGTCTTGGAGGGCCGGATCCAGCCCCTGGGCCGTATGTTTGACACCCCTGGTCTACAACTTCCCGGGTTCTTGCAGTGTATTCTAGTGTGTTCTGATTCCTGATCAAGTCGCTGGAGAGAAATGAAATTGAGCGGAGGCACGAGGTGGCACCAGCCTGAACTACTGATAAACACCAGTCAGGGTCAAAGCCTTTTCCTCATGTGTGGGAAATATTATGTGTTGGTCAGGCTAATTCACCTAATATTATGGACTTTGGAATGACAACAGGGTGGAAAACACGTATGACTATCTATAGGTCTATATAACATGTTTTTCTGTACTTTGAGATGCCACGAAGCAGAAAAACTGACATATGTGGTCCCCGTGGCATGTTCCCACCCATGATAAGGTGCACTGGGTCAGCAGTATTGTTCATTTTCTTGCTGTATATGCTAAATCAACAAGTTAATGTTTTGTCAAGATGTAGTATAAAGCTACCCCTGATTTTGAGTTGGTCAGAGACGTCGTCCGGGGTGGCAGTTGTACTTGGTAATCAACTTGAATCTCTCTCAATGGAAAATGCTGAAATAAAGTGGCCTGTTCTCTCGGATTCTCCATCTCCTGTGCTTCTTTTTAGGACACGCATGGAACCTTCCGAAAAAACCCACACATGCAACTTTGACTTTTTTTTTTGTCCAAAGATTTGATCCTGTTTCCGAGCCCTGTTCTCACTGATTGGATCACCTGCAGCAAACAAACACACAGTTTAGTTTTTCTATACAACTCTGGTTTTAGTTTTTAACGAGGTAACAACCTTTCTAACCCTTCTAACCCGGCCTGAAGCTCACAAGAGTCAATTTTGCGTAATGTAGAACCTTTAACCTCGTCTTGTCGCTCTGCTCCACCTGTAATGTTCTCCTCGAGTTTCGTATGTACAGAAATCGGGACGACATTGTGTCTGAGCTGCGATGATTTCCGTTTTAATGCGAGAGTACATGCGTCCAAATCGTATTCAAAAACATATAATACAGAATCAGCCGACCGATCGCGCTCTATAATCACGCGAAATGGGGCTTTCAATAGAACATCGACGCCTATGCATTTCTGCGCTCTCCTCTCACCTCGAGTGCTTCTACTTAAACATCTCTCCAAACCCGCGCGTTCGAACGAGCCTGTAAAATACAATATGCCCTTGAATGCACCGTAATTATACCACTGTGCTTGCTTTTCACGCTCTTGACCCCGCGACCCCTTCAAAAGCGTCGGACTCCACCGCGCGCTTTTTCTATCACCGCTAAGAGTCTAATTACTATGTCGAAACTCTCTCCCTCTTTTTTTTTTTTTTTTTTTTTTTTTTTTTGATGGAATTTGGTCCTTCAGAACGTATAAATTGATAAACGCGGAGAGAAATGAGCGGACGGTAATTGGTACGTGCGCGGTTCTGATTTGTGGCGTTTGGTTTTGAAACGGGTCGACGCGACGGAGAGGCGTTCCGCGGGAGGTGAAGGTGGCATCGATTTGAACGCGCGGCGCTTTTGTGTGCCGGTCGATAACGCGGAGAGACGACGGGCACAAACGGGCGACGGACAAAGGGACGGGCTAATGTGCGCAGAAAGAATCGTTTTATACGTTTTACATCCAGAATTTCATGGAACGTTACAACAATATTTTATGATCTGTGTTCTAATGTTGTTTCCTCGTCGCAAACAGAGCTGGAGTGGTGTTTTGTTTCATTCACACGTGTTAAACGCACAAACCTGCACATTTAGGTTTCTGAGTTCTTCCCTCAAACAGAAAACACTCTGTTCCACCTTGTGATGTCATGTGGCAATACAGGAAGTGCTCCACTGTGTTTTTAAACTGGATCATTTCAAACCTGGAATTCCCAATCTTTACTCAACTAAAGGTAAAATAAACTGTTAAGTTGAAAACTACCACATTCATTTAAAAATATATATATTTTATTAAATATACAAACATTTTAATTAAGACAACAGATGGACCTGGTCAAGCAGAAGGAAACAGCAAGGCCAAAAATTCAAGTTAATGCATCAGAATTTACATTTTGTATTTTAATAACTGGATCCAGTCAAGTGGTAACGGAGGGAAACAGGGGCAGATTTTTGACATTCAAATGTCTCTTATTCAGAAACTAGAGGAACTATTGAAATAAGTAAAGTATCAGAATGTAGGAAAGAGTTACACTCCAACAGGGTCAAGTTAAACCTGTGATATTCTTTCAAGTTGTTGACAAAAAAATTTAAAAAAAACTCATGTTGGTAACGGAGGGAATGAAATATGCAGCACTTTTTGGGCAATAAATCCAAACAGTGATAACTCTTGGTTCTCACTTACATATCCTTAACAAACTGGTTTGAATATTTGCTTCATATAGTTTTCTACCATATGGTACAAGATTAGGTTGAAAAACCTCTTACTTTTTGACTCATGAGATTTTTTATTAAGAAAGTTCATGGTAACGGAGGGAAAAGTAACAGAGGGAAAATTGTACAAACAAGTAGAAGGTGCAGGATTTTACATCATTTGTCAATTTTTTCCTTCTGAATACTTTAATATTACTTCAAAATGAAAGGAAACTATTTCTATAAAATATGTCAGTCCTTCCAAGCAAATTTTAATAATTTTAAATACTTTTTTTTTTTTTTTTAATCATGTCCCTTCATCAACAGTTCAAAGATGGAATAACACAAGATATGATGAAATACATCCATTTATTTACATGATTTTCAGGTCTTTGAAATTTGGGAAATAATTTTTGTTCCATGTTTCATACATGGTCTGTTTAAAACATATGTAACTTTAGAACCAAAAATGGTACAGAAAAAAGGTCAACAGTTTCATAAACTAGAGTACATATGTATCTGTTCAATACATTTTTATATCAGATGCATTAACTTGAATTTTTGGCCTTGTTGTTTACTTCTGCTTGACCAGGCCCAGATGTTACGTGCGGCACATTGATTCAGATCATTAGTTGTTTTTGTTTCCTTTTGTAGTAGGTTGTGATTGGTCCTTTTTGGTTTGGTTTTTGTTTATGGTTTATTTTTGTGTGGCTGTGTGGAGTCTATAAATACGGCTGTTTGCCCATGTGTTAGTCGTTAGCTTTTTGTTTTGACCTGGTGGGAGCGTCTGTCCTGTTTTCGCTTTTCTTTTGGGTTCAGGTTGGTTTTGTTTTTTTCTTGTCTTTAGTTACAGGTTCTGGCACCGGCTTCTACGGCCCTGTACGGCCCAGTGTTGCACCTTTTTGTTCTGTTTGCCCGGCTGGTCAGGTCCACCTTTCTGTTCATTACTTTTCAATATTTTTGGGGGGGGGCACGGGAGGGTTTTTAAATTTCTTTAAAAACATTTAAAAAAAAAAAAGAAGAACCAATGATAAATAAAAGAAATTAAAGAGCTATATTTTGACTCCTTTGCCCTTTTTAAATATGTTGGGACTCACCTTTTGGGGGTCGTAACAGTGTGAAATTAAAATGTGAGTTTAAAATGGAACAAAAGGCCCACACTTTGTCACATACAGCTTTGGGTAAAGGTCTTTGTTTGGCTCTCCACGTGACTAATAAACTCTTTAGTCTTTAAACTTTAGTTGACTAGACTTAAACAAATAATCGGTGTGCTTTCTGAAACCCTTTTTGTTGATGAATTGTCTGAGAATTCAAGCTTTAGAAACAGGACAGTGCTGAAACATGCATGAATCAAGTAGAATACGACTAGAGAACGCTGTAAAAACACGGTTAAAAGATCATAAAAGTCAAATTTGCATAATATGTTTCCTTTACGGCTTGACACAGCTCGGGATCACCGATTTCGCGACGCACAAAAGCCGCCTTTAATAGGATTTCATGAGAGGAAAGTTCCGCAGTGAAGGGAAGGAGGTGGCGGGTCGGTGACAAATGAACTCCCTCTCGCTCGAATATTGCGTCATTACTTTTCCGGCGTTTCATAAAAAAAAATAAAGGCTTATGTGAACAAACTACAAGCATAATCTTCCGCTCTGCTGGACGACGAGCTCATTTCCTCCGACGGCCGGGGTCGGGGGTCAGCGCAGGTCACGGGAGGTCGAACTAATCCCGCATTAGAGCGCTGGAGTGAGGCCGGCGTGTGTTCAGGTCATTTACACTCGGAGAAAAGTGCTGAGGCGGCGCCGGCGACGACGAACGCTCGCGACTTTCAACAAAAAAACACGCCAGAGAGAAAAGACAGAGTTTCTATTTAACCACTGTTGGGCAAGTTACTTTGAAACTGTAATGCGTTATTTATTACCTATTACTGTCATTTCAAAGTAATTCGTTACATTACAATATTACTGCATTTAAAATGTAAGGCTTTACATTACTATTGCATTACTTTAAGTTACTCTCACCAAAATAACTTTTGCGCTGTATATGGACTGAACCAGGACTAAACCAGGTCTAAACCAGGACTAAACCAGAGCTGAACCAGGACTAAACCAGAACTGAACTAGGACTAAAACAGGACTCACTGTGGGGACGGGCTCGAAGGTGACGCAGGAGAAAGGAGCGGCTCTGCTCCACACCTCACGGAGGTAAGAGCGGCTGTCGCCCGATCGCTCTTTATGGACCCTGCTGCTCGGGCTCACGGCCCTGATTTCAGCAACTATTTGCAGGGACCCGAGTCGGTGCAAGAGTCTGTTACAGCGAGTACCTTCCTTCAGCTTGTCCAGAAGCCCAACTTTTTGTGTGATGGTTACATCTTCCTCTGACTTTTGGGTGCGAGCGCAGGAGCCTTTGTCGGTGCAGAACGTTTCGTCGTCGTTGTGGGTTTTCGTCGGGGAGAAAACTTACAACCGTACAACACTTCAGAATCACACTGCTACAGATTGAACATGTATTTAAATTTGGCAGCTGAACACATCTGTACTGTACAGGAGACAGGAGTCACTTGGCCAATCAGGACGCAGCGGGAGGAACGCAATACACATTCATACAATGTAAAAAAAAAAAAAACAGGGCATGCAAAATTGCACAAAAAATAAAAAATCTGCGAGACAGCGAAAAGTGAACTGCGATAGAGGGAGGGACGAGTGTAAACCAGGTCTAAACCAGAACTGACCCAGGTCTAAACAGCGTGGAGTTCTTTGTCAGTCCTTTCGCCCGCGGTTACCTGAAGGTCTACGAGGAGCATCTCCGGCGTTTCACCGCTGCTGATATCGAGGTGATTTTAGCGAATTTGTATGAAGAAAAACCCACCACTTCAATCCAGGTTAAAAAAAACATTGTAACGCACGTTACTCACATTTGTACTGAATAAAATATTACTATTTTTTCCCCTGTAATGCCGAACATTACTGCGTTACAGCAAAAAGTAATGCATTACTGTAATTCGTTACTTTTATAACGTGTTACTCCCAACACTGTATTTAACACTTGTGTTTTCTGTGGGTTTTGTTCAGTTTTTTGTGTAATTTGAGTTTTTATTTGCACGTTTCGGTGTTCTTAAAAGCTGCACTGCGTAACTTTTCATTTGGGGGTCCGTCACATGCTTGTTTCTATGGATACGTCATTGTTCTGCCTGGAATGTTCCGCTGTGTGACTTTAAACAGCTCCACTTTACGTTTATTCAATTACAGGTGGTTTTAGAGCTCGAAAATATCTACAAAAACAAAGCAGGTGTTCAGACTGAGAGCGGCGTCGCCTCTCCACAGATCTGACCTGTAACTTGGTCTGGTTTGATCTACATGGAGATATGTGAAGAATCCCTCAGTCGTCCAGGTAGAATCCATGAGGAGAAAAAAAATCAGTTTGTCGACTGGACAAAAGTTAGTTTGGTTGAAGACGTTTCGCAGCTCATCTCCACCAATCACAGAGCAGGACTCCCACAGCAGGATCCAGGACGGTCAGCAAAGTAAAACACACACAACAAATTAGAACTGAAGGCCTGGAGCCGTAACAAAAAGTAACAAGTATTTTTCATGTGATTTTTCAGTTCAATTCAAAAGTTTATTGTCAAATTTCCTTCTGAAGTCACCTTCTTCCTTCTTAAATTATGTTTTCACTCTCAATCTTCTAAATTAAATAATAATACTAGAAAAGCAGTCAGAGAGCGCAGACCTCCGCCAAGGACTGCCCCCATTTTTTATATAAATTGCGATAAAATCAGTCTTCTGGATCAGATCCGGATCAGCCTTTGGAATATGAAAGAGGATCCCATTGTCCATCCCTGAGTCAAATTTCATGGGGTTTGGTCAATAATTAACCCAGATATTGAGAAACAAAATTTTTGGCCCCATTTACCACAATGTTAACTAAAATTTCAAAGTGATCCAAGAATCCAGGATTTCTTCCGGATCAGCCCCAAAATGAAATCAGTTCTTCCTTTTCACATTTCAAACAAATCCTGAAAATTCATCAAAATCGGTCCATAACTTTTTGAGTTATGTTGCTAACAGACAAACAAACAAACAAACAAACAAACAAACAAACAAACAAACAAACAAACAAACAAACAGACAAACAGACAGACAGACAGACAGACAAACAAACAGACAAACAGACAAACAAACAAACAGACAGACAAACAAACAAACAAACAAACAAACAAACAGACAAACAAACAAACAGACAAACAGACAGACAAACAGACAAACAGACAAACAAACAAACAGACAGACAAACAAACAAACAACAAACAAACAAACAGACAAACAAACAAACAGACAAACAAACAGACAGACAAACAAACAAACAAACAAACAAACAAACAGACAAACAAACAAACAGACAAACAGACAGACAAACAAACAGACAAACAAACAGACAAACAGACAACAAACAAACAGACAAACAGACAAACGCCGGCAAAAACATAACCTCGTTGGCGGACGTAATAATAAAAGGAAAAGTCCAAAATTCTTCTTTAAGGAGATGCAGATTTCTCGCCGCCTGGTGGTCAGAGCTTTGAGTTCAGGCTTTGGATTTGAGTGAACAAAAATCTCCATGGAGACAAATATTTGACGGACCTTCCACCAGAAAAGTTACACAATGCACCTTTTATTTTAAAGGGCCCATATTACACAATTTTCTGAGTTTCTGATCTGACAACACTTTAACACACGTTGCATATTTAGACTGAGTTCTTCTCTCTCTGCTGATGTCATGTGGTAAACCAGGAAGAGCTCCACTGTGTTTTTAAACTCCACACACCTTCACTTGAATCATTAGGATCATTTCAGACATTACCGACATCTTACTTTAAAAAGGCATGACATGGTAAGTTTTGTTTTACCTTTTGTAGATCTGAGATTGTCAGAAGAAAGTCTGCGAGTCAAAGTTACACAGATCCAGGGCTGAAAACGCGGTGGAGCTCTTCCTGCATTACCACATCATGACATCATCAGGTGGAGGTGAAGGGTTGAGGAAAAGAGCGCGGGGTCTGAGTGTTAAACGTGATCGCGGCTCATCCCCGCCCCCGTAAGAACAGAACAGCCTGCCGCGCCGTCGGGGAGGAGGGGGAGCGGTGCATTGTGGGAGAAGCGGGGGTGGGGTAAACGGGCCCCGGGGTGCAGCTCCGCGGTGAGGCCCAGTCTGTGACCTTTATCAGCGCGCGCATCAACGTCACCTGGAGAGGGGCTGACCTTTACGCACCCGGAGCCGACCCCCGCTAACACTCACACACACACACACACACACACACACACACACACACACACACACACACACACACACAGAGCAGCGGGCGAGTCTGCAGGGGGCGCTGCCGGGGAGATGTTACTATTGTGTCAACAGATTTAACCGATGAAAGTAACTGGTGGTTTTAGATTCAAATGTAGAAATAGACTGATTATTTGAATATTCTTGTGCAGTTTGCATGTTCTAGCTGTGTGTGGCAGCTTTCTGCAGGACACTCTGGTTTTAAAAGTCCTTTATTACACAAAACTGGGCTATAAAACGGGTTATAAAGTTTTGTTGTCGTTTCATTCACACGTTTGAGCAGTAACATGTTACACATCGTAACACATTGAATTTTGGACTTCCGGTCATCGTGCAGTTCACACTGGGAAGGATTTTCTGAAAAAGTGAGCATCAAACCTCCATGTTTGTTTTCCCAGTGGGATGTGTTTATTGACAAAGTCGATCTTTTCAAGTCTTTTGAACCATATCACTTTTGTTTCTGGTTCTGATATTGTCATATTTTAGTTTTGGGATTCGGACATTGTAATTGTGTGGTTGTTGGATCCTAACAGCGGAAAACGGCTCGAGATATTTGTTTGTGAACTTCATAAATGCAAAAGTGAATCAGATGTGTGTGACTCAAACCTCCGTTCAAACTGTTTCTCTTCCCAATGAAATTGAAAAATAGTGAAAGGTGAAGGTGATGGGCAGGACTGATCCACAGGAAGAACCAAAGTGATATGGTTAAAAAAACTAGAAAAGATCGACTTTGACAATAGACGCATCCCACTGGGAAAACAAACATGGAGGTTTGATGCTCACTTTTTCAGAAAATCCTTCCCAGTATGAACTGCGCGATGACCGGACGTCCAAAATTCTTGATGCATCTATTCAGAGCAACTTTACTTTTCACGGGCTGGTCAGGACAGTCTGTCACGGTCGACAGTTGCAATGGGCCCATTCCCGCCGGGTGGAGAGGACATAGTGAGCACCCACGTCCCCAGGAAGCGGCGAGGTCCTGGTGGAAGGAACTGTAAAGCACGTCTGAAGCCTTTCCTGGCAGTGCATTGTCTTGGAGGAAGTGTGGTCCAGTGAGGAGAGGTCCCTCGAGGGATCCTCCCGCACCGAGTGGCCGTCCCTCACCCACCGAGTTGAATCCACTGGGCAAACTGTGTGGACCCCACCTGCTTACCCCTTAACGGTTTCACATTCTCTTCAACTCTTTTCAACTTTCCCTTGCGGTTCTTGTTGACTCTCGGTCCCGTGCCGTATTTAGTCTTAAGGGCCGTTCACACCAAGGCGTCAAAGCGTCCAGTTTCTCAGTAAAGTCTATCTGGCGTTGACGCGGCGGGTCTTGAGCTTTTTGGCGTCAGCGGTCTAGACGCACGTCCAAGGCGTCAGCGTCAAGAAGTTGAAAATGCTGAACTTTTCATGTCAGATGCGCCGCGTCAACCAATCAGGGACGAGTATCCAGAGACGCAGCGACGTCATTACGACGTGACGTTATTATCAGGAAGAAAAACCCGAGAACCAAAGCGAGAACCACAAACATGAATGAAGAATAAATATATACAACACAGTCACCGAGCCGATGGCGAGGACTACACCAGGACTGGACCAGGACTAAACCAGGACTGGACCAGGATTAAACAAGGACTAGATCGGGATTAAACAAGAACTAGACCGGGACCAAACAAGGACTAGACCCTGAATAGACCGAGACTAAACCACGACTAGACCGGGACTAGACCGTGATTAGACCAGGACTAGACCGGGACTGATCCAGTGTCATTAGTGGAGTATAAATATAAACACGCCCCAGTCGTCGAGTCGATCTCCTCCACTGATGTTTTATGTTATAAAAACACAAAAGTCTCTAGTCTGGTCTGACATTGTTTCGGGAAAAGACTGGGACCGGGCTCTTGTTTCCAGGGCAACGGACGCGCGTCAAGTATTTTTGTCCCGTTCGTCCACGGCGTCAAAGATGCGCGTCGAGGGCGTCTAAACTCAAATGCAAAGGCGTCCAAATAGAGGCGTCAAGGCGTTTTTTGACGCTTTGGTGTGAACGGCCCTTTAGATGGAGTTTACCACCAAAAAGTAACAAGTAATCTAAAAGTTACTTTCCATAGAGGGTAACTAAGTGTAGTTAATATGATTAACTGAGATTCAGGAGCAGGACCACACCCTGACCGCCCTCTCCTCCTCACCAGCGAACCACAACTCACCTCGACCACACCTCGAATTTCCCAGAAGCCTTTATGTAGCAGCATTTCCCATCATCCCAGTTTGTCTCGACTAACTCGACCCCACCCCCCCACCCCCCACCCCCATCCTGTTCATGTTTCAGTCATAAGACGCCTGCGAGGGGGGTCCCGCTCCAGCTGGGCCAATTGAAGACTGAGACGGAGCCCCCACCCAGAGTCTCGACCCAGTCATCTCTGCCCTCGTACATTATCAATAAACTTCTTCTTCGCTCTGTGTCGTTGTTGGCGTGGTCCTTGCTAGTGAAGTAAAGTAAAGGATTACATTTTAATGAAGTAATAAAGAACAAGCAAATACTACTTTTCTAAAATAACTTCACCCACACTGTGTTTGAGTAATTCTTTATTATTAGTCCGTCTACATCTCCAAAGCTCAAATGACAGAGCTGAACTCATCCATATGATTCTAGTGAAGGTGTATGGAGTTTAAAAACACATCGGAGCACTTCCTGTATTACCCCTTGACATCACAAGGTGGTTGTGTTTTCAGTTTTCTGTTTCTGTTTGAGAGAAGTGTTACGGTATTGGGATTTTTCTGATTTATGTAACACCCCTTTTTTGTTATTGTACTCACATTTACTTTATAAAAGCCACTTAATTTAAATCACATCTTATTTGTGTTACTTTCCTTTGTCCTCATGTGGTGTGGTTCTTCCAAAAGACTCAGGCTTAGCCAGGAAATGCTTTTCGGTGATTTATTGTGCTCTCCAACAGTGCAAAAGGTGCCAAACGTGAGTGGAAAAATATTTACAGTGGTGGTGTGAAAAACAAAAAAAACAAAATAAGTTTTTGGTGGACTTCCCCTTTAAGTCCTTCAGCGTTTGCTCGCTCACTCTCTCACTCACGCTCTCGTCGCTCGTTCGCTCTGGCTCACTCCACACAAGTTACCTCCACCGTAACCTGGTCGCGACTGGTGACAGAGCTGGAGAGCGCACCTTTATATTCCCGTTTGCCCCTCCCACATTACATAATTCCCCCCAATAATAGTGATTACGCCGTTTCTACAATTAAACGGCCTACGTTCCTTCGCTTGATTGTTCTATATACGTAATAGCTTGCGCCCAAAATGAAAGGGTTTTGTATATGTGGTCTGCGAGACCGACAATACCTTTAATTGGCCATGCAAATGAATTGTTGCTCACCTGATCCCCTGAACCCGCGCAACGACAGGATTTAAGCTCCCAGCGCGGATGTGTCCGGGTTTGCCAGAACACACCACGGTAGGAGGGCGAAGGCGGCGGCGCGAGGGTAAGTAAATGTCTGGTTAAGCGTGCTTTACATGAATTGAATAAGCGCTTCTAAGTGTGCACCCTTAGTCGCGGCACGACACGCAGGAGGTGTTGGGAAATTTTTATTTTTAAAACAGTGATTTAGGTATGAAATGGCACGGCGAGCGGTGCGCAAAGAATACGGAAACGGGCGCGCGCGTCTTCACGTGCTCTCCCCAGGGACGGCGTTCTTAGGGACGAGCTGCTCCGTCACACCTCAGCACAGGTTTGTAACAAGAAGAACTTCATCTGTTTTAGAACTCTTGGATATATTCACAGCTCAGGTCTGGAGAAAGGTCGAGTCTGGTAGTTGTGACCACAGTGCAAACAGAACTCTACTCCTGATCAAAAGTCCAGCTCACATCTGAAGAGGTTCTAACTAAGAACTTGTATTTTCAGATCTGGAAAAGGGTCGTAAGGCCCCATCCTCCTCATGACCTGTTTTAACCCGGGCCCCCAGCTACTTTTTTTTTTAGTATAATTATAGCGTACATAAAGTGTAGGTTACATAAGAAAGATTCAGAAAAATGCTTATGAGGATTTGTCGCACAAAACCCCGACTCTCATCTCCTCCATGGCTCTTGACTTGTGTAACTATTCTATTGTGTTTTGGGTCAATTGGTCAAAGTTCCTCATCGTCTTTAAAAACACGTTTGAGTCTCTGTTTTGCTTTGCTCTGGTTTAAACTCCTCTTCTGTGGCTCTGTGGCTCCAGCTGCATTAATAAAATGAGAGAGAGTTTTCTGCTGAATGTGCACACAGTACACATACAGTACACACACACAGTACACACAGTACACATACAGTACACATACACACAGTACACATATACAGTACACACACATACAGTACACATATACACAGTACACATATACAGTACACATATACAGTACACACACACACAGTACACACACAGTACACATACAGTACACATACACACAGTACACATATACAGTACATACACACAGTACACATACACATACAGTACACATACACACAGTACACATACACACAGTACACATATACAGTACACACACATACAGTACACACACACAGTACACATATACAGTACACATATACAGTACACATATACACAGTACACATATACAGTACACACATACAGTACACACACACAGTACACATACACACACAGTACACATATACAGTACACATATACAGTACACACACACAGTACACACACACAGTACACATACACATACACACAGTACATACACAGTACACATATACACAGTACACACATACAGTACACATACACACAGTACACATACACACACAGTACACATATACAGTACACACACACACACACACACACAGTACACATGTACAGTACACATATACAGTACACATATACAGTACACACACACACACACACACACACAGTACACATGTACAGTACACATATACAGTACACATATACAGTACACATATACAGTACACATACACAGTACACATGTACAGTACACACACACATATACAGTACACATATACAGTACACATATACAGTACACATAGTACACATACACAGTACACACACACAGTACACATGTACAGTACACATATACAGTACACACACACAGTACACATACACACAGTACACATACACACACAGTACACATACACAGTACACATATACAGTACACACACACAGTACACATATACAGTACACATACACAGTACACATATACAGTACACACACACACAGTACACACACACAGTACACATATACAGTACACACACACACACAGTACACACACACAGTACACACACACAGTACACACAGTACACATACACAGTACACATACACATACACACAGTACACATACACACAGTACACATATACAGTACACATATACAGTACACATATACAGTACACATACACACAGTACACATATACAGTACATACACACAGTACACATATACAGTACACATATACAGTACACACACACACAGTACACATATACAGTACACACACATACACACACACAGTACACATATACAGTACACACACACACAGTACACACACACAGTACACACACACAGTACACATATACAGTACACATACACAGTACACATACACACAGTACACATACACACAGTACACATATACACAGTACACATATACAGTACACATACACACAGTACACATACACACAGTACACATATACAGTACACACACACAGTACACATACACAGTACACATACACACAGTACACATACACATACAGTACACATACACACAGTACACATATACAGTACACACACACACAGTACACACACACAGTACACACACAGTACACATACACACAGTACACATACACAGTACACATACACACAGTACACATACACACACAGTACACATACAGTACACATACACATATACAGTACACATATACAGTACACATACACACAGTACACATATACAGTACACATACACACAGTACACATATACAGTACACATATACAGTACACATCACACAGTACACATATACAGTACACATACACACAGTACACATATACAGTACACACACACACAGTACACATATACAGTACACACATACACACAGTACACATACACAGTACACATACACACACAGTACACATATACAGTACACATATACAGTACACATATACAGTACACATACACACAGTACACATATACAGTACATACACACAGTACACATATACAGTACATACACACAGTACACATATACAGTACACATATACAGTACACATACACACAGTACACATATACAGTACACATATACAGTACACATACACACAGTACACATATACAGTACACATATACAGTACACATATACAGTACACATATACAGTACACACACACAGTACAGTTTAGGGATGGGATGATTCATTTAAGTCATGATTCGATGTGACTTTTGCTTTTGGACTTTCAATTTTGGATTCTCTTTGATTTTGATCACTTCTTTAAGTTAACATTATTTTTATTTTTTTTTTTAATCTTAAAAAAAACTTACTATTAACACTGAATACACAGATGATGTCACTGGGCCTCATTCGTGTAAAGTTCTTACTAACAGATTTGTACTTCTTACGAACATTTTTGGCATTCACAAAAGTTTATCTGTTCTTCTGGAAGAACAAATCCCTTTAACATTCAGGAGCGTTCATAAGAACAAAAAAATCTACTGTTTTAGAATATTATTACTCTGATAATGCAACTAAAAATTATAATTCCTCTGTGATGGTAAGTTATACATTTTCTTAAATTATTTTCTATAAACCGATGACTGTGTGATCCAGTCAAATTTATGAGGCGTGTTATAGAGCCTGAGTTTATTGGGTCTAACAGAGTTTCTCCAGGCTGCAGTGAGACTCAGTCTGTCCCAGCCCTGAGTCTGGGCACCGCGCTGGACTCAACACCAACATCAACAAGGTTATAACTTAAATCGGGTCATTAAACTAACCCTGATTTGATTTGATTTTCTTCCGACTTCCACTTGGACCTCGGATTTGACGTCACGTCCGAGTTTGAATCATATTATTATGTTTCGCGTGTTGGAAAACGTGGATTATGATCATGACTATTTCCTCATCTTATAAAAATGCTGCCACTTTAATTAATTAAATTTTCGAAATTTGCACTTAATTTTATGTTATGATTTCTCTTCCGTTACAAATTTAGGGATGTTAAAGCCCGTTAAATCAAGTATTTGTTCAGTATTGGCCTCACCACAATTTGACTCCCAAACCCACAGACAGAGATACAGACGCGGTAAAGTACTGCAGAGATACAGACGCGGTAAAGTACTGCAGTGATACGGACGCAGTAAAGTACTGCAGTGATACGGACGCAGTAAAGTACTGCAGCGATACAGACGCAGTAAAGTACTGCAGCGATACAGACGCAGTAAAGTACTGCAGCGATACAGACGCAGTAAAGTACTGCAGCGATACAGATGCAGTAAAGTACTGCAGAGATACAGTCGCGGTAAAGTACTGCAGTGATACAGACACGGTAAAGTACTGCAGTGATACAGACGCGGTAAAGTACTGCAGCGATACAGACGCGGTAAAGTACTGCAGTGATACGGACGCGGTAAAGTACTGCAGTGATACGGATGTGGTAAAGTACTGCAGCGATACAGACGCGATAAAGTACTGCAGAGATACGGACGCGGTAAAGTACTGCAGTGATACAGACGCGGTAAAGTACTGCAGAGATACGGACGCGGTAAAGTACTGCAGTGATACGGATGTGGTAAAGTATGTAACTACGCAGTGATACGGACAACACGGTAAAGTACTGCAGCGATACGGACTGCGGTAAAGTACTGCAGTGATACGGACGCGGTAAAGTACTGCAGTGATACGGACGCGGTAAAGTACTGCAGTGATACGGATGTGGTAAAGTACTGCAGTGATACGGACGCGGTAAAGTACTGCAGTGATACAGACACGGGAAAGTACTGCAGCGATACAGACGCAGTAAAGTACTGCAGAGATACAGTCGCGGTAAAGTACTGCAGTGATACAGACGCGGTAAAGTACTGCAGCGATACGGACGCGGTAAAGTACTGCAGTGATACGGATGTGGTAAAGTACTGCAGCGATACAGACGCGATAAAGTACTGCAGAGATACGGACGCGGTAAAGTACTGCAGTGATACAGACGCGGTAAAGTACTGCAGAGATACGGACGCGGTAAAGTACTGCAGTGATACGGATGTGGTAAAGTACTGCAGTGATACGGACACGGTAAAGTACTGCAGCGATACAGACGCGGTAAAGTACTGCAGAGATACGGACGCGGTAAAGTACTGCAGCGATACGGACGCGGTAAAGTACTGCAGCGATACGGACGCGGTAAAGTACTGCAGCGATACGGACGCGGTAAAGTACTGCAGCGATACGGACGCGGTAAAGTACTGCAGCGATACGGACGCGGTAAAGTACTGCAGTGATACGGACGCGGTAAAGTACTGCAGTGATACGGACGTGGTAAAGTACTGCAGTGATACGGACACGGTAAAGTACTGCAGTGATACAGACACGGGAAAGTACTGGCAGCGATACAGACGCGGTAAAGTACTGCGAGATACGGACGCGGTAAAGTACTGCAGTGATACGGACGTGGTAAAGTAACTGCAGTGACAGAAGCGGTAAAGTACTGCAGTGATACGGACGCGGTAAAGTACTGCGTGATACGGATGCGGTAAAGTACTGCAGTGATACGGACGCGGTAAAGTACTGCAGTGATACAGACACGGTAAAGTACTGCAGTGATACAGACACGGGAAAGTACTGCAGCGATACAGACGCGGTAAAGTACTGCGGTGATACGGACACGGTAAAATACTGCAGTGATACGGACGTGGTAAAGTACTGCAGAGATACAGAAGCGGTAAAGTACTGCAGTGATACAGACTCGGTAAAGTACTGCACTGATACGGACGTGGTAAAGTACTGCAGAGATACAGAAGTGGTAAAGTACTGCAGTGATACGGACGCGGTAAAGTACTGCAGTGATACACGCGGTAAGTACTGCAAGTGATACAGACGCGGTAAAGTACTGCGGCGATACGGACGCGGTAAAGTACTGCAGTGATACGGACGCGGTGAGTGATACAGACGCGGTAAAGTACTGCGCATACGACGCGTAAAGTACTGCAGCGATACGACGCGGTAAAGTACTGTAGAGATACAGAAGTGGTAAAATACTGCAGTGATACAAACATGGTAAAGTACTGCAGCAATACGGACGAAGGTAAAGTACTGCAGTGATACTGACGCGGTAAAGTACTGCAGAGATACAGACGCGGTAAAGTACTGCAGAGATACAGACGCGGTAAAGTACTGCAGAGGTACAGACGCGGTAAAGTACTGCAGCGATACGGACGTCAGGTCACATTCATCCCACCTACACGTCAGGCTCAGAGTCTCGTCAGTGGCGGGAAAGCGAGGTCGTGAGTTCATTCATATTTGTGGGGATCGCTGTATTGAGGTCAGATTAGAGGCGTCTTATCAGAACTGGGCGGTTTTTGAAACGATTGCCAAAGAAATGTCCGAGTCCTGGCTCCAAAATCATTGAAAATAAAGAGCCTGCGAGTCAAATACAAGGAGGATAAAGACTCAGACAAACAAAAAATGAAGCGGCCGTGGACGTGGACGTGTAACCTGTCCATTTGACCAAGATTAGTCTCAGTTGCTTTCGTTTCATACGTAAAGATCTATCGCTCCACACTTCTAAACTATTCATGAACACAATGATCTTCTCTCATCTGTCTTATTGTATCACCTCATGGTCCCAGGCTCCCTCAACTACATTAAAACCGCTTTGTTCATTATACAAACTGACCCTTTAGGTCCTTGACAAAAGCCCAAAAACTGGCACCACTGTGAAATTACAAAGAAACATCAACTTTTTTAACTTTGAAAATTTTATCAAATTTTAACAATCTTAAAATTATTTTTTAAGTGTCTTAACTGTGATACACCATTACACTCAGAATTTGCCAGGACCATAAAATGTTCACACAGAGCGAACACAAGAGGAGCTACTAGTGGTAATTGTGTTGTTCAGGTACAGGACGACTCTTGGTCAGTCCTCGTTCTCTTCTAAAGGGGCCAGTCTGTGGAACGGTTTAACAGCTCATTTAAAAATTGGAAACCAACCTACAACAAATTTAAAAGGAAATTAAAGTTATTGTATGTTTCCAGTCAAACTGCATCCACTGAAAATCTACTGTATATATTTTATCTGTATGTAATTTATGTGTCTTGTACTTTCTGTTTTTATGCATGTAGTTTATATTTTTATATGGACAGGTGTTGAAAACTAGCACTCAAAGCAATGCATCTGGCTTGTCTAATGCGATTGTGATGTCCTTAATAAACATAAAAAAAAAAAAAAAAAAACTGGACCGGATTTCGGGAGATGAGCTCAGAGTTTAGGCGACTTCTGTTGCGTGTGACATTGTTGTGTCCTCCAATGTTCATGCGGGACACTTTTGGGGCGTTTAAAGTTCACACTGGAGTCACATACAAGTCGCGTTTAACTGGAAATGTGAACGACCTCACGAAAAAAATCTGATTTCACAAAAAAAATCTACATTGAGCATCAAGCCCTGCAGTCTGAACGTAGAATTAGTTTGAAGTCAGGACTGAACCAGGTCTAAACCAGGTCTAAACCAGGACTGAACCAGGTCTAAACCAGGTCTAAACCAGGACTGAACCAGGACTGAACCAGGACTAAACCAGGACTAACCAGGACTGAACCAGGACTAAATCAGGACTAAACCAGGACTGAACCAGGACTAAACCAGGACTGAACCAGGACTAAATCAGGACTAAACCAGGACTGAACCAGGACTAAATCAGGTCTAAACCAGGACTAAACCAGGACTGAACCAGGACTAAATCAGGTCTAAAACAGGACTGAACCAGGACTAAACCAGGACTGAACCAGGACTAAACCAGGACTAAATCAGGTCTGAACCAGAACTGAACCAGGTCTAAACCAGGACTAAACCAGGACTAAACAAGGACTCAACCAGGACTCAACCAGGACTCAACCAGGACTAAACAAGGACTGAACCAGGACTAAATCAGGTCTAAACCAGGACTAAACCAGGACTGAACCAGGTCTAAACCAGGACTAAACCAGGACTGAACCAGGACTAAACAAGGACTGAACCAGGACTGAATCAGGACTAAATCAGGTCTAAACCAGGACTAAACCAGGACTGAACCAGAACTAAACCAGGACTGAACCAGGACTAAATCAGGTCTAAACCAGGACTAAACCAGGACTGAACCAGGACTAAATCATATCTGAAACAGAACTGAACCAGGTCTAAACCAGGACTGAACCAGGACTGAACCAGGACTAAACCAGCAAAATTTGTACGTTTAATGTGTTACTTTTATAACATTAACTCCCATCACTGCTCGTCTCTATTTTTTTTTTGTTTCTCATTCATTACCAACACTTAAAAATTAAAAACTCACGTCACCCATAAGTAAGACCCCCCCCCCCCCCCCCTCTGTTCCTCCTCCTTCCTCCGCAGACCTGACTCTCTACATCTTTAGTTCTTCTCGGTTTGCGTCGCCAGGTTTGATTTACCGCCGTCCGGGGCCCGCGCACATGTGAAGGGTGAAGGGGGCTGAGGGCTCCAAACTACTTCATCTGTGTTCATTCCGGGGCCGTATTCGCTTCGTCAGCACCACCCTCCTCCTCCTCCTCCTCCTCCTCCTCCTCCGTCTCCTTCTGCGAGCGCGTTCCTGCCGCCTCAGCAGCCCGCGGACGGCGACGGCGAGGGGCTGTCACGTTACCGCGGTGATTTTCGACTCGGCGCGGCGGAGATTGACAGACGGAGCCGGGGCGAAGTGGAGTGGAGCGACTGAGAGGGACAAACAACATAATGGGAGGGTTTGGAGCCGTTTCGCAGACGTGAGATCAGTTTGAGTCTTGAGTTTAGGCTGGTTTTATTTATTTACGCGGGTGGCAGATAATACTCCCTACAGCTGCGCAACAACTCACCAATACGAGACAGATAATACTCCCTACAATTTGTGTTGTGGTTCTGGTCAGAGCATAGACGGTAAAAAGAAGTGGACTAAGTACAAAGACGTAGAGTCACATTGGGCTTATGTAGCAGATAATACTCCCTACAACTGTACAAGTCACCCTCATATAACAGATAATACTCCCTACAACTGTACAACAATTCACCATTACGTAACAGATAATACTCCCTACAACTGTACAACTCACCTTTTATGTAACAGATAATACTCCCTACAACTGTACAAGTCACTTTTATGTAACAGATAATACTCCCCTACAACTGTACAACTCACTCTTATGTATCAGATAATACTCCCTACAACTGTACAACTCACCCTAATGTAACAGGTAATACTCCCTACAACTGTGCAGCTCATCCTCATATAACAGATAATACTCCCTACAACTGTACAACTCACTTTTATGTATCAGATAATACTCCCTACAACTGTGCAACTCATCCTCATATAACAGATAATACTCCCTACAACTGTACAACTCACTTTTATGTAACAGATAATACTCCCTACAACTGTACAACTCACTTTTATGTATCAGATAATACTCCCTACAACTGTGCAACTCATCCTCATATAACAGATAATACTCCCTACAAACTGTACAACTCACTTTTATGTAACAGATAATACTCCCTACAACTGTATCTTATGTAAACAGATAATACTCCCTACAATTGTACAACAACTCACCTTATGTAACAGATAATATTCCCTACAACTGTACAACTCACTTTTATGTAACAGATATACTCCCTACAACTGTATAATACTAAACAACTGTATCTTATTAACAGATAATACTCCTACAACTGTATCTTATGTAACAGATAATACTCCCTACAACTGTATCTTATGTAACAGATAATACTCCCTACAACTGTATCTTATGTAACAGTAATACTCCCTACAACTGTATCTTATGTAACAGATAATACTCCCTACAACTGTATCTTATGTACAGATAATACTCCCTACAACTGTATCTTAATGTACAGATAATACTCCTACAACTGTATCTTATGTAACAGATAATACTCCCTACAACTATCTTATGTAAACAGATAATACTCCTACAACTGTACTTATGTACAGATAATACTCCCTACAACTGTATCTTAATTATTAGTAACAGATAATACTCCCTACAACTGTATCTTATGTAACAGATAATACTCCCTACAACTGTATCTTATGTAACAGATAATACTCCCTACAACTGTATCTTATGTAACAGATAATACTCCCCTACAACTGTATCTTATGTAACAGATAATACTCTACAACTGTATCTTATGTAACAGATAATACTCCCTACACACTTACAACTCTGTATCTTATGTAACAGATAATACTCCTACAACTGTATCTTATGTAACAGATAATACTCCCTACAACTGTATCTTATGTAACAGATAATACTCCCTACAACTGTATCATGTAACAGATAATACTCCCTACAACTGTATCTTATGTAACAGATAATACTCCAACTGTTGTTACTGTATCTACATGTATGTCAAAATAATACTCCTGTTTAACAGTACTTATGTAACTCTTAACTACACTGTATCAGATTTCTGTCACACTGTACTTATGTAACAGATAATACTCCCTACAACTGTTACTTATGTAACAGATAATACTCTACAACTGTATCTTATGTAACACAATGTATCTTATGTACAGATCCTACAACTGTACTTATGTTAATACTCCCTACAACTGTATCTGTAACAGATAATACTCCTACAACTGTACAACAGATAATACTCCCTACACTGTATCATGTAACAGATAATACACAACTGTATCATGTACAGATCAGATCTGACATCTGTATTACAGTTTTTGTAATGTAACAGATAATACTCCCTACAACTGTATCTTATGTACAGATAATACACAACTGTATCTTATGTAACAGATAATACTCCCTACAACTGTATCTTATGTAACAGATAATACTTTACTGTATAATACTCCTACAACTGTATCTTATGTAACATAATACTCCCTACAACTGATCTTATGTAACAGATAATACACAATGTATTTATGTAACAGATTACTCACAACTGTATCATGTAACAGATAATACTCCCTACAACTGTAATCTATGTAACAGATAATACTCTGCAGATAATACTCCCTACAACTGTATCTTATGTAACAGATAATACTCCGTACAAACTGTATCTTATGTAACAGACTCCCTACAACTGTATCATATGTATAATACTCCCTACAACTGTATCTTATGTAACAGATAATACTCCCTACAACTGTACAACAGGTTGAGTGAAGGATCGGGATTTTACTTCGTTGTTGCTCTACATACAAATTGTTCTCTGTAAACTCGGGATGATTTCTTAGTCAGTCAAATGTTTCCTTTTTGGTTCTTCCTGTGGATCAATCCTGCCCATCACCTTCACCTTTCACTATTTTTCAATTCCACTGGGAAGAGAAACAGTTTGAACAGAGGTTTGATCACACACATCTGATTCACTTTTGCATTTATGGAGTTCGTGCAACAAATTTCTCGAGCCGTTTTCCGCTGTTAGGATCCAACAACCACACAATTAACGATGTCTGAATCCCAAAACTAAAATATGACAATAGGCGAGTAAACATCAAAAAATTCAAGTTAATGCATCTGAAAAGTATTGAACGATACATATGTACTCTAGTTTATGAAACTGGAATTATTTTGTACCATTTTTGGTTCTAAGTTCCATACGTTTTAAACAGACCATGTATGAAACATGGAACAAAAATTATTTCCCAAATTTCAAAAGACCAAAAATCATGTAAATAAATGGATGTATTTCATCATATCTTGTGTTATTCCATCTTTGAACTGTTGATGAAGGAACAAGATTTTTAAAAAAAAAGTATTTAAAATCATAAAAATTTGCTTGGAAGGACTGACATTTTTATAGAAATAGTTTCCTTTCATTTTGAAGTAATATTAAAGTAATTCAGAAGAAAAAATTGACAAATATGTAAAATCTGCACCTTCTACTTGTTTGACAATTTTCCCTTCCGTTACCATGACCTTTCTTAATAAAAAATCTCCATGAGTCAAAAAGTAAGAGGTTTTTCAATCCTAATCTGTACCATATGGTAGAAAACTATATGAAGCAAATATTCAAACCAGTTTGTTAAGGATATGTAAGTGAGAACCAAGAGTTATCACTGTTTGGATTCTTTGCCCCAAAAAGTGCTGCATTTTCATTCCCTCCGTTACCGACATGAGTTTTAAAATTTTTTGTCAACAACTTGAAAAGAATATCACAGGTTTAACTTGACCATGTTGGAGTGTAACTCTTTCCTACATTCTGATACTTTACTTATTTTCAATAGTTCCTCTAGTTTCTGAATAAGAGACATTTGAATGTCAAAAATCTGCCCCTGTTTCCCTCCGTTACCACTTGACCGGACCTATGATGATATCAGAACCAGAAACAAAAGCGATAAGGTTCAAAAGACTTGAAAAGATCGACTTTGTCAATAGACGCATCTCACTGGGAAAACAAACATGGCGGTTTGATGCTCACTTTTTCGGAAAATCCTTCCCAGTATGCATCACGCGATGACCGGAAATCCAAAATTCTTGATGCTTCTATTGATATATTTTGGCCAATTTTTTTATTTTTTCATTCTTAATTGAAATTCAAAAGAACAAATGGTACACAGACTGAGTATCTACTGTAGTTTTAGTAGTTTTTAGTGCTGACGTGTGGTTTTTGCGGGTCAGGTAAACCGTAATAACAGTATAAAATCCCCCACCGCCTTAAAGTCCCTTAAAGTTCCCAAAGTTGGCCTTCATTCAGTTTTGTTGCGCATATGTTTTTGCCGCCGTCAGCTCTTCTCCTGTACAAGCTGCCGGAGAATTGCTTTTGTGTCTCTCCTCCATCCGACTGACAGGCGCCGCTTTGAAATAACCCGTCATGTCAGCGGCAGGGCCCTGGGTGTGTTCCTGCCAGTTACCCGGACAACGGCGCATCATCGGCGTTCGGGCGCGGAGCCTCGTGTTTGTGTTCTGGACCGTCGGAGCGCGGATGAAGACCAGATTTGTCAAATAGGAGAGAACACAAAAGTCCCCCGCGCGAACTCAATCTGCAGAGGTAAGCAAGAAGAAGAAGAAGAAGAAGAAGCCCAGTGTCGCCGGTTTGTTGGGTTTTCAAAATAAAACCAGAAATAAGAAAACGAAAAAAGCCAGGACAGAACCAGGACTAAAACAGGACTAAACTAAACCAGGACTAAAACAGGACTAAACAGGACTAAACAGGACTAAAACAAGACTAAAACAGGACTAAACCAGGACTAAACAAGGACTAAAACAGGACTGAACCAGGACTAAACCAAGACTAAAACAGGACTAAACCAGGACTAAACCAGGACTAAAACAGGACTAAAACAGGACTGAAAACCAGGACTAAACCAGGACAGGACTAAACCAAGACTAAAACAGGACTAAACCAGGACTAAAACCAGGACTGAACCAGGACTAAACCAGGACTAAACCAGGACTAAACAGGACTAAACCAGGACTAAAAACAGGACTGAACCAGGACTAAACAAGACTAAAACAGGACTAAAACAGGACTAAACCAGGACTAAAACAGGACTAAACCAGGACTAAACAAGACTAAAACAGGACTGAACCAGGACTAAACCAAGGACTAAAACAGGACTAAACCAGGACTAAACCAGGTAAACCAGGACTAAAACAGGACTAAACCAGGACTAAACCAGGACTAAGGACTAAAAACTAAACCAGGACTAAACCAGGACTAAAAACAGGACTGGACTAAACCAGGACTAAACAGGACTGAACCAGGACTAAAACCAGGACTAAACCAGGACTAAACCAGGACTAAACCAGGACTAAAACCAGGGACTAAACCAGGTCTAAACTAGGACTAAACCAGGACTAAACCAAGACTAAAAAGACTAACAGGACTAAACCAGGACTACAACCAGGACTAAATCAGGACTAAAACAGGACTAAACAGGACTAAAACAGGACTAAACCGGGACTAAACCAGGTCCGGGACCAGATTGGAACCAGATCGGTACCAGACTAGGACTGAGAAATGGACTGAGACCGGGACCAGACCAGGACTAAGACCAGGACCAGACTGTGATTGAGACTAGGACAAGACCATGATATATTTATTTATTTATTTATTTATATAGGGTTGTATTGTTTGATAATCAGGAAGTGCACATTAGCATGCTAGTTGTTTGTTGTTGTCAGTTGTCAGATTTTACAGTCAAGGTAAAACTCCGCTCCGATCTCTGAGAGCTGTGAAAAGCCTTTTACTTACATTTGTATTTGTCAAAAATAAATAAATAAATAAATAAAAAAGATTATAAAATTTTAAACCCTTTGTGTTTTTTGTATGTGTTGAGAGGGGTTTTTTAGTTTTGATTTTGTCTATTTTTGTTTTTATTTAATATAATTTAAAAATAGAAATAAAAATAATATGAAATAAAAATAATAATAAAATGGAAATCCACCTCAAGAACTGAAAAAGTCTGAGTTTAGCTCCATGTGATACTAGTTTGTTCTGTTATGGTAAACAAGCTGTTTTTTGCAGTAGTAGTAGTAGTAGTAGTAGTAGTAGTAGTAGTAGTAGTAGTAGTAGTAGTAGTAGTAGTAGTAGTAGTAGTAGTAGTAGTAGTAGTAGTAGTAGTAGTAGTTGTAGTAGTAGTAGTAGTAGTAGTAGTAGTAGTAGTAGTAGTAGTAGTAGTAGTAGTAGTAGTAGTAGTAGTAGTAGTAGTAGTAGTAGTAGTAGTAGTAGTAGTAGTAGTAGTAGTAGTAGTAGTAGTAGTAGTACTTGTAGTAGTAGTAGTAGTAGTAGTAGTAGTAGTAGTAGTAGTAGTAGTAGTAGTAGTAGTAGTAGTAGTAGTAGTAGTAGTAGTAGTAGTAGTAGTAGTAGTAGTAGTAGTAGTAGTAGTAGTAGTAGTAGTAGTAGTACATGTAGTAGTAGTAGTAGTAGTAGTAGTAGTAGTAGTAGTAGTAGTAGTAGTAGTAGTAGTAGTAGTAGTAGTAGTAGTAGTAGTAGTAGTAGTAGTAGTAGTAGTAGTAGTAGTAGTAGTAGTAGTAGTAGTAGTAGTAGTAGTAGTAGTAGTAGTGGTAGTTGTAGTAATACTAGAAGTAGTAGTTGTTGTAGTAGTAGTAGTTGTTGTAGTAGTAGTAGTAGAAATAGTAGTATTAGTAGTAGTAATGGTGGTAGTAGTACTAGCGGTTGTAGTTGTAGTGGTAGAAGTAGTAGTAGTCGTGGTATTAAAAATATTAGTATTAGCAGTAGTAGCAGTAGAAGTACTAGTAGTAGTAGTAGTAGTAGTGCTAGCAGTATTAGTAGTGGTAGTAGTAATTGTAGCATTAGTAGTATTAGTAGTAGTAGTATTAGTACATGTAGTAGTACTAATGATTTCTCCCAGTTTTCCGTCCTGTTCATTTCATGTTAAACTTTGTGGATAATTGAAGTGTTGTTTTTCTGCAGATCTGAGCCTCGTCCGCTCGACTCCGACGCCGTTTCTACAAGATCCATCAGAGGAAACACGACTCGCAGCCAAAAGTTTTGAACAAGTTTGATGTTTGACGATCTCATTTCAAAGGCTCAGGGGACGACGTGTTTTGGGAGAACATTCCTGGAAAAACATGTCGGCGGTCGTGAGGCAACCGGAGTTTGGAAAATTTAGTTTCAGACGACCAAAAAATTCGCAGTTTTTTAAAAAGTTCCGTTTCAGAGATTTGCAGAAAGTTCGGCGCATCATTAGCGAGCGAATGACAGTGTATGTGACCGTCGCCATGGTTACCAACGTCGTCTTAAAGGACAAATATCATGAGTTACTGTGCCGTTATTGGCCTTTAAAGGTGCACTGGTTGGGTGAGGGTTGCCAGGAATGTTCCACAGTATGGCATTAAACACATCTGTCACATGTTTATTAAATCACATGCGTTTTAGTTGCTCAAAAATACACTGATAAACATAAATTCTTGTTTGAGGGTGGGCATTGCCTGCTTGTCTCCATGGAGATAGAAGTGACTGAACAACGGACCCACCAGAAAAGTTACACAATGCAGCTTTAACTCTTTCCCCCATGAAGACGACATTTGACGACCCCCCTGTTTCCTTAATGACGACTTTTGACTCCTCCGCTGTATTCACTAAAGACGAGATTTGACGACCTTTAGAAACAGCTCGGTTTTTCACATTTAAACAGAGACTGTGATCGGTGGAGCCACTACAACCCACACTAGACTGACCAATAGGATTCAAGGATATGTTTTCGCCGATTTTTTCCGAAGTTAATCGAAGTAGTGACGATGGTAGCTTCCGGAAAAAACACAACACGAAACACGTGCAATGGAAAGATCGCGGCGCTGCGGCGCACAGTTTTAGAAATAATGAGGAGCGGACGTATTTTATGGATGAGTTTAGAGAAAGTGACTTTTATAGATTTCAAAGTGATGATGTTGAAGTTGATTATAAAGTGGAAAACAGCGACAGCGACGGACTTTCGGGGAGAAGGTGAGATGCCGCTGATGCGTCTGTGTGGAGTCCTGCGATGTCCCAACAAACTATCTGAGCTTTATACTCGATTATGAACCAAAATTGCCCTGAAATCTGGATGTTGCTCAGGCCAGTCCTTTAAAATATTTCAGTCTTTTTTTCCAAGATGCGACGTATAACAGAATCACTACAGAAAAAACGCTTATGTGGAGCTCTGCACACGAGAAAATAACCAAGATGACAAATACTGGACACACACTGACGAGGAAGAGTTTTATTATTATATTATTATATTATAATAAGCTAAATGAGTTGAATAAGTTAAATGGAAAAAAATTAATTAGGTGCACACAGGTGAACAACAGGTAAAAACAGGTGCACACTTGGCTCTACTGTATCTGGTGATATGAAATCTGTTTAAATACTTTGACAAAGTATATTTTTTATTTTTTTAATGAATATAGTGCTCAGAACATGCAGATATCAGATGCTGAATGTAGTTTTTTTGTTTTCGAGTTTGCACCTGAGCAGGTAAACTCTCATTTTCAGTGAGCTGTTATAAACCTGTAAATGAGTTGAATCACATTTAAACATCCAGAAATGAAGAGTTCAGAGTCTGAAGTTTCCAGAGATACAAATATGTCTGTGTTACAATTAAGTTCATGAGTGTAAAAATCATTTATATTCACTCGTGGAAGTCTGTTTTCTTTTATGCAGTTTTGCTCTATGGGTGTAGCCCTACTAACATATGTATGGGTTGTTCCTAGTCGGCGTCCAGGGGGGAAAGAGTTAAACATGTTCTTGAGCAGAGGCAACATGAGAAACAGAAAATACCTTTAATATAAGTCCTTTAATTTTCTCAAAAACCAACAGTGCGCCTTATGTATTAGTTCTGGTTGTGTTTACTGACCTCGGACCGATTTTATGTGGTACACGGCGCTCAAAAATCTGTCAAAATGTTTAAGTACGACTTTAGGCGAGCTATGAAGTAAAGGTCTATGCACACGGTCTAAACCAGGACTAATCTTGGACTTAAGAGAGAGAACGCTGAAGCAGGGTGTCCGGAAAGCGCGATCGGAGGAACTAAGGCTACGTTCAGACTGCAGGGCTTAACGCTCAATTCTGATTTTTTTTGTGAAATCCGATGTTTTTGCGAGGTCGTTCACATTTCCAATTAAATGTGACTTGTATGTGACTCCAGTGTGAACATTAAACGGCCCAAAAGTGTCCCACATGTGACACTGGAGACACGACGACGTCAACCGCAGCGAGCGTCTCTGTGTTTACGGAAGTTGTCCAAACATGGACGCAGCATCGAGCACCTGGAGATTTTAAAGTTCCTCTCGTACCGGAGCCAGAACATGAACAACTTACTTGTTTTAAGGAGGAGATTGAGAAGGAGAAGGACGAGGTTTTTGGTCGTGGTGTTTTGTGGGGCAGCGGCAGCGACGTCCGTTGAAAGGAACGTGTGGATGTGGAGACGGAGCCAAGAGTGGTGAGTGGTGATGTGCTTCACTTCAGTGACACGGAGTTCATTAACTATTTTCACCTACTTCAGCGCAGAATAGTGACGTTTGTGTCTTGTTGATAACGTGTAGGTGGATGAATGCACTTTGGCCGTTCAGACTGAAGTCACATGTCAAAAGATCAGATATGTATCAGTTTCAGGAGCACATATCCAAGTGTCCTGGGTCACATTTGAAAAAATCGGATCTGTGTCGTTCAGACTCATTAAAAGATCAGATACAGGAACATAGGGGCCAAAAAAATCAGATTTGGGTCACTTCAGGCTGCAGTCTGAACGCAGCCAAAGTCTTTATTACCTCCGCCAAGGAGGTTATGTTTTTGCCGGCGTTTGTTTGTTTGTCTGTTTGTTTGTTTGTTTGTTTGTTTGTTTGTTTGTTTGTTTGTTAGCAACATAACTCAAAAAGTTATGGACCGAGTTTGATGAAATTTTCAGGATTTGTTGGAAATGTGAAAAGGAAGAACTGATTTCATTTTGGGGCTGATCCGGAAGAAATCCTGGATTCTGGATCACTTTGAAATTTGAGTTAACATTGTGGTAAATGGGGCCAAAAATTTTGTTTCTCAATATCTGGGTTAATTATTGACCAAACCCCATGAAATTTGACTCAGGGATGGACAATGGGATCCTCTTTCATATTCCAAAGGCTGATCCGGATCTGATCCAGAAGACTGATTTTATCGCAATTTATATAAAAAATGGGGGTAGTCCTTGGCGGAGGTCTGCGCTCTCTGACTGCTTTTCTAGTTTATAAAACGCTTTTCACAGATATTTTTTGTCCCCAAAGACACTTTACAGAGCTTTATTCAGCATTATTCATTCACTCTACACCTGGTGATGGTAAACTACTGTTGTAGCCACAATTGTCCTGGGGCAGACTGACAGAAGCGCGGCTGCCATGCCAATCGGCGCCATCGGTCCCTCCAACCACCACCATCACTCACACACACACCACTTTCATACTAGGCAATGTGGGTGAAGTGTCTTGCCTAAGGACACAACAATGATTGAATTGATTGTATTTAACTGACCTTGACTATCAACTGTTCTTGGACCTGGAGCAGGTTTTGGGCGCGGAGCTGATTCACCTCCAAGTCCATCCCGACAGTCAGTCCTGGTTTAGTCCTCCTCTTCAGTCCTGGAATCAGTCCTGGGTTAGTCCTGGTTTAGTCTTGGTTCAGTCCGTGGCGTAGGCAGCGCAAAAGTTTGACATAATCTCGGGTTAACGGGCAGGTGCGGTCCTGTCCTGCGCGGGTGCAGGACTCTGCGCTGTCGGGCTCCATTACGGAATAAATGAATCTTTGGTTCGTTACATAAAGAAGGAGGAAAATAAGAAAAGGACGACAGCAGAAATAAGTTTTAAGAAGGATGTAAAAAGTGTTGTCACTGTCCTGTGTGAGAAAAGTGAATAAAGTTTGTGCTGAGGTTTTATAGACTTAAAACAGATAAATAATTGTAAAATATAAAGAAGTTGGCAGATTTGACCTATCTCGGGTTATTTTTAGAACGTAACTCCCACGATAAACGAGGGATCACTGTTTAACACTTCATTAGAGGGTAAAAGGAGGAGTTTTAAAAAAGTTATGAAAAAATCCAGGCGAGGACAAATGTACTAAAACTGCCCTTAGGTCTGGAAGGGTTTAAAGAAATAAAGTTATGTTTTTACTCGCTTGTCTCGCTTGTACCGCTGTGATTTTCTATATTAGCGATTATAAAACCCTCCTCACACTGTGTGATGACGTAAGGAAAACGAGTGTCCAATAGGAACTTTGTCTTCCTCCAAACTCATCCGCTCCGTCCATTTTGTTCGGCCCAAACTTTGCCAAACAGTGTAGTGAGTCAAAACGGTCGATGCTCCGAGCGTCTGTGTTTGTAACAATTGAAAAAGTCGCTCTAAGTGCAGATATTTCTACAAATAAATGGCAAATTACACATCTTGGTCTGCGTAATTTCACGTCCCTGTTGCGCTGTTTTTATTTTCAGGTTTATTTCAGTCCAAATGTACAGATCCAAATGTAATAAACACCGCGGAAATGCAGGAAGTGACGTGATTTGTTGTTGTTTTGTTTTGAGGCCAATCATGTTATTTTTAGTTTTCCTTACAGACTTGATATTTCGCACTTTTGTCACTAAGGCTCTAAATTAAGCAATTTTTTATGTCCAAAATATGTGTATAACAAGTGTTTATACCTGTCAGATTTAAGCCGTTTTATAATGTTGGAGTTGTGTTTTGTTTCATTTCCAAAATCAAAAACTTGGATGTTCTTGGTTTTTGGTTTGTGGTAGTCAGTTTAGTCATTTTTTCATTGTGTTTTGGTCATTTTTTAAGCAGCTTTTGTGGATCTTACCTCAACAAATGACAATTTATGCCTCTCTTTACTGTTGGCGAGTATCGAATTGGTCAAAAATAAAGACACTTGGGACACTTCTTGTATAAAACTGGGTCAAATCACTGGTTTTGGATAAATCTGCCGGGACCCATACGTGTTTACTGTGTGTTTTGTGTGAATTTTATGTTGTGTTTTCTTTTTATTTCAGCCATATGACACAACTACAGCAGCAGCAGATTATGGATAACACTTCATTAGAGGGTAAAAGGAGGAGTTTTAAACGCAAAGTTATGAAAAAATCCAGGCGAGGACAAATGTACTAAAACTGCCCTTAGGTCTGGAAGGGTTTAAAGAAATAAAGTTATGTTTTTACTCGCTTGTCTCGCTGTGATTTTCTATATTAGCGATTATAAAACCCTCCTCTCACTCGTATCATCTCCTCAGCATCGGGGCACGGACCGACTCCCGACTCCTCCCGCTCTGACTTTGAACGCGTCTCAAACCCCGAACCGCGTTTCAGCGTTTTGAGTCCGGGGTCATTTTTGAAAACATCGCATTTTTTCCGGCGGCGCACAAAAGGTTAGTGCAGCATTTACATTTAGCCCGCGATTACTGTGTGCAAATCCGGCGCCCCCACGGGTCAAGACTGCTTTATTAAACAGTCCTCCGCTGCATATACCGAGATAATGATGCGTTCGAGTCAAGCTGGTAAATATAAACAGCCGCGCGACCTCGGAGACCTTATAATCTTTTAGCATTTGGTCCAACTTTGACCCCGAGCATCATTTATTTAATACGGAATTTGATTGGAACCACCTACGACCGTCTCCGGTTTTGGACGGTTCCGTCGGAGCCAAAAATCCAGAGTCCGTATTGATTTGTTTTTCGATTTGAATGCGTAAAAAATAACAAAAGACGGGGAGGTTAGGAGGAGCCGCTTGGGCCAGAAGTCCTGTTAAATATGGGTTTTTTAAATGTTTAACTTTTCAGAGTGTCTAATGTTTGTGATATTATTTTGTTAAAGGGCCAATATGACGAAGATTTAAGTCGTGTAATAAAGTTGGAGTTGTGTTTTGTTTCGTTTCTAAAATAAAAAATGATGTGGATATTCTCAGTTTGTGATGAAAAGAGCGCGGAAATAACGAAAAATGTTCTGCGCTCAACACATTCGTGACTAAAGGTGAGGCAGTATAGTCACTTTTTCGTTGTGTTTTGTTCGGTTTTAAGCAGCTTTTCTGGATTTTACGTAAACAAATGGGTCAGGTCAAGTGGTAACGTAAGTTTGGAGGGCGGAGCCTGTGCTTTCTCAGGACGGGTGAGGGGATGAGCAATAAACGCCTCCAAGAAATCAGTAAGATTTCAGAACTATTGTGTAACGGATGTTCCAAAACCCAAATTGTTCTTGTTTATGTGCAGAAAATATAACGTGAAAAGAGTTATTTTACATCAGATGGGCCATTTAAACACGCGTGAATGAAACAACACACATCTATAGGTCTGTTTGTGATCGAGGAAACGACAGTGGGTCCGGTCAAGTGGTAACGGAGGGAAACAGGGCAGATTTTTGACATTCAAATGTCTCTTATTCAGAAACTAGAGGGACTATTGAAATAAGTAAAGTATCAGAATGTAGGAAAGAGTTACACTCCAACAGGGTCAAGTTAAACCTGTGATATTCTTTCAAGTTGTTGACAAAAAATGAAAAAACGAACAAAACGCAAATTGAAAAACAGACTGGCTGAACATAAACAGGCTATAAGGACATATAACCCCCTGTATCCTATGGCCGTGCATTACAAAGAAGCCAACCATGGCAGCTGTAAAAGCCTAAAAGTCTGTGCAATTGAACATATTAAAGAAACAATAAGAGGAGGAGATAGACTGAAAAAACTATTACAGAGAGAAACCGACTGGATCTACACTCTCAAGGCCACACAGTTTCCAGGACTCAATGGAGAGTTAGATTTCTCCCCCTTCCTTTAAAACTGCAAGCTTTAAATGTGTAATCGATCCTTGTTCTATATCCCTGTCTTCTTGAAATTATTTAAGACTAACCCTTAACTATATTATACAAACTATAGCTGAAGCACTTTTGAGTTATCGCACTATATATATATCCTTACACTATGTATCTTTTTATACTTTTATACTATTTTCATATAATGTATGTATCTATGTATTGGTTGTTGGGATTTGCACCATTTATGTCTTGTATTATTGTATTTGAATTTGTTTAGCCTATAATTAAGGTTTGTTAGGCCTACATGTCCCATCATGCATCTAGGGGACTGTGGGCCAGCCCACTGTGAACATGTGACCTACACTTATTACTTTAAATCTGCACTGTGAGAACCATCTGGAGTTTGCCCTGATGAAGGCCGAAGGGCCGAAACGCGTTGGCGTATTTTAACTTTATCTGCCATGTGGTGTTAAAGGCTTTTAATTATTTTGTTCTTTTTGAGTGCCTCAGTTTTTTTCCCACTTTGTATTTGAGACTGGTCCCTACACTGAAGAGCACCAAAAGGACAATTCTTCACATTTTTTGCATATCCAAGCAGCACTCCTGCCTCCAAAGCCTTGAAAAAACTCATGTCGGTAACGGAGGGAATGAAATATGCAGCACTTTTTGGGCAATAAATCCAAACAGTGATAACTCTTGGTTCTCACTTACATATCCTTAACAAACTGGTTTGAATATTTGCTTCATATAGTTTTCTACCATATGGAACAAGATTAGGTTGAAAGGTCATGAGATTTTTTATGAAGAAAGGTCATGGTAACGGAGGTGTTACGTTTGGGCACTTTTTGGTTTTTCCCTCTTTTCTTTTTATTGTTTATATTTTTTGTAGCAATTTCTGCCTAGTTTTGTTCTTGTAAGTTGATTATGTTTTTGTAGTTTTTTTGGACTCATTACGGCAGGAGGCCTTAAATGCGTGAGCCCGGTGCCTTCTCTCTCTCTCGCCTCCTCCTCCTCCTCGTCCGCCGCCGCCGCAGGTACCGGAGCACACACGCCTCGCGCCCCGCTCCATCGTTCTGGTAGCTTTTGTCAGCCATTAGCCTTTTGTTTGGCCTGGTGGGAGCGACTGTCCTGTTTTCGCGTTTCTGTTGGGTTTAGGTTGTTGGGTTTTTTTGTCTTTAGTTCCGGGCGCTGGCACCGGCTCCTACAGCACTGTACAGGGTCGGCCCGGTGTCGCACCCTTTTGTTCTTTTTACCCGCCTCATCATATCCACCTTTCTGTTGTTACTTTTGGTTTGGGCTCGGGTCGGGTTTCTTTTTGGGTTTAAAACATCTTTACACAAAGAAAAATAAAAGAACTCTAAACTTTAATTTGGTTTCCGTGTCCTTTTATAAATATGTTGGGACTCATTTTTTCTGGGTCGTAACAGGAGGGAAAAGTAACAAAGGGAAAATTGTACAAACAAGTAGAAGGTGCAGGATTTTACATCATTTGTCACTTTTTCTTCTGAATATTTTAATATTACTTCAAAATGAAAGGAAACTATTTCTATAAAATATGTCAGTCCTTCCAAGCAAATTTTTATCATTTTAAATACTTAAAAAAAAAAAAAAATTAATCATGTTCCTTCATCATCAGTTCAAAGATGGAATAACACAAGATATGATGAAATACATCCATTTATTTACATGATTTTCAGGTCTTTGAAATTTGGGAAATAATTTTTGTTCCATGTTTCATACATGGTCTGTTTAAAACATATGTAACTTTAGAACCAAAAATGGTACAGAAAAAAGGTCAACAGTTTCATAAACTAGAGTACATATGTATCTGTTCAATACATTTTTATATCAGATGCATTAACTTGAATTTTTGGCCTTGTTGTTTACTTCTGCTTGACCAGGCCCTAATAAAAAACGTGAAAAATTTTCTGCGCTCGGCCCATTCGTGACTAAATGCGAGGCAGTATAGTCACTTTTTCATTGTTTTCTCGTCGTTTTTAAGCAGCTTTTTTGGATTTTACGTAAACAAATGCCAATGTATGACTCTCTTTACTGTTGGCGAGTATCAAACTGGTCAAAAATAGAGACACCTGGAAAATTTTTTTTGCGTGTAAAACTGGGAGAAATCGCTGGTTTTGGATAAATCTGCTGGGACCGGGGACCAGGGTCCTGCACAGGTTCATTTTTGGAGACCCGCACCCGCCCGTTACCCAGTCGTGCCCGCGATAAATCACACACAAATAACAAGCTTTCTAACTGAAGAATCCATCAGAATATGGATTGAAAAGTTACGACTTCAAGAATTACAATCACGAAATGAAATGAAACGGTTTCGCTTTCTTCAGTACGAACACGAATTCACAGAAGCGACTCGACTGTCATCACTGCACAGGTTTTATTTACTGAACAGAAGAAACACCGATCGAGATACTGAACTTCTGTGCCGCACACGCCACGGACTAAACCAGGACTAAACCAGGACTCATTGTCGGTATGGGCCTGGAGTTGCGCCCGTGTAGACCGTCGGGTGACCGCGGGTGAAAGGAGCGACTCAAAGCTCCATGCCCAGAGGGAAGTGCAGCTGTCGCCTGATCGCGCTCCACAGGCTCGGGGTTCTCCCTCTTAAGTCCAAGATTAGTTAGCTTTCTCTCTCCCCTCTCTTTCTCTCTCTTTTCCCCTCTCTCTCTCCTCTTTCTCTCTTTCTCTTCCCCCTTTTTCTCTCTTCCTCTCCTCTCTCTCTTTCCCCTCTCTCTTTCTCTCTCTTCTCCCCCTCTCTCCTCCCTCTTTCTCTCTCTTTTCTCCCTCTCTCTCTCTCTTTCGCCCTCTCTCTCTCTCTCCTCCCCCTTTCTCTCTCTTTCCCCTCTCTCTTTCTCTCTCTCCTCCCCCTCTCTCTCTCTTCCCCCTTTTTCTCTCTCTCTTCCCCTCTCCTCTCCCCTCTTTTCTCTCTCTCTTCCTCTCTCTCTCTTTCCCTCTCTTTCTCTCCTCTCCCCTCCTCCTCTCTTTCTCTCTCTTTTTCTCCCTCTCCTCTCTTCTCGCCCTCTCTCTTCTCTCCTCCCTCTTTCTCTCTCTCTCTTCCCCCCCTTTTCTCTCTTCCCCCTCTCTCTTTCTCTCTCCTCCCCTTTTTTCTCTCTCTTCCCTCTCTCTCTCTCTCCCCCTTTTTCTCTCTCATGTCCTCTCTCTTTCTCTCTCTTTTCACTCTCTCTCCCCCCTCTCTTTCTGTGTCTCTTCTCCCTCTCTCTTAACCCCTCCTCTCTCTTCCCTCCCTCCTCTCTCTTCTCTCTCTCTCCTCTCTTTTCTCTCTGTTCTCTCTCTCTCCCCCCTCTCTCTTCTTCTCTCTCTCTCTCTCTCCCCTCTTTCTCTCCCTCTCTCTCTCTTCCCTCTCTCTCTCCTCTCTTTTCTCTCTCTCTCTCTCTCTCCCTTTTTCTCTCTCGTCTCCCTCTCTCTCTCTCTTCCCTCTCTCTCTCTCTCCCTCTCTTTCACTCTCCTCCCCCTCTCCCCCCTCTCTCTCTTTCTTCTCTCTCTCCTCTCTCTCTTTCTCTCTTCTCTTCTCTTCTCCCTCCCTCCCTCCCTCTCTCCCCCCTCTCTCTTCTTCTCTCTCTCTTCCAGTTCCCTCATTAAGCAGTAATAACCGGGCGTCTAATCCTTCTAATTCTGTCTTAACACGAGGGAGTGGAGGAGCCTGGCAGCCGCACTAATGAAGAGCCGAGCCGAGCCGAGCCGAGCCGGGCCGCTCTCCCGCTCTCCCGCTCTCCCGCTCGTGTGGCACATGAATTATTAAAACGCTCAAGTAAATAATCAAAAAAAAAAAGAGAGAGAGAAGAGAAGGGAGCCATTTTGGAAGTGGGCGTGAGGTTAAATTATGCATGAAGCCAATATTTGTAAGTGTAATGGGGAGTAAGTGTGTTGACTTTTCAGATTTTAGTTTTTTTTTTAAAGAAGTGACAAAACGTGTAACCTTCAGATCGCGGCTAATTAAATCTTATTTTGACTCGGAGGATCAGAGTAAATATTTGGAGCTTTTTTTTTTGGGGGGGGGGGGGGGGCTAGAATCCATCTGCCGTTTTCTCTGGGGCAGGACCAGATTTAAAACGAGGAAATTAAATAAATGTAAATGAGCTGTGTCGGTTTAGTCCAGGGGTTAGACCTGGTTTAGACCTGGTTTAGACCTAGACTTAGTTTAGTTGTGAGTTAGACATGGGTTAGTCTTGGTTTAGACCTGGTTAATCCTGATTTAGTTCTGCTTAGGTCCTGGTTTAGTGCTTTTTTAGTCCTAAATTAGACCTGTTTTAGACCTGGTTCAATCCTGGTTTAGACCTAGTTTGGTCCTAGTTCAGTCCTGGTTTAGTCCTGGTTTAGACCTGGTTCAATCCTTGGTTTAGTTCTGCTTTAATCCTGGTTTAGACCCGGTTTAGACCTGGTTTCGTCCTGGTTTAGTCCTTAGTTTAGAGCTGGTTTAGACCTGTTTTACTCCTGGTTTCGTCCTGGTTTAGACCCGCTTTAGTAGTCCTGGTTTAGTCCTGGTTTAGTCCTGGTTTAGTTTAGGCTTTAGTTTAGTCCTGGTTTAGACCTGCTTTAGTCCTGGTTTAGTCCTGGTTTAGACCTTTAGTAGTCCTGTTTAGTCCTGGTTTAGACCTGCCTTTAGTCCTGGTTTAGTCCTGGTTTAGTCCTGGTTTAGACCTGGTTTAGTCCTGGTTTAGTCCTTGGTTTAGTCCTGGTTTAGTCCTGGTTTCAGTCCTGGTTTAGTCCTTGGTTTAGTCCTGGTTCAGTCCTGGTTCAGTCCTGGTTTAGTCCTGGTTTAGTCCTGGTTTAGACCTGGTTTAGTCCTGGTTTAGTCCTGGTTTAGTCCTGGTTTAGTCCTGGTTTAGTCCTGGTTTAGTCCCGCTTTAGACCTGGTTTAGTCCTGGTTTAGTCCTGGTTTAGTCCTGGTTTCGTCCTCCTCTGCGTCTCTCGAGCGGTCCCACACTGACCCGTTTATTTCCTGTGTTTCCCGTGAACAGCAGCGCCGGGATCATCCTCCATCTCCCTGAATCCGTTTTGTGATTCCTGAACAACAGAGGAACAAATCCACTTATGAAACTGTCCGAGGGGGAGACGAAGGTCCAGCGCCGCTCGTTTCTCAAAAAAAGACCCACAAACGCCCCAAGACGAACGAGCCGGAGCGAACTCGGAACGCCGCCTCGCCATTCGGAATTTTACTCTTTTTTTTTTTCCCAACGCCACTTTTAACGGCGTCGACTGGAGAGATTTTATCATCACACACGACGGAACATTCTCCTCGACCTCAAACACACACTAAACCTTTACTCAGTTAGACCTGGTTTAGTCCTGGGTTAGATCTGGGTTAGACCTAAATGAGACTGGGTTTAGACCTGGTTTAGATTTGGTTTAGACCTGATTCAGTCCTAGGTTAGACCTGGTTTAGTTCTGAGTTAGATGTGGTTTAGTCTTGGTTTAGACCTGGTTTGGTCTTTAGACCTGATTCAGTCCTGGATAACCGGTTTAGTCCTTGGTTTCCTGCTTTAGTCCTGGTTTAGTCCTGGTTTAGTCCTGGTTTTAGACCTGGTTTTAGTTTATTAGACCTGGTTTAGCCTTGGTTAGTCCTGGTTTAGTCTAATTAGACCTGATTTAGTCCTAAATTAGACTGGGTTTAGACCTGGTTTAATTCTGGGTTAGACCTGATTCAGTTCTGGTTTAAACTTGGTTTAGTTCTTGACTCAGACCTGGTTTAGTCCTGGTTTAGTCCTGGTTTAGACCTGGTTTAGACCTGGTTTAGACCTGGTTTAGTCCTGGTTTAGTTTAGACCTGGTTTAGACCTGGTTTAGGTTTAGTCCTGGTTTAGTCCTGGTTTAGTCCTGGTTTAGACCTGTAGTCTGGGTTCTGGGTTAGACCTGATTCAGCTCTGGTTTAAATTTGGACTAGTCCTGGTTTAGACCTGGGTTTAGTCTTGACTCAGACCTGATTTAGTCCTGTTTTAGACCTGGTTTTAGTTTAGAGGGTTTAGACCTGGTTTAATTTGGTTTAGACCTGTTCAGTCCTGGTTAGACCATAGTCCTGGTTTAGTCTTGGTTTAGTCCTGGTTTAGACCTGGGTTAGACCTAGGTTAGACCTGGTCCAGTTCTGGTTTAGCCCTGGTTTAGTCCTAGTTTAGTCCAGGTTTAATCCTGGTTTAGACCTGGATAAGTCCTGGTTTAGACCTTGGTTAGACTTGGTCCAGTCCTGGTTTAGACCTGGGTTAGACTTGGTTTAGTCCTGGTTTAGGCCTAGTTTAGACCTGAGTTAGACCTGTTTGAGTTCTGGTTTAGTCCTGGTTTAGTCCTGGTTTAGACCTGGTTTAGTCCTGGTTTAGTCCTGGTTTAGACCTGTTTTAGTCCTGGTTTAGTCCTGGTTTAGACCTGGTTTAGTCCTGGTTTAGACCTGGTTTAGTCCTGGTTTAGTCCTGGTTTAGTCCTAGTTTTAGTTTAGGCCTGGTTTAGTCCTGGTTTAGCTTGTTTAGTCTGGTTTAGACCTGGTTTAGTCCTGGTTTAGTCCTGGTTTAGTCCTGGTTTAGGCCTAGTTTAGACCTGAGTTAGACCTGTTTGAGTTCTGGTTTAGTCCTGGCTTTAGACCTGGGTTAGACTTGGTTCATTTCTGGTTTAGTCCTGGTTTAGACCTGGTTTGTTCCTGAGTCAGTGAGTTGAATTTTCCTCTTTTTTTCCAAACAACTTTCAACGGCGTCGACTGCAGAGCTTTTATCATTACACCGGCTCCAACTCCGGCTCCAACTCCGGCTCCAACTCCGGCTCCGGCTCCAACTCCGGCTCCAACTCCGGCTCCAACTCCGGCTCCGGCTCCGGCTCCGGCTCCGGCTCCGGCTCCGGCTCCGGCTCCGGCTCGAACATTCTCCTCGACCTTGAACACACACAAAAAAAAAACCCACAACCCCGAAACAAAAACAATTTTAAAAGCTCGGTTCTCCATAAAAAAAACAAAAACACCGAACATCTACCAATTGAGACGTTCCTCGGAAATATGAAACAACGGAGAAAGCGAACGAAAGCGATTTGGCGAGACGGGCGGGAACCACAATCCAATTTGTTTTTGCACACTCCAGCAACGGCAGATCAGAACAATTGATACATTAGGAGGGGTTTTAGCGCGCGGATATGGCAACCCGGCGGAGAGAGGGAGCGGGGAAGTGCTCCTGAGGTAAATTCAGCTCACGGGCCATTGCTCCGGCCGTAATATGAAACTATGATAAAAAAGAGATTGCTTCATTGGAACGGTTATCAGTGTAATTCCGCCGAGGAGGAGGAGGAGGAGGAGGCGGCGGCTCCGGTGGGCAGCGGGGAGTCGCGGTTACCGGAGAGGCTCTTTTATTATTTTGTTTGGAGTTTGTTAAAGAAATATAATAGATGAATCGCGGCGGGAGACGACGGGGGAAAATAAGTACGAGACCAGAGCAGGAAACGGGAAAACTGGTCCAAACTGGTTCAGGAATAATGTAGGTTTGGGTTTAAAGGTTCGTTATGACAGAAAATGGACTTGATCGAAGTTTTGGGCGAATTATGATGTTGTTATGTCATCGAAAAACCTGGGTTAGACCTGGTTTAGTTTTGTCTTTGACCTGGTTTAGTCCTGAGTTAGACCTGGGTTAGTCTTGGTCTAGACCCAGTTTAGTCCTAAATTAGACTTGGTTTAGACCTGGTTTAGTTTTATTTTAGACATGATTCGATCCTGGAATTAGAGCAGGTTTAGACCTGGGTTAGACCTGGTTTAGTCTTGTCTTGGGCCTGGTTTAATCCTGGTTTAGTACTGGGTTAGACCTGATTTAGTCCTAAATTACACTTGGTTTAGACCTGAATCAATCCTGGGTTAGACCTGGTTTAGTCCTGAGTTAGACCTGGTTTAGTCTTGGTTTAGTCCTGGTTTAGTCTTGGTTTAGTCCTGAGTTAGGCCTGATTTAGTCTTGGTTTAGACCTGGGTTAGACCTGGTTTAGTCCTGAGTTAGACCTGGTTTTAGTCTTTTCTTGACCTGGTTTAGTCCTGAGTTAGACCTGGTTTAGTCTTGGTTTAGACCTGGGTTAGATCTGGTTTAGTCCTGAGTTAGACCTGGTTTAGTCTTGGCCTAGACCCAGTTTAGTCCTAAATTAGACTTGGTTTAGACCTGGTTTAGATTTATTTTAGACATGATTTGATCCTGGGTTAGAGCAGGTTTAGACCTGGTTTAATCCTGGTTTAGTACTGGGTTAGACCTGATTTAGTCCTATATTAGACTTGGTTTAGACCTGAATCAATCCTGGGTTAGACCTGGTTTAGTCCTGAGTTAGACCTGGTTTAGTCTGGGCCTAGACCTGGTTAGTCCAGTCCTGGTTTTAGGACTGAAAACAGACCTGGAGTTGTGTTTGTTTTATTCATGTGTTTGAGTAAATCTTTATTATTTGTCTGTCTACTTCTCTAAAGCTCTAAAATGTTCTGTTCCACCTTGTGATGTCATGAAGTGGTGGTTTTCCCGGTAACGGCTCTTTAGTTCCAGGGCTGAAATGATCTGGACGATTTACTTACCGGAGAGGCTCTTTTATTATTTTGTTTGGAGTTTGTTAAAGAAATATAATAGATGAATCGCGGCGGGAGACGACGGGGGAAAATAAGTACGAGACCAGAGCAGGAAACGGGAAAACTGGTCCAAACTGGTTCAGGAATAATGTAGGTTTGGGTTTAAAGGTTCGTTATGACAGAAAATGGACTTGATCGAAGGTTTGGGCGAATTATGATGTTGTTATATCATCGAAAACAGACCTGGGTTAGACCTGGTTTAGTCTTTTCTTGGACCTGGTTTAGTCCTGAGTTAGACCTGGGTTAGACTTTAGTCCTGGTTGACCTGAGTTCCTGAGTTAGTCCTGGTTTAGTCTTGGGTTAGACCTGATTTAGTCCCAAGTTAGACCAGGTTTAGACCTGGTTTAGATTTGGTTTAGACCTGATTTAATCCTGGGTTAAACCAGGTTTAGTCCTGAGTTAGACCTGGATTAGTCTAGACTCAGACTTTATTCAGTCCTGGGTTAGACCTGGTTTAGTCTCAGCCTAGACTTAGTTTAGTTCTGAGTTAGACCTGGTTTAGTCTTGGCCTAGACCCAGTTTAGTCCTAAATTAGACTTGGTTTAGACCTGGTTTAGATTTATTTTAGACATGATTTGATCCTGGGTTAGAGCAGGTTTAGACCTGGGTTAGACCTGGTTTAGTCTTGTCTTGGGCCTGGTTTAATCCTGGTTTAGTACTGGGTTAGACTGATTTAGTCCTAATTCTTGGTTTAGACCTGAAAGTTACCTGGTTAGTCCCCTTTTGAGTCCTGGGTTAGACCTGGGTTTCTCTGGTTAGTTCTGACTGAAGGACTGAGTCCAAACGTTGGTGAGGTCTGGAAACCAAGGCTTGCAAAAACCCTGATCAAGACTGGCCCCGAGACACAAGCCCAGGGAAATATCAATAAAACCACCATCAGAAAAGTTACGCAATCCCCCTTTAACACCTCAGACGGTTCATGTGCAAACTAAGAAAGGAAAAAAATACAAAAAAACACCTGGTATCATATGATCTGGTGGTCGTGTGAGTGTGAGGGAGCAGACAGCTGTTCAGGCCCTTTGTCATGCTGATAACGTCAAATAATAAGAGTCCAAACGTGGTCCAGTCCGAGACAAGACTGAGTCCAAACATGGTTGAATCCGAGACAAAACCAAGTCCAAACACGGTCGAGTCTGAATCCAAACATGGTCAAGTCTGAGACAAGACCGAGTCCAAACACGGTCCAGTCAGAGATGAGACCGAGTCCAAACGAGGTCTAGTCCGAGACAAGACCGAGTCCAAATGCAGTCTAGTCCGAGACAAAACCGAGTTCAAACACTGTTGAGTCTGAGATGAGACCGAGTCCAAACACGGTCCAGTCCGAGACAAAACCGAGTCCAAACACGGTCCAGTCCGAGACAAAACTGAGTCCAAACGCGGTCAAGTTCGAGACAAAACCGAGTCCAAACGAGGTCAAGTCCGAGACAAGACCGAGTCCAAACTAGTCCGATCCAGTCCAGTCGAGACAAAACCAAGTCAAACACAGTCGAGTTGAGTCCACATGGTCAGTCTGAGACAAGACCGTCCAAACACGGTCCAGTCAGAGATGAGACCGAAGTCCGTCCAGTCAGACAAAACCGACAAACAGGTCGAGACCAAACCGAGTGTCGGAAAAACTGAGTCCAAACGCGGTCCAGTCTGAGACAAAACCGAGTCCAAACGAGGTCAAGTCCGAGACAAGACCGAGTCCAAATGCAGTCTAGTCCGAGACAAAACCGAGTTCAAACACTGTTGAGTCTGAGATGAGGACCGAGTCCAAACACGAGTGTCCAGTCCGAGACAAAACCAAGTCCAAACGTGCTCAAGTCGGAGACAAAACAGGTCAAGTCCGAGAGAAAACTAAGTCCAAACGCTTTCCAGTCCGAGAAGAGACCAAGACCGCAAAAAAACCCTGTCTCGACCTCGAGTACAGCGACACTAATCTAAGCAACCCCCAGGGAAATATCAATAAAACCACCACCAGAAAAGTTACGCAATCCCCCTTTAACACCTCAGACGGTTCATGTGCAAACTAAGAAAGGAAAAAAAAAAAAAAAACACCTGGTATCATATGATCTGGTGGTCGTGTGAGTGTGAGGGAGCAGACAGCTGTTCAGGCCCTTTGTCATGCTGATAACGTCAAATAATAAGAGTCCAAACGTGAGTCCGAGACAAGACCGAGTCCAAACACAGTCGAGTCCGAGACAAAACCAAGTCCAAACACAGTCGAGTCCGAGACAAAACCAAGTCCAAACACGGTCCAGTCCGAGACAAAACCAAGTCCAAACACAGTCGAGTCCGAGACAAAACCAAGTCCAAACACGGTCCAGTCCGAGACAAAACCGAGTCCAAACGCAGTCAAGTCCGAGACAAAACTGACAAGACCAAATCCAAATGCAGTTCAGTCCGAGACAAAACTGAGTCCAAACGTGGTCCTGTCCGAGGCAAAACCAACAAGAACGAGTCCAAGCGCAGTCGAGTCCGAGACAAAATCAAGTCCAAACAAGGTCGGGCCTGAGACAAAACCAAGTCCAAACGTGCTCGAGTCGGAGACCAAATCGAGTCCAACACAGTCGAGTCCGAGACAAAACCAAGACAAAACGTCGTCCAGTCGGTCGGAGACAAAACAGGTCAAGTCCGAGAGAAAACTAAGTCCAAACGCTTTCCAGTCCGAGAGGAGACCAAGACCACAAAAAAAAACCCTGTCTCGACCTCGAGTACAGTCTGAGACCAAACTGAGTCCAAACACAGTCGAGTCCGAGACAAGACCAAGTCCAAACTCGGTCGAATCCGAGTCCAAATGTGGTCAAATCTGAGACAAGACCGAGTCCAAACACGGTTGAGTCCAAGGCCAAACGCGATCGAGTCTGAGACAAAACTGAGTCCAAATGTGGCTGAATCCCAGACGAGACCAAAAACTGCAAAAAAAAAAAAAAAAACGTCTCGAGGCCAGTCTCCAGACCAAGACCAGGAAATGTTGACAACATCAGCTGCAAAATATCAGTAAAACCAACACCAGAAAAGTTACGCAATCCCCCTTTAACACCTCAGACGGTTCATGTGCAAACTAAGAAAGGAAAAAAAAAAAAAAAACACCTGGTATCATATGATCTGGTGGTCGTGTGAGTGTGAGGGAGCAGACAGCTGTTCAGGCCCTTTGTCATGCTGATAACGTCAAATAATAAGAGTCCAAACGTGAAGTCCCAGACAAGACCGGTGAGTCCAAACACAGTCGAGTCCGAGACAAAAACAAGTCCAAACACAGTCGAGTGTCCCGAGACAAAAACCAAGTCCAAACACGGTCCAGTCCGAGACAAAACAAGTCCAAACAGTCGAGACAAACCAAGTCCAAACCGAGACAAAACGAGTCAAACACAGTCGAGTCCGAGACAAAACTGAGTCCAAACACAGTCGAGTCCGAGACAAAACTGAGTCCAAACACGAGTCCCGAGACAAACCGAGTCCAAGAGTCCGAGACAAAACCAAGTCCAAACACAGTCGAGTCCGAGACAAAACTGAGTCCAAACGCGGTCGAGTCCGAGACAAGACCTGGAAAAATCAATAACCAGGAACTGGGGCACAACTTCTGTGCCTTCAAAGGATCAGTGGACATCTACAATAAAGGACATATATCTAATGGAAAAGATAACTTATAGACTGAGGTTGCAAGAGGCACAAATGAAGAAGAAATGGGAAAAATGGACATCATATATGCAAAAGTAGAATAATCAATGTCACCTAGGCTTCTGTTTTGTTTTATTTCCTTCCATTGTCATTATTATTTCTCCTCTTTTTATATTTTCTTATGTTTACAAACCTGTCAAATATAATAAAAATAAAGTGATTAAAAAAAAAAAAAAAAAAAAGTCCGAGACAAGACCAAGTCCAAAGGAGGTCCAGTCCAAGACAAAACTGACAAGACCAAATCCAAATGCAGTTCAGTCCGAGACAAGACTGAGTCCAAACGTGGTCCTGTCCGAGGCAAAACCAACAAGAACGAGTCCAAGCGCAGTCGTGTCCGAGACAAAATCAAGTCCAAACAAGGTCGGGCCTGAGACAAAACCAAGTCCAAACGTGTTTGAGTCTGAGACCAAATCGAGTCCAAACGTGGTCAAGTCCGAGACAAAACCAAGACAAAACGCGGTCCAGTCGGAGACAAAACAGGTCAAGTCCGAGAGAAAACTAAGTCCAAACGCTTTCCAGTCCGAGAGGAGACCAAGACCACAAAAAAAAACCCTGTCTCGACCTCGAGTACAGTCTGAGACCAAACTGAGTCCAAACACAGTCGAAACGTCCGAGACAAGACCAAGTCCAAACTCGGTCGAATCCGAGTCCAAATGTGGTCAAATCTGAGACAAGACGAAGTCCAAACGCGGTCCAGTCCGAGACAAAACCGAGTCCAAACTCTGAAGTCCTAACATGGTCGAGTCCGAGACAAAATGTGGCTGAATCCTAGACGAGACAAAAACTGCAAAAAAAAAAAAACTCTCGAGGCCAGTCCCAGACCAAGACAGGAAATGTTACAACATCCCAGCTGCAAATATCAGTAAAAACCAACACCAGAAAAGTTACGCAATCCCCCTTTAACACCTCAGACGGTTCATGTGCAAACTAAGAAAGGAAAAAAAAACAAAAAACACCTGGTATCATATGATCTGGCGGTCGTGTGAGTGTGAGGGAGCGAGCAGACAGCTGTTCAGGCCCTTTGTCATGCTGATAACGTCAAATAATACGCCATAAATTAAAGCCGGGCGCATCAGTGGCTCCGATAAATACTCGTGTCTCCGCGCCAAGCCATTCTACCGGACCGGAGCGCGCGTTTCTTTTTTTTTTTTCCCCCCATTCACTCGTTTTAATAGAAATATTCATGAGACGGCGATGTCTGCGGCGGGGCTTTGTGCGCCGGGGCCCGAGCAAAACGCATTATAACGCCCCATAGAAACGAGCCCCCGCACCTGACAGTCAAAACTCGGGGCTGAAATGGGCCTCACCTCGCGCTTAGTCCAATTTCACACACGCCAAGTTTACAAAGAATACCGAGGTGTTATGGCAATCAGACGTTTTAAGACACACGCGGGGTTTTGGCGTGCGACCGGGCCGCTATTACGCGCTCGATGGGCTTCTGCGGAGAAAACGGTTGGAGAAAATGGCGTTTGTTTTAAGTCGATCGAGTTGAAATGGCGTCCCGGTGATTGCTAAATGGATTTTTTTTTTTTCTGTTATAGTTATCAGCGGTTATAATGTTGTAATCTCGCATGTGGAGCGCCGAAAATTGTCTCTGCGCTCTATTAAAATCACTCAAAATTGCTTCGGAGGCGTGAAGCTAACTGGAGGCACCGCTCCGTCTGTAAAGATCTTTTTTATATGACGCAAAAATGTCTGAGTGTGAGCTTTTAGTCGTGTTATAATGTTTATCTCCTGGTTTAGACCTGGTTTAGTTTTGGTTTAGACCTGGTTTTAATCCTGGTTTCGACCTGGTTTTAGTGCTGGTTTAGACCTGGTTTAGTCCTGGTTTAGACCTGGTTTAGTCCTGGTTTTGGATCTGGTTTAGACCAGGTTTATAACTGGTTTGGACCTGGGTGTAGACCTGGTTTGGACCTGGGTTTAGTCCTGGTTTAGACCTGGTTTAGACCTGGTTTAGTCCTGGTTTAGACCTGGTTTAGACCTGGTTTTAGTCCTGGTTTTAGTGCTGGTTTAGTCCTGGTTTAGACCTGGTTTAGTCCTGGTTTTAGTCCTGGTTTTTAGTCCTGGTTTAGACCTGGTTTAGACCTGGTTTTAGTCCTGGTTTAGTCCTGGTTTTAGTGCTGGTTTAGTCCTGGTTTTAGACCTGGTTTAGACCTGGTTTTAGTCCTGGTTTTAGTCCTGGTTTTAGTGCTGGTTTAGTCCTGGTTTAGACCTGGTTTAGTCCTGCGGGACTCTATTTTAATGCAAACGCCGCAACAAATACAAACACCACAACACAAACGCATAATGATAAAACAATAAATTACTTTTACTCACGTTTCCAACTTCTCCGTTCCTTTACTTTTCACGTTGTAGTTCTTGTTCTTCACTTGCCGCTTGATCGGTCCGTCGGAAAATAGAGTCCTGCGGTCACTTCCGTTGTGGCTTTTTAATGTGTTGTGGCATTTGTGTTTGTGTTGTGGCGTTTAATTTTAATGCAAACGCCGCAACAAATAGAGTCCCGCGGTCATTTCCGTTGTGGCTTTTTTTGGTTTGTTGTGACTTTTTGTTGTGTTGTCGCATTTGCATTTGTTGCGCCGTTTGCGTTTGCTGTGACCCTTCTTAGCTTCCGTACATTACACATCTAACAACAACAACAACAAATATATGTATATTATGTACACAGATATACTACACATCATATACACAGATATAATATATACATACACATACATACATATACATGAAGCACTAACTTCTTCAGCACAGGATTTATTCCTTATTTATTTTTATTCTATTTTATTTATTTATGTATTATAATGATTTGAATTGTCAGTTTTTGTTTGTTTTCCGGATGCTATTTTTATTGTTCTTTGCATTTTGTAGAAAGATTCGTTCTTCATATCGTCACTATTATTACCACATGACATCACGAGGTGGAACAGGGTGTTTTCTGTTTGAGAGAAGAGCCCAGCCTAAATATGCAGGTTTGTGTGTGAACGAAAGAGAAGACGACTCCAGGTCTGTTTGTGATGAACATCAGGACATAGATCAGAAAATAGCGTAACACGAGCCTTTTAATCTGAGCTCTGATGACCATGAAGAATTTAGTGATCTGGACGGAGCACAGTGGAGCTGATCCGTGCGCTTTACTCAAGTCTCTCTGAAATAACGTTAGTCACACGCTCACACTGTCGTCCGTTTTTTTTCTTGAGTTTTCAGATTATTATAAAACCGCGTGACCTTTCGTGTGGTGTATCGCCGTGGCAACAATCCCCCACCAAAACACAAAGTAATGTCACCGGCTGGACGGGCCTCGCGAGAACAACTGTCCCGGTGGAGGCTCCGTCACACGCTTTTCTCCACGGAGATGTTATTGCTTTGTCTGGAATGTTCCACAGTATGGCATTAAACTGTTCCTATCTTCACAGAGACCAAACCAGACCAAGTTACAGGTCAGATCTGTGGAGAGGCGACCTCGCTCACAGTCAGAATGTCTGTTTTTCGGATTTATGCCACTGTTTAGACATTGACGTTTAGTTGTCGGACGAGTGACATAAACATGATTTTTCAAGCGTTCCACTACTTTGACGTTTTTGTTTGTTTTTTTTTCATTCTCGGCGTAGCAGCACTTTACGATTTTTTTTCAAACATTCCGCTTTTCTGACATGAATAATATTAATGTGACTATTATATTTTGGACTCCCATAAGATACTCGGGGAAAATGTCCTAACTGAGCCGTGGGAAACAGTCATGCATTTTTAAAAAAGAGCATAGGCCTTCGGGAAAATATGTCTAATCTAAAATGGAGACCGCGTGGGCCCTTTGCGCTTCATTCATTTCGTCATTTTAGACGATCTGCGGATGACGTGACGAGTCAGAAGTGTCGAAAAACCAGCAAGTCTAAATAGAGGCAAGTCATAATGAAGGGAAGGGAGGTGCCAACAGCTATGTGACTTTTGTAGTGAAGATGTTTACGGTGACTTTTCTGCCCCTGGTCGAGAAGGTCCGTTTACGATATTAAACGTAATCATCTTGCATTTACTCAATAACTTGAGTTTTTAATGACCTGAAAACGTCCATTAACACTGTGAATTGGCATGATTTCCCACAGATCTGACTTGTACCGTGGCCCCGTGGTGTCAGCCGCCGTCTCCAAAGAGAAAAATAACTGTAATGTCATAGCGGCGTCCTTTCCCATCAGCGCTCTCGACGCACGGCTGCTCACTGTATGTTTTTTTTTTCTCGAGCCATTTCTATAACCACCAGCCTCTTTAGCGCTAAAAGCTTCGAGTTGCGACGGCCGACCCACGTTTTATTTCCTTTCTGTGGCGGATTGAATGCGTTTACAAGGACGCGCTTAGCCTTTTGAGCGCCGCCGGATGTGTTCTGCTCGTCGCCGTCGTCCTTCGGGCTCACGCCGTACACACACGGACGCGCTAAACATGTATAAAAGATAAAGAGGTTTGAAAGTGTTTACAGCAGAGACGAGCCGGGCGCCCGAACGCTCGCTCTGTTGTGTAAAGCTGCATTGTGTAACTTTTCTGGTAGAGGGTTTTCACAGTTTGGTATTAAACCTTTTTATCTTCACGGAGACCGAACCAGACCGAGTTACAGGTCAGATCTGTGGAGAGGCGACCCCCGCTCACAGTCAGAATGTCTGTTCTAGGTATTTTTGAGCAATAAAACCATCTGTAAGTAAGTTTATTTATATAGCGCTTTTCACAGACATTTTTGTCACAAAGACGCTTTACAGAGCAGCATTCAGCATATTATTCATTCACTCTATACGGTAGTTGTAAGTAGAGTTGTTTAATGTCACACTGTGGAACATTTCAGACAGAGCAATGACTGAGCACCAACCAAAAAGTCACACAGTGGATCTTTTAAAAGGATCCATATTATGTTATAATGGGGCCCAGTCAAGCAGAAGTAAACGGCAAGGCCAAAAATTTGTTGTTAAAAAAATGTATTGAACAGATACATATGTACTCTAGTTTATGAAACTGTTGACCTTTTTTCTGTACCATTTTTGGTTCTAAAGTTACATATGTTTTAAACAGACCATGTATGAAACATGGAACAAAATATTTCCCAAATTTCAAAGACCCAAAAATCATTTAAATAAATGGCTGTATTTCATCATATCTTGTGTTATTCCATCTTTGAACTGTTGATGAAGGAACATGATTTTTCAAAAAAAAAAAAAAAAAGTATTTAAAATGATAAAAAATGTTCTTGGAAGGACTGACATTTTATAGAAATAGTTTCCTTTCATTTTGAAGTAATATTAAAGTATTCGGAAGAAAAAAGCGACAAATTATGTAAAATCATGCCCTGGAGGAGCTGGAGGAAGTGTCTGGGGTGAGGGAGGCTGGGAGTCCCTGGTCAGACTGCTGCCCCCACGACCCGACCCCGGATAAGCGGAAGAAAATAGATGGAACATTACAAAGCTCAGAAAGAGTCCATGGCAGAAAATAAAGGATCTTATCTCAGTGATGGAGATGCAGACTGGCAGCCTCGTTTTCACCAGTCTGCCCCAGGGCTGACGTGGCCACCTGTCGTTTACCACCACTCACAGCAGAGACGCTTCTTTCCTTTATTATTATTTTTTGTAATTTTCTTATTTAATTTGACCCAGTGTAAATTGTTGTTGTTTAGCTGTTTTACATTATTAATCTGAATTTCATTTTTTATGACTTTATATTACAGGTTTACAGTTTTAATTTAAAATCCTGAACATAATTTTGAGCGGGTTATAGGCAAAATAAAATATAAAATAGAGTAAATTAGAAAACAGAGCAACATAAAACGTAATTCCAGCTAATCCTTCCTAAAAACAGAGCTGCTTATTTCCGGAGTGCATTATGAGTTTAAGACAAACATTATCTTTATTAAATCTATAAACTAATTGCAAGATGCTATCAGGTTTCAAACAAGGCAGATACGAAAACTTTTAAAGGTGAGCACTTTGTTATTATAAAACAGGAATTATACTGAAATGAGATGATGCACAGCAATCCGTGTGTCATTCGTTCATTCGTTTTTCAATATAAAACCAAAAATAAGAAAACGAAAAAACAACAGTTTTCTTCGTTATTTGTCTCCAAAACCAAAATGAAAAAACGGATAATGATTCGTTTTTTAATTTTTCGATTTTGTGTTTAAATGAAGAATGGAAAAAACGGATAACGGCCGTTTCCCGTTTACGTGACTTCAGTGACTTCCAGGTCCGAGACCAGAGCGAGACCAGAGCGGGACTGAGACCGGGACAGAGCTGCTCTGGTCCTCCGCGTTCAAGAACCGCGGCTGGTTCTGAGGTGGTGCAAAGCCTCCGACTGACGCATTCACACCAACGAAAATGAATCGAACTAAGAGCTTTTGGTTCAAATGGACCAGGTCCGGGACCAGACCGGGACCAGAGCGGGCCTGAGACCGAGACAAGACCGGGACCAGACCGGAGGCTCAGAGCCCACGGCAGGGCCGGAGCTCGAAGCTGAGGCTCGGACCCCGTGGAGGCTCGGAGTCAAAGCTCGAAGTCCGCCCTGGTCCCGCTCTGGTCCCGGTCTCAGTCCCGCTCTGGTCTCGGTCTGGTCTCGGACCTGGATCAGTCCCGGTTCAGTCCGTACCCGGTGCAAAAGTTCGGCATCGCAGTCACAGAAGTCACGTAAACGGGAAACGGCCGTTATCCGTTTTTTCCATTCTTCATTTAAACACAAAAACGAATCGTTATCCGTTTTTTCATTTTGGTTTTGGAGACAAATAACGAAGAAAACTGTTGTTTTTTCGTTTTCTTATTTTTGGTTTTATATTGAAAAACGAATGAACGAATTACACACGGATTCACAGCAAATACTCAACCCAATAATGATGTCAGATATTGGGTTTATGGTTTACTGTTCTGCATTTGACTCTTTCTTCACTGCCACTTGGGAAACGTGTCAGGAGCAGTGGTCCTGTCTCCACATGTTGAGCCAGACAAGTCCCAGACCTGGTTCAGACCTGGTTCAGACCTGGTTCAGTCCTGGATCAGTCCTGGATCAGTCCTGGTTCAGTCCGTACGCAGCGCAAAAGTCCAGCATCGCAGTCACGGAAGTCACGTAAATGGCCGTTTTTTTTTTTTTCCATTTTTAATTTAAATACAAAATTGAAAACTGAAAAAACGAATCGTTATGTTGTTTTTTTTTTTTTTTCATTTTGGTTTTGGAGACAAATAATAAAGAAAACAGTTGTTTTTTCATTTTCTTATTTTTGGTTTTATATTGAAAAACGAATGATACATGGATTAGCCTACACCCCTTCGGTCTGTGTTTGTTAAATATGACCGTCTGTGAATTAATGTCAAAATACCACCTGTGATCGAAATAAATAAATAAATAATCATAAATAATAAATCAGTTTTCTACGATGGAGTGTAAGGGTCAGATAAAAAATAAATAAAAATGCTGGTGCTACGGGAATAAAGTCGTAACATTTTGACATTAAAGTCGTAATATTATGAGAATAAAGTCAAAGCCAGAGAAAGTCGTAATTTTACTAGAATAAAGTCGTAATATTATGAGAATGAAATCATAATCAAATTAAAGTCAAAGTGAAAAATGCGTCAGAAGAAGAACTTTGTTTTTCAATATAAAACCAAAATTAAGAAAACGACAATTTTCTTCATTATTTGCACCCCTGGACTAAACCTGGACTAAACCAGGACTAAACCTGGACTAAACCAGGACTGAACCTGGACTGAACCAGGACTGAACCAGGACTGAACAAGGTCCGGGACCAGACAAGGACTGAGACCGGGACCAGACCGGGACCAGACCAGGACTGAAAACGATTTAGTCCTGGTTCAGTCCGTATGCGGCGCATTATTCCCGCATCACATTTTAAAGTCACGGAAACGGCATTTCCCATTTACGTGACTTAAACCAGGACTAAACCAGGACTAAACCGTTTTCAGTCCTGGTCTGGTCCCAGTCTCAATCCTGGTCTTCCTGGTTTGGTTCCGGACCTGATTTAGTCCTGGTTCAGTCGAATGAACGAATGATACACGGATTCTTCTCCTTTTAAAAAATGCTCCAAATTCTCCATTCTTTCTGAGCAGCCGATATTCTCTTAATATTACAACTTTATTTTGACTACGACTTTATTCTCATAAAATTACTACTTTATTCTCGTAAAATTATGACTTTATTCTCATAATATTACGACTTCAATGTCAAAATGTTACCACTTTATTCTCGTAGCGCCAGCATTTTATTTTATTTTATTTTTTTTTATCTGACCCTTATACTCCGTCGTATATTGTAGAACAGCACAGTATAGATATTTATTTATCGCAGTATTGGGTGGTACTATATATTAATATCGCAAAAAAATATAAATTGCAACAACACAAGGTTCATTTATTTTTTAGATGAGAACTGATTTTAAAAAGTGAAATGGACAAAAAGGCAGATTGCATTTGTGATTTTCCTTATTAAATCCAATTTCAATTAGATCCAGAAGCAATTAACCAGTCACTAATTCAAAAAAAAATAATTGGTGAGTACTATAATTACTGTAATAATCATTAGTTACAGCTCCGGTCGATGTTGTTAAACCGGACGAGCGCGCAGATGTTTGGTCATTTTGCTTTTCCAGTGTTATTTAAAGTAAAGGCCCCGGCGCTGCCCCGTGTGCGTCCGAACGCAACTTATTCCAGACTTTGTGGAATAATGAGTCTCACCTCTGCGCAGGTCAGGACTAATTAACCGTGAGGAAATAATGAAGGCTTTTAGATGAAGAGAAAGTGCGGCCGCAGCTCGGGAAAAGTGAACGAGGATGTTTGAGCGGAGTTTTAGATGAAGACCTCAGTGAGTGTTTGGAAAGAGGTGAAGTGTCTGCAACAAGAGTCTGTCCTGAGAACGAACCAAGAACTAAACTTTACTTGATTGAATGACTGATTTAAGGACGAATATTTGTCGAATATTTGATGTTTTTTTACTCAAAATGATGCAGGTTTTTTTTATAATCACTTACAGAACATAAATCATAGACTATAACACAGGAACCAGGACTGAACCAGGACTAAACCAGGACTAAACCAGAACTAAACCAGAACTGAACCAGGACTGAAACAGGTCTAAACCAGGAATAAAACAGGTCTAAACCAGGATTAAACAAGGTCTAAACCAGGTCTAAACAAGGACTGAACCAGGACTTTACCAGAACTAAACCATGACTAAACCATGACTAAACAATGTCTAAACCAGGTCTAAACCAGGACTAAACCAGGACTAAACAAGGACTGAACCAGAACTGAAACAGGTCTAAGCCAGGACTGAAACAGGACTACACCAGGTCTAAACCAGGACTAAACCAGGACTAAACCAGGACTAAATCAGTCTAAACCAGGTCTAAAACCAGGACTAAAACAGGTCTAAAACCAGGACTAAAATCAGGTCTAAAACCAGGTCCAAACCAAGACTAAACCAGGTTCTAAACAAGGACTAAATCAGGACTAAACCAGGTCTAAAATAGGACTAAAACCAGTTCTAATCCAGGACTAAATCAGGTCCAAACCAGGACTAAACCAGGACTAAACCAGGACTAAAAACAGGTCTAAACCAGGACTTAACCAGTTCTAAACCAGGACTAAATCAGGTCTAAACCAGGTCCAAACCAGGACTAAAACAGGACTAAATCAGGACTAAACCAGGACTAAATTAAAGTCGTAATGAACCTTATTTGACAGTAGACGTAAAAAGTTACCTTTAGTCTTTTACCGGTGACGTAACAATCCTGAGAAATTCAAATGCGACTCTAGGTATGTCCATAATAAGTGTACGATGTTTTAACGATGTTATAACACGGACAAACAGTTTCCTTAATCACGCCGTCGTTAAATGATCTCGTTGTGCTTGCGAAGACACAAAACCGTTAGATTAAAATTTGCGTTCCGTCCGTAACGAGTCGCCGAACCGCGTTTGTTCCAATATCGTCCGATGACACTTTTAATCTCGCCCGCGTTAACCTTAAGCGTTTCCCAATACGCCGGCTAATCAGCATCCGGCGCTAAACCTGAACCGCCTCGAATCACCTGCAATTTCGAGCTAATTCCGCGCCGTTCGTCTTCCGCTAATGCCCGACCGTTTGGAAATATGAAAGCGATCAATATTGCGCCATTAGTCTGTCGCGGGCCCGAGTGTCTTGTAAACATTTTAAATCAATGGCGACTTTAATATTCCGTAGTATTTGTGCGTTTGTTCCAGTTAACGACGTAATTAATCCTCGGGCCGGACTCGCGTCGCCGTGGCGGTGCGGCGAGGCGTGATAAGCGCGTGTCACCGTCCGCCTTTTAATAAACGCTCAGCACATGATAAATGACTTTAATTCCGTAAGTCGCATCAAGGAGGAGGGAAGGGGGGAGGGGGTTGGAGGGCCCGGGCCGAGGGGGAAGCGTCTGGGGAGAATAGAACGGTCACGGCGGGCTTCATTGAGCGTTCTAATGCGGATCTGTACAATTAGATTAAACCGGTGACATGAAGGCTGTGGATGGATACACAGGGAGCGCGGAGAGAGAAATGTGCGACGATGAGAGTGGCCTTTGTGTGAGGAGAGAAAAGTACAGGTTTAGATCTTTGAAAACGGTAAAAATGTACGAGAAAATACACTTTTTTATGTTGGGTATACAGTGATCCCTCGCTATATCGCGCTTCACCTATCGCGGCCTCGCTGCTTCGCGGAATTTTTTACAGTGCTTTATTTTTTACAGTGAATCCTGATTGGCTTAGGGGCGTTACTGTTGTCTAGAAGTGAAAAAGGTTTATATTGGTTTTTCATTACACCCATGCCAACAGTTTTCGTTTCTGTACATTCTGCCAAATTTACGTTCGCAATTTTTCTCCGTGACAAAACCCACAACTACCCATAACGATGTTCTTCTCTCGGAGAAAGACCCCTGCGCAGCCTTCAGTAGAAAAAGACGCTACAGCGCAACGGAGTCAGGACGAAGAGGCGCAGCTGGAGGGACTGTGAAATACGCGAGTGACAATGTTTCCTACCTTGTATTCATTACTATATAAAAATATTGTTTTACAACACCGTTCTTTAAACTATTATAGTTATTTGTAAGAAAACGTTAATATTTCTATTTCTTTAACACATGTTGGGCCTGAAAAGAGGTTTTATTTTTTGTTTCATTCTGCAGTTCAGTATTGCATTGTAAAATCACAGTAAAAAATAAAGCTGACTACTTCGCGGATTTCACCTATTGCGGGTTATTTTTGGAACGTATCCCCCGCGATAAACGAGGGTTCACTGTACGTGCATCAAGAATCTCGGACTTCTGGTCATTGCGCATGTTGTGCATTGAAGCACTATTTTATTTCACATTTTCATATGTAACTGGGTTTTACTTTGAAAATCGTAAGTTTATTTTGACGGGAAACAGGAAGTAGTATGCAGATATGCAAATAGCTCAACTTCGCTCAGTGATGTACAGAGCATGGCCTTTTCTCTCACATGTTGGTTGAAAAACAAAGAAAAAGAGGTGGAGAATCGTCAATGAAGTACTTTTATTTTGCTGAATCACCCCTGAGTTTTCTTCTTGGTCAGGTTTTTTGACTACATGGAAAAAGTGATCCCAGACTTGGCATCCAACGAGTTTGCTGAGGAGATTCATTGATGCCTCCAAGCCGAATCGTGAGCCTCTACTACCCATACAGCCACACACCCTGTGGTAGGATTGTGCTGATTCCATTGATTGACACCACAAGAGCTACTCTGGATACGTTCCACGACTTGACTTCCCCCTGACTTATTTGACTTGAACACTGAAGTTGTAAGGCAACACTCCCGGGAAGAACATTCTAAAAAAGACATTTTATTTTAGTTTATTTTGGGCCCACAGGTTGTAATTGTAATTGTGTTGTGCATTTCTTATTATTTTCTAACTAAAAGTTACACTTAATTACAATTACCTGTGTCATTGGTTATTGCTGCATTCTCAGCTCCTACGAACCTAGAGGTCGAGACGTGTACCTTGAAGTGGGTCACACGCAATTCATACTGGGAAGGATTTTCTGAAAAAGTGAGCATCAAACCTCCATGTTTGTTTTCCCAGTGGGATGTGTCTATCACTTTTGTTTCTGGTTCTGATATTGTCATATTTTAGTTGTTGGATTTGGACATCGTAATTGTGTGGTTGTTGGATCCTAACAGCAGAAAACGGCTCGAGAAATTTGTTTGTGAACTCCATAAATGCAAAAGGGAATCAGATGTGTGTGACTCAAACCTCTGTTCAAACTGTTTCCCGTCTCAGTGGAACTGAAAAATAGTGAAAGGTGAAGGTGATGGGCAGGATTGATCCACAGGAAGAACCAAAAAGGAAACATTTGTCTGACTAAATCATCCTGAGTTTGCAGTGAACATTTTGTATGTGGAGCGACGACAAAGCAAAATCCCGTTTGTTAAGTGAGAGGAGCAGAAGACAAACAGACTGAGCTGCACTTTCTTGTTCTTGTGGTTTTACAGCAACATCACGTCTTGGTCTCTTTGCAGTGGAAGGTGTTTCTTGGTGAACAGTTGGTGCCTTTCGCTTTGGCGTTGACTTTTTAAATTCGTACCCGAGGTTGGGTGAGGGATCGGGATTCTGCTTTGATGCTTTATCTCAGTCACAAACTATGCACTTTTAGGCTACGTTTATACAGTCTGAACAGAAGACGCAAAAGTGGCGTCGCGTCTTCACTTTTTCGTGTTTATACGAGCGTTTTCGATGACGGAAAAGTGTGTGGAATTCGATTGTGTCTGCACACCAGGTTTCTGTGTACTGTATGTATGTGACGTAAACACGTACACAACCTGAACAGATCTGACCAGAGTTGTGCATCTTGTTTCAGTGTAGACGGAAACGCCACAGCGGAGCGTATTCAACTTTTCCACTCTGGAGGGTGGTTTAAAGTTTTTGCGTTAAGCAACAAAAACGGCATCATAGTCTAAACGAAAGGCACTTCTGATAAAATGTATTGCCATTTTTACCCGCAAAAACGTTCTTGTGTAAACAAACACTTAAGCTGAGTTCTTCTTTCAAACCGAAAATTGTATTTATTTATTTATTTATTTGAAAAGGGACAATGCACATTAATCAACATCAAAACAATGTAAATGTGCCCGAGTTCGCTGATAAGAGCTAAATTGCATCGGTCGTCCCTTTGCCAGATGTCAAAAAGGCATCATCCTAAAAGAAAATACACTTAAAAGTTACACATCAAAAATTACACAAATGTACAAGAAGATTACAAAAATACAATAAAAGTTTTAGTGTTCACACATTTGCATTTCTAAAAGCCACTTTTTAGCGAGATGTTCTGACTAAAACTAGTGTTATATTCAAGATCACACTAATCGAGACCAAGACCTGTCCGAGACAAGACCAAGAGTTTTAAAGGCCAAGACCGAGATAAGACCGAGACCATGGCCCACCGTGACCAAATCGAGACCATCTTTGTCATTTTCGACAGTTATTTGTATTTTACAGTTATTTTGGCTCCGAAATATCAATGTTTTTATAAATCTATCTCCATTTTCTCACTCATCGAGTGTCAGACCTCGACACAGAGACGAGACTGAGTTCAAGAGTCTTCAAAACCAAGATAGGACAGAGTCCAAGCGCCTTCAAGACCGAGGCAAAACCGAGTCCAAACGAGGTCAAATTCCAAACAAGACTCGAGTTCAAAACGTGGTCGAGACAATACAGTAATAGTTGGCACTTTTTTGGTTTAAAGACTTGAAAAGACTTGACTTGGACTTACTTGGGCCAGTGACTCAGAACTCGACTTGGATTTTCCTGTCTTTGACTTGGGACTTGACTCGGACTTGAGGTCAACGACTCGAGACTTAATTGAGCCTTGCGAAACGACGACTTGGTCCCACCTCTGCAGTGGAATAACGACATGATGATTTTCAGTTCCATTTTATCTCCTTTACTTTTACTTGAGTTGTTTTTCTTGCACTTGAGTCTTTCTTCTCGCACCGCTGCTCCTTACAGTACAGTCCCTCGTCTCCGCGCCCGGACCGGGGCAGGTGCGGTGGATTCGCGGCCTGATCGATGTTGTCATTATTTGCAGTTTACCGTTTGGGCGGCTCCGCGTGTTTGATGGACGACCTCCGCGCGCCTCCGCCTCTTCCCCCGGACGAGCGCGCTGTCCCCGGGTTAAACGAGCGGAGCAGCGGGCCCTGACGGAGCTCCGCGCGGTGACCCGGGTCGACCTGTTGGCGGGTCAAAGACGAAATGGAGCCGTAGAGGAAATGTCACCGCGGAGGAGACGAGAAAAAGAGGAGAAAGGGAGGAGGGCGGGTCAGCTAAGTGGAAAATCAAACTCAAGTCAAGTAGAAGAGAAAGACGTCAATGTCATGATTAGACCGACGCAGGGTTTAGCGGAGTGAACTGTGTCGGCTTGATCTAATTAAAAACGTGAATATTTTAGTTAAATAAAGCACTCATATTACGCTATTTTCAGATCTGTGTTATAATGTTGTTTTTCTCGTCACAAATAGAAGCTTCACGAGAATCATTTGGATAATTTCAGCTCTGGAACTGCCGATTTCTACTGAACTAAAGGTCAAAGGAGCTGTTCACTTGAGAATTACAGCTTCATGACATCACAAGGTGGAACAGAGCAAATCCGTGTATCATTCGTTCATTCGATTTTTCAATATAAAACCAAAAATAAGAAAACGAAAAAACAACCGTTTTCTTTGTTATTTGTCTCCAAAACCAAAATGAAAAAACGGATAACGATTCGTTTTTTCAGTTTTCGATTTTGTGTTTAAATGAAGAATGGAAAAAACGGATAACGGCCGTTTCCCGTTTACGTGACTTCCGTGACTGCAATGCCGAACTTTTGCACCGCATACGGACTGAATCGGGACGGATCCAGGTCCGAGACCAGAGCAGGACTGAGACCGGGACAGAGCTGCTCTGGTTCTCCGCGCTCAAGAACCGCGGCTGGTTCTGAGGTGGAGCAAAGCCTCTGACTGACGCATTCACACCAATGAAAATGAATCGAACTAAGAGCTTTTGGTTCAAATGGACCAGGTCCGGGACCAGAGCACTACTGAGACCGAGACAAGACCAGGACCAGATCGGAGGCTCAGAGCCCACGGCAGGACCGGAGCTCGAAGCTGAGGCTCGGACCCCGTGGAGCTCGGAGTCAAAGCTCGGAGTCCGCCCTGGTCCCGGTCTGGTCCCGGTCTCAGTCCCGCTCTGGTCTGGACCTGGATCAGTCCCGGTTCAGTCCGTATGTGGTGCAAAAGTTTGGCATCGCAGTCACGGAAGTCACGTAAACGGCGGCGTTATCCGTTTTTTCCATTTTTCATTTAAACACAAAATCGAAAACTGAAAAAACGAATCGTTATCTGTTTTTTCATTTTGGTCGTTTACGTGACTTCCATGATTGCAATGCCGGACTTTTGCTCAATATACGGACTGAATCAGGACTGATCCAGGTCCCGGAAAAGAGCGGGACCAGAGCGGGACACTGAGCTTTAACTCTGAGCCTCCGCAGGGTCTGAGCCGGTCTCAGTCCGGTCTGGTCCTGGCTGGTCTTGGTCTCGGTCTCAGTCCCGGTCTGAGTCTGGTCTCGGTCTGGTCCCGGTCCTGGTCTCTCAGTTTGGTCCCGATCTGGTCCCGACCAGTCTGATCAGTCCTGGTTCAGTCCAACATCGCAGTCACAAAGTCACGTAAACGTTATCCGTTTTTTTTCCATTTTTCATTTAAACACAAAATCGAAAAGTGGTTTTGGAGACAAATAATGAAGAAAATTGTTGTTTTTGTCCTTTTCTTATTTTTGGTTTTATATTGAAAAACAAATGAACGAACGACACACGGATTGTCCAGTCTTGCTTAATTAACATTTCCAGAAACGTCAAACTAACTCCAGAACAGATGGACTCATTTAACCCTGTAGAAAACGTTCAAATTGATTCTGTGAAAGTCACTTTTAACGCTCTACTTTTTGCTGTGCAGTACACCACCACTTCATGACATCACACGGTGTAACAGAGCAGAGGCGTCGTGTTTGACCAGAACGATTTCCCTCTTTTATAAATTACACAGCGAAAAATCAGTCGACCCGAAGTAAAATTATAAACTTCACCAAAGTCAAAACCGGCCAAGATTCCCAGTAAAATCTTAAATACAATTACGTTCCGTGGGATTTGGTGAAGTGTGGAGTCCGACCTGTCACGCGCGCTTTAAAAACACGGGGAGCAGATTGGAGCGGACGGGCGGCTTTGACAGCGGCCCGACTCCGAGCTGTCACTTCTGCGCCGCTCCTTCACACGCCGAGATGGCTAATTTGACCCAAGAGAGGAGCGCCGCATTGATTTTAACTGGTCTAAATGAAGTCTGCGGAGGGAGCGGGGCGGAGCGGGGGGGTGGGTTCCCGGGGGGGGTTGGTTGGTTTCGGGAGCGGGCGCATGATGAGGAGCCGCCGCTGTGCCACGGGCCACTCTGACGGTTGCGCCCTGACAGTTGGCCGGATGTGGGCGGCTAATTGAGCGGGCACGCGGCAGACTGGGAATACGGATTTGGAGTTCGTGGAGTTTGGGGAAAAGCGAAAGGGCCAAATGACGTTTTTTTTTTTTACAGAAATGCTGGAGAGAGACGTCTGCGAGTGTGGACGAGAGTTTGATATCGGGAGGTTTTCGAGCATTTAAAACCAAATGTATTGTAATGTTATGCGATTTAAAGCCCACTGAGTAACTTTAGAGCCAAAAATAAAAGCGTGTTTTTCATTTTGGACGTTTTATTTCACTGAAAAACATTCATCTTTACTATGAGCAGACTTGCAACTCCACAAACCTTAAGCCTCATTTCAACTTTAACTTTTATATAATACTTTTCTGGACACTCAAAGATGTTTTACAGATCATTATTCCAACACTTACACACACTTTCATACTGGGCAATGTGAGTGAAGTGTCTTGCCCATGTGGTCCCCATGTGGCACCTGATTTTCCCAGCGGTTTCCCATCCAAACACTAACCAGGCCCGACCCTGCTGAGCTTCTGTCAAAAGACTGGAGTAAAACAGCTGATAGAAGAGCCTCCTGCTTGTTTCCATGGAAATGGCAATGATATTATCAAGTAAACTTATTTATTTCTATGGAAAATGTTCAAAGTGTGGTTTTAACTTCCCGTTTCCATGGAATTATGCAGGTGACACGTAGGACGTGCAGCCTGAGCTCTTACAGTTGTAAAAAAAAAAAAAAACTGACCCTGAGTGTCCAGAGCCTTAACCTACACACAGAGACACAAGTTTGTCTCATTCTCAGTTTATGTTCAGGCTCATGTGAAGCTCAGATCCTCCAGAATTCCCTCTCTGAGCTGCAGAAGCTGCACTAGCATTGATCCATGAAGGTGCAGGTGGCCCAGTGTCGGGTGAATCTGTGATGAGAAAACAACATTATGACAGCAAAATATAAGGCCTTTAAATTAATACTTAAAAGAAAAAAACAGCACTATTACCGTAAATTCCGAACTATAAGTCGCTATTTTTTTCTCACACTTCAACTCTGCGACTTAAACAACGATGCGGCAAATATATGGACGGATTATTAGTTTATCAGCACAGCGGACGCACACGCAGCCTGAGTACAGAAAGTACCACTGTCTGCAGTTAACATGAAGTTACAGCATTCGCTCGCACTTTTGTCAGTACTAAAACAGTTTATCACCGGATGATAAAATAAGTTATGATGCTAAATGAACATTAGTGAGGGGGATACGACTTAATGTATGCAGCAAATGCACCTGAGTGTGTAAATGAGGAGAAATGTCTCAAACTTCAGTGGCTGGACACACTCATACCTGATCGATACAACTAACCCCGCCCCGGAGAGTCTGAATGTGACGGAGCCAGTCCGTCTATGATTTTAGGTGGTGTTCCCCACCCTACACGTAACCGCCCCCTACACGTAACCGCCCCCTACACGTAACCGCCCCCTACACTAATGTGCCCGCGCACACACGCTGATTCATCCTGCACACAGAGTTCACTCCCCGTTTCCCCGCTGTTTCATTCATCCGCACCGTATTCTCTATTAACTAACACCAAAAATAAGAAAAATAAGAAAAACCAACACCAAAAATAAGAAAAACCAAAAACCAACACTAAAAATAAGAAAAACCAACACCAAAAATAAAAATAAGAAAAACCAACACCAAAAATAAGAAAAACCAACAACCAAAAAATAAGAAAAACCAACACCAAAAATAAGAAAAACCAAAAACCAACACCAAAAATAAGAAAAAAAAAACCAACACCAAAAATAAGAAAAAAAAAACCAACACCAAAAATAAGAAAAACCAAAAACCAACACCAAAAATAAGAAAAACCAAAGAAAAACCAACACCAAAAATAAGAAAAAAAAAACCAAACTAAGAAAAACCAAACCAAAAAATAAGAAAAACCAACAACCAACACAAAAAAATAAGAAAAATTGTTTTTTCTTATTTTTGGTGTTGGATTTTGGTTTTTTCTTATTTTGGTGTTGGTTTTTGGTTTTTCTTATTTTTGGTGTTGAAAAACGAATGAACGAATGACACACGGATTGTATTCGCTGCCGAAAGTCCAACAGAACTTAATACACTGCATACGCCAAGAAAAACTATCTACCTGCTGTAGTTTTTCTTTTCTTTTCAATAAACTAATATATGAAAACAGCGCCGTGATCTACGCTCGCCTCATATTAAGCCTGACTTACTCGTAACAGCCTCTCCTCCCATTGGCAATAAAGTCGGGCTTATGAGTTTTGCCGTGATTTCATAAGAGGTTATTGAGTGGAGTTTGTCCTGAGTCTAGTGAACATCCGCGGTATTAAGAGTCGTGCATTAAACAGCGGCGAGGCGGCTTCCGTAACGTACGAGAAAGAGAAAGAGAGTGAGTCCTGTACGGAAACGCGGCGGCGGCTGCGGTGAGGCCGTAAAGGTGAGTTTTGAGGCTGAGGTTGTCTGAGGTTTGGTTTGGAGAGAGCTACAGTGATAGAATATGCCCTGTGAAGTTTCGGGACTCGGGGGAGAGAGGAAGAGAGCGGGAAGAGAGGAGGGAGGGGGAAGGAGCGAGAGAATAGACGAGAGAGAGTGGGAGAACAGAGATGATATTAAAAAAGGGAGGGTGGAGGAAGTAAGACATATAGAGCGATAGAAAAGAGAGGGATCATTTTAAAGGAACTGTAGCCTACAATCCACTTTATTTATTTATACAGTCGTCCCTCGCTATAACACGGTTCACCTGGCTGTTTCGCAGAATTTTTTTAGCCTTTTTTTTTTTATGTTGGATTGGATTTCAGCTTTGGAACTGGCAACCCAAATGAGAGACTCAAGTGAGGATACAAACATACAACCGTAAGCCAAATATTTACAGCAAATCTTTCCAGAAAATAAATGAAGTAGGTATACATGGGTTTTATTTTTTATATTAAGGTTGCAAAAAAATCTGCAGCCAAGTGTTTGTATCAGAAACACCTGTGGAACCAGTGGAATCTTGGTTTTAAAGAAGAACTCTGCAGAGTTTCTTAAAAATTCGTGTATCATTGTTTTTCAAAAACAAAACTGCGATGCCGGGCTGAACCAGGACTGAACCAGTCTCAGTCCTGGTCTCAGACCCGGTCTCTGTCCCAGTCTCAGTCCTTGTCTGGTCCCGGTCTCAGTCCCAGTCTCAGTCCTGGTCTCAGGGTACTTTCACACCGACAGTAGTTGGTGTAATAAACGGTCCATTCGAACCAAAAGCTCTTAATTCGGTTCATTTTCGTTGGTGTTAAAGTGTCAATTGAACTCGGACTTGCACCAAATCAAGCGGACCAAGAACTCAAAAAAGAGATGGTCTCGGTTCGCTTGAATCCGCATCAAAGTTCCTCTGGTGTGAACGCGAACTCGGGTCCTAACCATAGACAGTAGGTCCAAACGAACTATTCCAAATGCATCATGGGAGGGGATACGTGTCTCTTCTGCCTGAAATGACGCGCTGTACGACTCCAGCGCAGTAACAGATTGTTGTTCAGACGCAGCCGCGATTCATTTTCGAATTATTTTGTGAACAATGGCCAATACAGAGAATGTAACACACGATGATCAGAGGAAGAACCAATGTGTGAACGTGTGGCTCCAGAGTGAGTTCAGATTGGAGGAGTGTACGTCTGTTCAGGACCTGCACACACAGAGTCCCGGTGTTCCCCGTCTTCACGTAGGAACCAGCATTTGTTATTTTAGGCTTTAATTAACGAGATAATTTTATGGCAATAGTCTATTCAATTGATTCAACTTTAAAAATGTCCTGCTTTTAGCCTCGTGTGAGAAATACAGTCGGACTAGATCCAAACCAGAGTCCTGAACCAGCGGGAGCAGCTCTGGTTCAGGTCTGGCTCAGATGACGTGGAGCGGGGAGCGGGGAGTGGTGGGGAACTTTCCCCAGGAAGAACCAAGAGAGCAGAGAGCTTCTGTCCGGATGCTGCACCACCTCAGAACCAGCCGGGGTTCTTGAGCGCAGAGGACCAGAGCAGCTCGTCCAGACCTGTAGTCCATAGCACATTCTCACTTTCCCCGCACGGAACCAGCGCGCAGACGATGGAATGTACCTGCTCGGACCTCACTACGGTGAGCGCTGCTGGCTGCTGCTGTTTCCCGAACTCTGGGCTGGTGGGGTGAGTTTGTAGAAAGTTCTACATGTTGCTGTTTTTTGAGTTCATGGCGATAACTTGAGATGAGGATGGCCCGTGGTATTAAGAGGAGACGTCGGTGTTGGTAATTGGAGGTATCGCTGTTTCTCGGGAAACAGAGGCTCGTCAATCGGACAAATTTTGGTTGGTTTTGTCGGTGTGAACGCGGACCACTCTGGAGTGTATTTGCTACATAATAATCATTTTATTGCCTGGTGTGGACTAAATAATCAAACTAGCGGAGTGAAAACGCCATCAGTCCCGGTCTGGTCCCGGTCTCATTTCTGGTCTGGTCCCGGTCTCAGTCCTGGTCTGGTCCTGGTCTCAGTCCTGGTCTGGTCCCGGTCTCAGTCCTTGTCTCCGTCCTGGTCTGGTCGAGGTCTGGTCCCGGTCGTAGTCTCAGTCATGGTCCCAGTCTGGTCCTGTTCTGACCTGGCGCACCTCCGGGTCCATCCCAGCGCTCAGTCCTGGTTTAATCCTGTTTTAGTCCTGGTTCAGTCCATTATCCGTTTTTTCCATTATTCGTTTAAACACAAAATCGAAAACTGAAAAAAACAAATCGTTATCTGTTTTGTTTTTTTTTGGTTTTGGCGACAAATAATGAAGAAAATAGTTGTTTTTTCATTTTCTTATTTTTGATTTTATGTTGAAAAATGAATGAACGAACGACACACAGATTGTTAAACACGTGAGAATGAAACAAAACACAACTCCAGGTTTGTTTGCGATGACAAAAGATTAAAACATGGATCAGAAAACGATGTAATCTGAGCCCTTTAACTGTATGAATCCAAAATAAAGTCAAATCTATACGTGCCTGCCCCTGGATTCACCCCGAGCCGCCTGTCTCTCATTTGGAGCCATTTCTGCAAACTTACCCAACATCTTTAAATACTTGTTCTCCTCCAACTTTTCCCTCTAAAAATACCTGTTCACCGGCTGGTCCTCGGGCGCCCAATCCCCGGATACACTCACGCCATTAAGATCCACGGGCCAGACACACACACACACACACACACACACACACACGCCGCCGAGCTAATGGAGCAGAGCCGAGCGGAGAGGCAGATCCGCGAGCCGCGAGCCGGGGAGGAGGTAAAGCCGTCGGGGTCACACCAGGACCAACGCCGACACGGAGAAACCAGGAGAGAGACGACGCAAGGATCGGAATCACACGGGAACTGATATGGAAATGTGAGACTGATTTGAGCAAGCAGAGAGAGAGAAACAGAAAACACTCCACGTTCCACCTTGTGATGACGTCTGGTGATACAAAAAGTGCTCCACAGTGTTTTTAAACTCCGCACACTTTCGCTAAAATCATCTGGTTCAAGTCCTATCTAGAAGACAGGAAGTATTTTGTTGAAATTGGAAACTGTGTCTCAGATCACATGGCCCTGACCTGTGGGGTGCCGCAGGGGTCAATCCTGGGCCCCCTGTTGTTCAATCTCTACATGCTGCCCCCTACAGGCCAGTTAATAAGCAGCAATAACGTGTCCGACCACAGTTATGCAGACGACACTCAGATCTACGTCTCTCTGGCAGCAGGAGACTATGGACCAGTGGAGTCACTCGGTCACTGCGTCCGACAGATCAGTGTGTGGATGCAAAACAACTTTCTCCAGCTAAACTCTGACAAGACTGAAGTCATAGTGTTTGGTCCACAGAAACAAAGGGACAGTGTCAGCATCACCTCCAGTCTCTCTCTCTAAAACCTTCAAATCAGGCAAGAAATCTCGGGGTAATAATGGACTCAGACTTGAACTTTAACAGCCACATCAAATCAATAACATCTGCAGCCTTTTACCATCTAAAAAACAGAGCAAAAATCAAAGGTTTACTGTCTAAATCAGACTTGGAGAAACTTATCCATGCGTTTGTCTCCAGTAGGTTAGATACTGTAATGTTCTGCTCACTGGTCTCTCCAAACGAGCTGTGAGACGCTGCAGAACATCCAGAACATCCAGAACATCCAGAACGCTGCAGCTCGGGTCCTGACTCGAACTAGAAAGTACGAGCACATAAGTGTGTGAAGCGGCTGGGATGAAGATCAGCTCTTCCAAGTCCGAGGCCATGGTTCTCGACCGGAAAAAGGTGTCTTGTCGTCTCCGAGTGGGTGGGAGTCTTTGCCTCAAGTGGAGGAGTTCAAGTATCTCGGGGTCTTGTTCACAGTGAGAGGAGGACGGAGCGTGAGATTGACAGGTGGATCGGTGCAGCTTCGGCAGTGATGCGGTCGCTGTATTGGACCGTTGTGGTGAAGGAGGAGCTGAGTCGAAAGGCGAAGCTCTCGATTTACCGGTCAGTCTTCGTTCCTACTCTCACTCTGGTCATGAGCTCTGGGTAGTGACCGAAAGGACGAGATCGCGGATACAAGTGCTCGAAATGAGTTTCCTCCGCACGGTGGCTGGGCGCTCCCTTAGAGACAGGGTGAGGAGCTCAGTCACACGGGAGGAGCTCGGAGTAGAGCTGCTCCTCCACGTCGAGAGGAGCCAGTTGAGGCTCGGGCATCTGTTCCGGATGCCTCCTGGGCGCCTCCCTCGGGAGGTGTTCCGGGCATGTCCCGCCGGAGGAGGCCCGGGGAAGACCCAGGACACGCTGGAGGACTATGTCTCTCGGCTGGCCTGGGAACGCCTCGGGGTCCCCCCGGAGGAGCTGGAGGACGTGTCTGGGGTGAAGGAAGTCTGGGAGTCCCTGCTTAGGCTGCTCCCCCCGCGACCCGGCCCCGGATAAGCGGACGAAATGGATGGATGGATGGATGGAGCACATAAGTCCTGGTCTCAGGTCTCTGCTCTGGCTCCTGTGCCTCAGACTTTAAAGCAGCTCTGCTTGTACAAGTGTCTCCATGGCCGAGCACCAAAGTCCATCTGTGACATGTTAGTGTCATATGAACATCTCACACTCTGAGGAGCTCAGGGACCAACTCCTGCTGGTGCCCAGAGTCACGACTAAACAAGGGGAGTCAGAGTTTCAGGTTCATGCAGCTAAAACCTGGAACAGTCTGAACATGTGAGACAGACTCTTCTGTGACGCTGTTTAAATCCAGACTCAAAACATTTCTGTTTAACTGTGCAAATAACTGAAAGGTTTTCATTCCGCACTCTTATGATTTTAATGTATTTCTTATTCTGTAAAGCACTTTGAATTAATTTGTGTACGAATTGTGCTCTACAAATAAACTTGCCTTGCCAACAGATAGAATAGAAGAGAATAGAAGAGAGAGAGGGAGGGAGGAGAAGAGGAAGGAAAGACAGAAAGAAAGACAAAAAGAAAGAGTATTGGTCGTAGCGGCGGCACTTCAGCTTTTTGTTCAACATTCCATCATTCCGACACACAAGGGAATTATTAAGTTGCCGCGGCGCTCTTTTTCAGGACAATATTTTCACGGACTGGTGGCGTAGGAAGGGCAGCATGGCATAGTCCTAGTTAAATCCTGGTTCTGGTTTAGACCTGATTTTAGTCCAGATTTTAGTCCTGGTTTAGTCCTGGTTTAGAGGTTTGGTCCACACGGTGTAAACAAGGCAAAAACGGTGACGCTCTAAACCAGGTGTCTCAAACTCATTTTGTTCCAGGGGCCGTATCCAACCTACATATACAGATATTATATGACATATAAACCCCAAAAATAACATTAAGTTCAAATATTTGTGCAGATAAATGCAAATCTATGACAGAAATCTTTTTTAATTGATGAACTCTTTCTTTTACAAAACATTATAATATTATGAACAACCTGAAATTTAAGAAAAATATAATTTCAACACAATGTTTTAACATTAACTTGTTTGCAAACAGGAATAAGTCAGTTTTTCTTGTAAAATCCTGCACTCGGCTCCACTTTTCTCATGTTGGACATTTTTCTGATGAGGGTGTCACGGTCAACAGTCAAAACGATCGTCCTTTAAGAGCGTTTGGAAAGAGACAAGTCTTCATTTGTGCTGCTCTGGTGGGAGGGGCCACGTACGTAGTAAAATTGCCACGATATCGTCGTGGTCTCGTCACGATATTAAACTGTGTCTTTAGGCTAAAATAAGAATTTTCAGTCTGCTCCTGTGGCGCACAGTAAACTACATGGACCATAATCCTTTTAAGTCTGAAGCATTTTGGGTTTGTCGTGTGACACGAGATGAGAAAAGAGAAAAGCTGACGGACAAACAGACAGTGTGCAAACACAATGCACCATGCAGTTCACCTCGGGAAATACTACAACAGGAGAAGTCACTTTTTCAAGAATGTGTTCAGAAAATCAAGTCGGAACAAAAAACTATACATGAAGCATTTACACCAGCGCTGCCTCACAACAGCTCAAGAAATAATCAAATACATCTCAGAATATAAAGCTAGACATTTGCATCCATTTTCCACAGTGAAAAACGTTGAGTTTAAAAGGTTAGTGGCAAAACTGGAGCTGAAATATAAAATGCATCGCATTTAAGTTTTTTTTTTTTTATTATTTTTTTTTATTTCCTACGAGGACGATTCAAATATACATTGAGTAATAATGTGTTTAATGCAGCTTTGCCACATTTGTTTATGTTTTACAGAAACTAAATTTAAAACCACATGACTCATTTACATAAACTATAAGCGCTGAAAAAAACAGCTGGCTCCTTGTGCGCTGATGCTTGTTTATAAGATGCACTGTTGATTTTTGAGGAGGCTTCAAAGGCTTTTCAAGCTGTTCAAAATGTCTTTGATATGAATATGACAATAAATATTGCACCAAATGTCTGGTTAAAGCATTTTATAATGTCAGTCTTGTTATTATGAAAATATTGTAATATCATGAGCTTTCCCACGATATCGCAATAAATATCGTGCCGTGAGGTTCATACCGTGAGGATATCGAATCGTGAGACTTGGATGTCATTACACCTCTGTTCAATTCTGCTGCAGATGTGGATCGTTATTTTTTCTTTACGTGTGTGTATTAAAAAACTATGGATTTGGATCATTTCAGCCCAGGAATTACCCGTCTCTACTGAACAAAAGGTAAACAGTAGCAGTGAACTTGAAAATTACTGCTTCATGACATCACAAGGTGGATTAGAGGTTTTTGAGTTTTAGAGATGTAGACAGACTAATAGTTCAGGATTATTTAAACACAAGTGAATGAAACAAAACACAACTCCAGGTCTGTTTTTGAAAAGATAACAACATTATAACGTGACTTAAAGCTCACAAGAGTCCGTTTAGTGTAAACTCAGACGTTTAACAAACCTGTGTTTAAACCGTGTACAAACTAACACGACCCGAGCTGTAAAATGTGATTAAACAAAGTCTAAATCAAGAAACCAAAACCCAAGTAGATCTAAACCAGGTCTGAGCCGCGCTAAATGCCTGGAGTACAGAGACATATGGTGGTGTCCGGTCCGCTTTAAATCAACAGGAAGCAGAGGCCAGGTCCACACACGAGCGCCTGCCTCGCACCTGTCCACCTGCGTTAGTCCGCTCCCACCTGACCTTTAACTTTCACAGCGCTGCCTCTGCTCATCAGCCCACGAATTAGACCGCACCAAAACGGCAGCCAGATCACACTGAGGAAGGAAGCAAATGTACAGGCAAGGTTTATAAGAGGTTTAGTCCTGGTTTAGTCCTGCTGATTTAGTCTATAGAACTGAACTGGTTTAAACTTGCTATAATATTCCAAAATATGACAGTTTTATTTTTTTGGTTTGTTTTTTAGCTCAGTTTTTAACGTCATATAACTAAGAAGTGCAACAGGTGCAGCTCAAAAGACAAAAGTAAAGGACTATTGGATTCAGGGTTCCCACTGTTTTTCACTGACAACATTTCTAAACTTTTCCATGACATTTTCATGACCTAAAGTGAATTTTCCATGACTTTACGGCACCAACATGTGTAGAATTAATCAGACTTTTGGAGCTAAATTCCTGTCAGTGCATTTATTGTCGTCTCTTTTAAACAAAAGGTTCAGACGTTCGGAAATAATCATCACAGTGTAATGAGAACTTAACAGAACGATGGAGTTATGTGAAAGAGATACTAAAATTCCACGACTTTTCCAGGCCTGGAAAATGACATTTTCAATTTCCATGACTTTCCCAGGATTTCCATGACCAGGAAACCCTGTGGATTGTGAAATGAATCCATGAAGACCAAACAAGAGGCTAGCTAAGGAGGTAGGTATGGATCTATAATAGTGACTAGGTCAGGAATCATAATACACTAGACGGTTTGCAAGACCCCTGGAAGTTGTAGACCAAACACCGACCAATCAGAGAAGAGCTGTGAAGCCATGATGTCAAACTCATCGCGTCTGTATGTGTCCCTTTTGTGTTTCAGCACAACAGTAAACAAAACGTCAAGATGGATGTAGACGAAGACAGACATTCTGTGTTGGCAACAAGTCCAATTTGATAAAACTCACCAAACCTTCTCTTTGCTCCGGTTTGAACCTCACGCTCTCCTTGGGGTCACATTGACCCGAAGAAAAAAAAAGTTTCCTTCTCACTCTTTTGGGGCGGGTCAATCAGACTCACAAAATTATTTTCTTGCCTGGTGAGAATTTATTTGAAAATAAATTTTTGGGTCTGATTGGCCCATCCCAAGACAGCGGGAAGGGAAAAAAAAATTCTTCAGGTCAACGTGACCCCGAGACGAGCCTGAGGGTTCAATCCTCAATCGTTGCCAACTCAGAATGTCTGTCTCTTCCCTGATTGGCTGCTGCCCAGACTTGCATTTCCGGGGCACAGGTGTCAAACATAAGGCCCGGGGGCCAGATCCGGCCCTGCAAGACCTTTAATGTGGCCCTTGGGTGATTTTCTACTAAAATATTTTAAATGTTGAATTTGAATTTTTCTTAAATTTTCAGGTTGTTCATAATATTATAATAATAAGAAAGAGTTCATCAATTAAAAAAGATTTCTCTGATAGATTTGTGTTTCTCTGCACAAATATTTGAACTTATTGTTATTTTTGGGGTTTATATGACATGAGTTTTCTGATCCGGCCCCTTTGGGATCAAAGCAGGTTGGATACGGCCCCCGGAACAAAATGAGTTTGACACCCCTGGTCTAGTGTGTTCTGATTCCTGACCTAGTCTCTGGAGAGAAATGAAACTGAGCAGAGGCACTAGTGAAATATGATCGCACTCGTCAAGTGTCAGACCTAGAGTCCGGTACGAGACCAAGTCCAAATACGCTCAAGTCCGAGATGAGACCAAGATCATTAAAAAAAAAAAAAAAAAAAAAAAAACATCTCGAGGCCAGTCTTGATCTCAAGACCAGCTTCCAGATTTTATTTTATTTTTTTATGTTTTTTGTTCTCGAGTACTACGACACTACTTCGAGGGAACCATTTCATCACCAACCGAAACACCAGAGCAGAGTGAGAGTGAGGCCTTTCCTGTTGTGTTCACCTGTCGCCCCCTGGAGGCTGCAGGACACAGAGGAGTGACACTTTTGTCCTGAGGGCTCTTCCTCTCCTCAAACTGCCCTGACACAGATCTGCAGACCCTCCCTGACCAGTCCTCCTGTTACACCGACCTGAGACCTTTGACCGACGCACAAACTCCACCGAGAAGAGCAGCGGAAATGTTACTGCAACAAAACTCAAATTTCTCTCTCACAAAAACCTAACATAATACACTAAAAAGAAAGATATAAATAATATTAAAATAAGAAAACACTTCCAGCTCGCCACATGCTTCAGAACAATTATTCTTAGCTACAGACGCTAACTGCTTTTAATGACTCCAACGGAACTGATGAATCCAGACTATTTAGCCGATAATATTCACAGGACAGTGTGTTTGGGCCCGTAGAGTTGTTCCTAATGTAGTTTTTGGCTCGTCGTCTGTCCTGATTATTTGGACTATAGTACCATCTGGGACTGGCACGCTGCTCCGCTCCCTCACGTCGACATGAGACAATAATTATGCGGCTAAATATACGGCAAGACTACAAACACTCGCCGTGCTTTCCTTTGGAGACCGGGGAGCAGGCTGGAATCGAAAAGAACGCTTTGTTTAACTGATATTTTCGTGTTGGTTTTTACTTTCTCCATCTTTGTTTGGCAAGAAGCGTCTCGGTCGGTAAATCTGTGTTTTTTGCGAGTACCAATATTGACGCGCTGTGAGCTTCAAGTGGGACCAAACCAGGACATTGTGTTTTTAAAAAAAGGTTTTAAATTACAGAAAAATGGACTCTTGTGAGCTTTAAGACATGTTAGAATGATGTTACCTCGTCAAAAACAGACTTGGAGTTGTGTTTCATTCAGGTTTGAGTACCTTATTTTTCAGATTATAAGGTTCAGTATCAATAATGTTGAATTCTTTTGTCTATTTTAATACATAAGTTGCTCCGGATCATAAGGAGCATTAAGAGAAACAAAGGGACGACACTTGAGACTGATCCTTAGTCCAGGCGTCCACGATCCATCGGCAGATCGTGGCGTAATTCGCCCAATGTGGATGGACTATTGTTCTTCCTCAGTTTCTTACATATTATTATTATTCTTATATTAATCGCATTTTTAACCCCCTGAACATGGATGAAAAGTCCCTAAACCGGGTATGGGATCAATCGGCCCAGCGAAAAATTTGATAAAATTGCCATCGTGACTAGGGATGGGCATGATTAATCGATAATTGATCATTAAGAATTTCATCGATTACGTTAATTTTAATCGACAAACCGAATGTATGTTGCTGTGCGTAGTGTGACCAAACAGGTGTGTACATGTGTCTCTGCATCAGAAGGAGCGAGACACAAACATTTGGTCAATCTGCAGCGAACCGAAGCACAAATGTGGATTTAACGATGATTTGTAGAAGAAATTCCACACTTTCCGTTGTGTTCGGGACAAGTGTGAGTCCATGTGCACAGTGTATAAAGCAGCACATATGTTTCTGTGTCCAGTGGGAAAAAGTTTTTCCAGGTGAGAGTCGCTCAATGTGGATGACGAGGCCCCGCCCCCCTCCCCCGTACGCTGTCCTGGTTTTGACAAACACAAATCTGGTCACACTAACCTGTATTCACCTGAGTCATGTCTTTTAATCCGACAGAAATTGAACCGCATCAGCGACACAAGAGCTGTAGTTTTATCTTCACTTAGTTTATGCAAATTAGTGATGCGGTTTTAAGTTTCGTTTCTGTGAGATTTGAACAAAACTGAATTAAACACATTATAATGTCAAACGGGCTGATGTGGCTCTAGAGTCGTTACGGTTTATATGTCGTAAAGTTGAATTTATTTATGCAGATTAGTAGTGCAGATAGTAATAATAATGATGATCATTTTAATATAAAAACGTTAATGATTAATCGATAATCGATCGTTAATTCTTCCGACGATCGATTAAGAAAATTTCATCGAATGCCCGTCCCTAATCGTGACACTGCCCAAAGTGACCCGACTGAACAGCGCTGCTTAGTATCGGACCCCTACAGGAGTGGGGACAAGCAAAGTTTGTTGCAGGGAAACAAAATTAATTAAAATAGAGAACAATGAGACAAGCCAAAAGATGAATTGGAGCTTGCCTCTATGACGAACAGGAAGTCAGCCATATTGGATCAAAAATAATGCGTTTAATGCAGCTTTGTTTACGTTTTACAGAAACTAAACTTAAAACAACATGGCTCATTTGCATAAACTATAAGCTCTGAAAAAAAACAAAAAAACAGCTTGCTCCTTGTGTGTTGATGCGGTTCGGCTTCTGTCGGACTAAAGTACATGACGTAGTAGAATATGTGTGTTCTTTCTGTGACAGAGGATGTGCTGCTGATGGTGTTACTCCGTGAGGCTCCTGACTACAATCACCGTAATGCTCAGACAATCCATCAAGCGGTGCGGCTACATAGTTTACCAAAATCGTACTAAAACATTTTGACAGATTTTTGAGCGCTGTGTACCACATAAAATCGGTCCGAGGTCAGTAAACACAACCAGAATTAAAACATAAGGTGCACCGGATTATTTGATTTTTGAGAAAATTCAAGGATTCTATGTATAGACCGAAAAATACGGTACTTCTTTCTGTCTACTTTACTACAAAGTTCAAATGTTCTGTTCCACCTTGTGATGTCATGAAGTGGTAGTTTTCAAGTTAACTGCTCCTTTTACGTTTTGTTTAGTAGAAATTGGCAATTCCAGGTTTGAAAACTATTCAAATGATTCTAGTGAAGGTGTACGGAGGTTAAAAACAACAATGGTGCCCTTTGTGTATTTCCACATGACATCACAAGGTGGATGTCATGTGGAACAGAGTGTTTTGTTTTTGCATGTTTACACTGATTAACCTGGAACCAATATAAACAATCTTGTTTTTAAAGAAGAACTGCATCTAAATCTGCAGGTTTGTGTGTTAAACATGTGTGAAAGAAATAAAAACACAACTCCAGGTCTGATGTTGTTGAGGAATTAACATTATAACATAGATCAGAAAAGTTCAGTGAGACTGAACCAGGACTTTTGGTTCAGTCCTGGTTCAGTTCTGGTTTAGTCGTTGTTTAGTCCTGGTTTAGAATTGCTTTAGTCCTGGTTTAGTCCAGTTTTAATCCTGGTTTAGACCTGTTTAGTCCAATTTTAGTCATGTTTTAGTCCAGTTTTAGACCTGATTTAGTCCTGGTTTAGTTTTTAGTCTTTTAGACCTGATTTAGTCCAGTTTTATTCCTGGTTTAGTCCAGTTTTAGTTTAGTCCAGTGGTTTAGTTTTAGACCTGATTTAGTCCAGGTTTAGTCCAGTTTTAGACCTGATTTAGTCCAGTTTTAGTCCTGGTTTAGTCCAGTTTTAGACCTGATTTAGTCCTGGTTTAGTCCAGTTTTAGTCCTGGTTTAGTCCAGTTTTAGACCTGATTTAGTCCAGTTTTAGTCCTGGTTTAGTCCAGTTTTAGACCTGATTTAGTCCAGTTTTAGTCCTGGTTTAGTCCAGTTTTAGTCCTGGTTTAGTCCAGTTTTAGACCTGATTTAGTCCAGTTTTAGTCCTGGTTTAGTCCAGTTTTAGTCCTGAGTTTTTAGTCCAGTTTTAGTCCTGGTTTAGTCCAGTTTTAGTCCTGGTTTAGTCCAGTTTTAGTCCAGTTTTAGTCCTGTTTTAGTCCAGTTTTAGTCCTGGTTTAGTCCAGTTTTAGACCTGATTTAGTCCAGTTTTAGTCCTGGTTTAGTTCAGCTTTAGACCTGATTTAGTCCAGTTTTATTCCTGGTTTAGACCAGTTTTAGTCCTGGTTTAGACCTGGTTTAGTCCTGGTTTAGACCTGGTTCAGCTCGTAGTTTAAGTAACAGAAACGGGAAACGGTCGTTATCCGTCGTTGATTTTCCCGCGACATTTTCCCGTTTAAGACAAGTGGAGAAAAGTTCTTAAAATCACCTGTCCATGTGAAAACTCAAAAAACTATTATTAGGAGACGTTCATAATCTTCCCCGAGTTCACTTCTGACAAAATTCTTCATCAAACACTCGTCTGCGATCTCTATACGCTCCTCCAACCTGCACTGTTTATGCTAATGCTATGCTAATGCCGGGCTAACGCTGCGCTAATCCTGTGAAGCGCGCGGCCCATTTGTCCGTCTAATTTATCCCCCCGTGACCTCCGCGCCGGCCCGGTTATTTCTAATGCTAATGTCGTCCTCAAAGTGCGGACGGAAAGTGCAGATACGTCAAGCCGGCGCAGTCAATTAAATCAACAACTCGGAGTTTTATTTTGCCGTTGTTGCGCGAGAAATGAAAAAACGGAGCGAGCGGTTCCGACAGAGAAAGGGCATAAGCGACGGAGGGGCTTTAAAAATGTCATTTTCTAGTTCAGCGCCCTGCATCTTAAAGAAAAACAAATAGCTGTATTTAAATGAGGCTAATCTCACGCCGTGGAAATGCCACCGCCGCGTTACCGAAACTCAACACGGTCTTAACACAAAGTAAACACCGGCGCCGTCTGCTCCCGGGCCGCAGATCGAAGAACACGCCGCGAGATTTATGTCGCGGGAAAGTTGATGAAAGTGAGAGAAAGTTTGAGGCTGATCAAAGGTAAACAAGGTGAATGATACAGAGAGAAGTTTAAGGATGTAGAAAAACAGAGGAAGTGTTGTAGTATTTCAGACCAGAGACGTTTTTTTTTTTTTTTATGGTCTTGGTCTCGTCTTGGACTTGAGCACATTTGGACTCCTACAAAATCCTACACACCAGAGCAGAACCAGGACTAAACCAAGACTAAAACTGGTCTAAACCAGGACTGAAACTGGTCTAAACCAGGACTAAAACTGGTCTAAACTAGGTCTAAACCAGGACTAAAACTAGGTCTAAACCAGGACTGAAACTGGAATAAATTAGGTCAAAACCAGGTCTAAACCAGGACTGAACCAGGTCTAAACTAGGACTAAACCAGGTCTGAACCAGAACTGAATCAGGAGGACTGAACCAGAACTGAACCAAGACTGAACCAGGTCTAAACCAATTTTAAATCAGGTCTAAACCAGGACTAAAACTGGTCTAAACCAGGTCTAAACCAGGACTAAAACTGGTCTAAACCAGGACTAAACCAGGACTAAAACTGGACTAAACTAGGTCTAAACCAGGACTAAAACTGGTCTAAACCAGGACTAAAACTGGTCTAAACCAGGACTAAAACTGGTCTAAACCAGGACTAAAACAGGACTAAACCAGGAATAAACCATGGACTAAAACTGGTCTAAACCAAGTCTAAACCAGGACTAAAACTGGACTAAACTAGGTCTAAACTAGGACTAAACTAGGTCTAAACCAGGTCTAAACCAGGACTGAAACTGGAATAAACTAGGTCTAAACCAGGACTAAAACTGGTCTAAACCAGGACTAAAACTGGACTAAAACTGGTCTAAACCAAGTCTAAACCAGGACTAAAACTGGACTAAACTAGGTCTAAACTAGGACTAAACTAGGTCTAAACCAAGTCTAAACCAGGACTAAAACTGGACTAAACTAGGTCTAAACAAGGACTAAACTAGATCTAACCAGGACTAAACAGGACCAGCTGAACTGAACCAGAACTGAACCAAGACTGAACCAGGACTAAACCAGTTTTAAACCAGGTCTAAACCAGGACCAAACCCGGACTATTCTTGAACTAGGACTTGGAATCTAGAACCGCCCCTGAGAGAACCTCGAGTCCGTGGAGCAGGATGTCCTCATAACGCGATTAGACATAAATAAATAAATAAATATGTGACATTTAAGTGAAATACATCAGTTATATTTTCGATGAGGCAACATAATACAATAGTTCATGTGTATTTGTGTATAAAACTCAATGGTCGTCTGACTTTTTGGTGTGAAACCCGGCAGCCGTCTCCTGTAATAAACCTGAGCGCACAGCCAGAGGTTTTAAAACACACATCAATAATGTCACCACGGTCGTTGTGTAGTTTTCTTTGGCAAGACACTTCAGCATCTGTCCATGAATAAAGGAGAAGCTGCACCAACACTTTCTGAAGTCTGAATTTTATGTACCGGAGTTTTCAGACTATAAATCGCGATATTAATAACGTTGAATTCTCCCGTCTGTTTTTAAACCTAAATTGCACCGGATTATAAGGTGCATTAAGTGAAACTAGTTTAGTCATGTTTTAGTCTTGGTTTTAGTCCTGGTTTAGACTCATTTACATAAACTATAAGCTCTGGAAAAAGTCCAGACTTTCCTTAACCAGATTAAAAATATGATTGATCGAGAAATTATTTATATACGAGATCAAATTATGTCCACCCAAATGTTATTGTCATATTGTTTAGTCCTGGTTTAGACCTGGTTTAGTCCTGGTTTAATTCTAGTTTAGTTCTGGGTTTAGTCCTGGTTTTAGTCCTGGTTTAGACCTGATTTAGACCTGGTTTTAGTCCTGGTTTAGTCCTGGTTTAATTCTAGTTTAGTTCTGGGTTTTAGTCCTGGTTTAGACTTGGTTTAGCCCTGGTTTTAGTCCTGGTTTAGTTCTGGTTTAGTCCTGGTTTTAGTTCTAGTTTTAGTCTTGGTTTTAGTCCTGGTTTAGTCCTGGTTTAGACCTGGTTTAGTCCTGGTTCAGTCCTGGTTTAGCCCTGGTTTTAGTCCTGGTTTTAGTCCTGGTTTTAGTCCTGGTTTAGACTGGTTTAGTCCTGGTTTAGTCCTGGTTTAATTCTAGTTTAGTCCTGGTTTAGACTTGGTTTATCCCTGGTTTTAGTCCTGGTTTTAGTTCTAGTTTTAGTCTTGGTTTTAGTCCTGGTTTTAGTCCTGGTTTAGACTGGTTTATCCCTGGTTTAGTTCTGGTTTAGTCCTGGTTTTTAGTTCTAGTTTTAGTCTTGGTTTTAGTCCTGGTTTAGTCCTGGTTTTAGTTCTGATTTTAGTCTTGGGTTTTAGTTCTGGTTTTAGTCCTGCTTTATTCTTGTTTTTTTTTTCCTGGTTTAGTCCTGGTTTAGTCCTGGTTTTAGCCTCTGGTTTAGTTCTGGTTTTAGTCCTGGTTTAGCCCTGGTTTAGACCTGGTTTAGTCCTGGTTTAGTTCTGGTTTTAGTCCTGGTTTAGACCTGGTTTTAGTCCTGGTTTAGCCCTGGTTTAGTTCTGGTTTTAGTCCCGGTTTAGTCCTGGTTTAGTCCTGGTTTAGTTCTGGTTTTAGTCCTGGTTTTAGCCCAAAATGTGAAAACAGAAAAATACAGATTAGAAGAGTGTGTTTTCAGTTTGAGAGAAGAACATAGATACAGGCTCGTGTGAATGAAACAAACTCCAGGTCTGTTTTTGAGAAAAAGAAACAACATTATTGCATGAAAAGAAGAGAAAATTGCGTAATTTGGGCCCTTTAATTGTCTCTTCCGTTCTTTGTCAACACACTTCTTCATGCCGAGAACTTGTGTTGAAAGTTTTTCTCCAGTCTGCAGTTTTAAGTACCACAAAAGTCAATTAATTCCAGAAGTTGAGTCGCGTTTCCCCTTTTTTCAAAATCTCCACGGAGAAAAGATCCTCCAACAGAAAAATTCCACAATGCACCTTGAAGTCATCCTGCGTCATTATAGCCGCTGTGCATTTCCACCGTTCCTCGCAGGTGTCCAGAATCCCCCTCTCCTCTCCTTCTTCTTTCCCTTCTTCTTCTTCGTGGTGTTAAATTGCAGTTTCCAGGAGTGTTGTGGTGCGGTGTAGCGTGTCCTGTCCTGGTCCGGAGCAGAGGGATGGGAGACGGGGGGAGGGGGGGGTGTTGTGGACGGCGGCGACACGTGTTATTCCCGGTTAAACGGCTGCGGCGGAGACGAGTGGAAGTGTGTGGAACGACCCGGACACCTGCCGGAGCTGTTAACACCACCGCGCTCATTACACACACAAATGAATGTGATTTTCAGCCTGGTTTGGCGCACGGCGGGACGGGCCCAGTGCGAGCGAGACACCGGACCAGTTTAAAGAGTTTAACTTAAAGTTAAAAAGTCGACATGTTTCAAATTAAAAGGTCCTACATTACACAAAATGGACTCTTGTGAGGTTTAAACCGTGTTAGAATGTTGTTTCCTCCAGTGTTTGGGAGTAACAGATTACATGTAATCAGAGTACAAATTATGAGTAACTGTTATTCAGTTACAGTTACTGTTTCAGTGAGTGGAATTGGATTACAGTTACTTTGTTGAAATAAATGGATTACATGGCAGGATTTTCCTGTTTTCACATTTTGGGCTAAACCAGGACTAAACCAGGACTAACTTCAGGACTAAACCAGAAACTAAAACAGAACTAAACCAGGACCAAACCAGGAGTAAACCAGGACTAAACCAGAACTAAAACCAGACTAAACCAGGACTAAAACCAGGACTAAAACAGGACTAACTCCAGGACTAAAACCAGGACTAAAACCAGGACTAAACCAGGACTAAACCAGGACTAAAACCAGGACTACTAAACCAGGACTAAAACCAGGACTAAAACCAGGACTAAAACCAGGACTAAACCCAGGATTAAACCAGGACTAAAACCAGGACTAACCAGGACTAAAACCAGGACTAAAACCAGGACTAAACCAGGACTAAACCCAGGACTAAACCAGGACTAAAACCAGGACTAAAACCAGGACTAAACCAGGACTAAACCAGGACTAAAAGGACCAGGACTAAAACCAGGACTGAACCAGGATTAAAACCAGGACTAAACCAGGACTAAACCAGAACTAAAACCAGGACTAAACCAGGACTAAAACCAGGACTAAAACCAGGACTAAACCAGGACTAAACCAGGACTGAACCAATATGACACTAACAGTAGGTGGACATTAATTTCAGGCAGCAGTGATCTCATATAAAAAGCTTTTTTCTATCAGTAATATTTTTTTAATATGGTCAAGTAAAGTCTGGTCTTTTTATTTTCTTTTAGCAGACAAAACAAAACATCTTATGTTCAGATTTCCTTGTCTTTGTTTCTCTACAGCAAACAGTTGCTTATTCATGGAGACTTGGGCTCAACAGACAATTTGAAAAGAACAAACAAAAATTTTCAGGATGTTGGTTGTTTACATTCATGTAGTTTTAAAAAGCATGACAATATCAAGTAATCCAAAGTATTCAGATTACATTACAAACCACATTGTGGGTTGTGTAATCTGTAATCTGTAGGGGAATACATTTTAAAATTAACCTTCCCAACACTGGCTGCCTCCTTAAAATCAGAGCTGGAGTTGTGTTTTGTTTTCATTCACACGTGTTTGAGTAACTCTTTATTATTAGTCTGTCTGCATCTCCAAACCTCAAAATGCTCCGTCCCACCTTGTGATGTCATGTAGACGTAGTTTTCAAGTTAACAGCTCATTTTACCTTTGGGCAATTCCAGGTCTGAAGTCATCCCAGTGATTCTAGTGATAGATTAACAACATGATTGTTACAACGATTGTTTTTTACACAGATTAACGGAACACTTACACTAGGACTTCAGAACCGTGTCCAAGCACAGATCACCCGTAAAGCGCCGTATGTTTGTCCAGTGTGAGCGCAATCGAACAATCGAACTGTGCTTCAGGTGCGGCATTGATGGGACTTTGGCCTGGTTGGAGGAGGTGAACCAAACCACGACACGGAGCTCAAATACACAACTTTACTATACGAGTCCAGTCAGGTGCACTGATGTTACTCATACAAGGAAAACAGTGAATAAAATCTGCTCCAAAACACACGGCAAACCTGCGCTCACCTTCAATAAGGACAGACAGAAGTTTAGCCGCCTCTCGTCTCTATTTTTATCTCTATAAATTCACGGTGGAGCGTGGATCATAAAAGGACACACATCAGCCTCACTATTTATTACAGTGTATTTCTGCCGCTGGACTTTTTTTCTTCACTAAAAGCATCAGCACAAACAAACAGTGCTGTGTGATGATGTCATCAGCCGTGGCCTGGTTCGGTTGTGCAGGTGTGAGTGCGGAACATAGAACCTACACAATCGTGCTTGAGCACAGCACAGTTCTAAACTCCTAGAGTATGTGTACACTGAAACAAATCCGCATATAACCGTATCAGAAACAAATTTGTGATCAGACACATCATTTCTGTGTCCGCAATCCTTCCCTATCCACACAGCTTTGAGCACATTTGTTTACATTTTGCAGAAACAAAACTCAAAACTGCATGGCTAATTTGCATAAACTGAGTGCTCAAAAAAAAAAACAACAGCTCACTATTGTGCGCTGATGTGGTTCAGCTTCAGTGAAATATGATTGTTCTTTCTGTGACAGTTCTACTAACGGTGAGTCTGTTCTGTGCATGAAGCTGTTTCCTGTTTGTCTCTGGTTTGTTTAAACTGTTTTCCGCAGTAGCGTCACATGACCGAATGTCACGAACCCAGTGAATCAGAAAGACACAAGTCACAGTGACGTGGTCCAATAAGGACACACCTAGAGCTCCTACGTCAGAGTATCAGCGTTTTCAGGCGTCCACACGGTGCCGGATCAGATCTGTACTCAGATGAATTCGTGGGAACTGGCGGCACCGTCTCTGCAGCCATTTTCCATCGGATTACTGTGAATGAACACTGCATCCACAACGAAAACAACTCAAATACGTACTAGGGTAGACGGGGCCCGAAATAACTACAGACATTTACGGACAGGGAACAGGCTTTTCAGATTCACAGGTGAGGCATTTCAGTTTGTAGCCGCGGTAACAGAGCATTAAACAACTTGGATCTGTACGTTCTGCAGTCTTAACGCACTTTGCTTCTGCTGCGCGTCGTGGTCTTCTACGATTCCGTGGCCTGCGTTAAAGGTTGTATGGAGGATTTTTTTTTTGTTTTTTTTTTTGTTTCAAGTTGTCAATGATAGATTATAAAGAGATGCAGTAGCCTTGTAATTATGATGACCAAAAAAAAGAGAATAAAAAATTCATCAACTCTGGACGTGGTGGGGCTAAACATTTGCCAATAGATAACGACACTGCCTCGTTATCTGTGAGCTGACAGGCTGTCAATCAAACTCCCTACGTTTCTAGTGTAACTGACTTGCCTGCGCCGCCGGTACGTGGTTTACGTACGACTGTCACACAGTCCACAGACGCAAGACGCACAGACGCTGTTTACTCCACCAACGCAACAGTTCTTAGCGGCTTTTTTTGACCTATATCTTCCTCGCAGTTCGCACAAAGTTTATTGCAATGGCGACAAGAATCCAGGAGCAGTTCGCCGCAAAAGAAAGTCCGTTTTTGAGGTCGCTGAAAGAAGAAGACAAGGGGAAAAGCAGCGAAGCCAAACTAAGGTGATTCTTGGAGATTCATTCCAGCGATGGTGCGACTGAAGCAGACGAAGGGTCTAAAGACTGACGCACTGGTCCACAAATTACTCCTGGACAGGAAACTTCTGCTTATTATGAAAACGTACTTTATTTCCAAGAGTTAGACAAACGTTTTTCAGGACACGAAAGCGATATCCTATGTCTGAAAACGTAATTTTCAAGGCAAAGAAAGAGTCCGCTTGCTGCTGCGTGTTGTAGCTAGTTCATTCGCACTGAATCTCCGTGCAACCTTCTCTGCTCCCCTTTCCTGCTCCTCTCCCCGCTGCCCGTTCCGCTCTTCCCCTGCTCCTCACTTCTCCGGGCACGGAATCTCCGCGCACCCGCTCCCCTCTCCCCCTCCTCTCCTCTCTCCTCTCCTTGCTCCTCACTTCTCGTCCGCGAACGAAATGTCCGCACACCCGCTCCCCCCGCTCCTCACTTCTCCGTCTTGCCTAACCAACACTGTAGTTAGTTGTTTACAAGTCATGTGCAGCACCGGCTGTAAACAAACCTGTTTCTGGCGTAAGGAGGAGGAGGGAGGAGGTGTTTCTACGTAGGAGCTGTAGGGGAGGGGAGGTGGTTTCACACATGCGCAACATTTGAAAAAGGACAAACAGTCGCTGGATTTCTCGTTCCTTGGAAAATCCTCTATACAACCTTTAAAACCGCATAACGCACGCTCCTCGTTGTTTAATGTTTACATAACAAGAGCCGGTCTTTTAAACGGCTCTGAAACGAACCCACCCAAAAGATTCGGATCTCGTAAAAGAGCCTAAACGCCCCATCACTAGTACGGTTCGGCCATAAGACGTGACATTTATATTCTAAAAAATCTGTGTTATTTCCTTCAGACACAGAAGGACGGGCCTCAGCTCTCCTCCCCGATCTAAACCATAACAAACGCTGCCTTTTATAATCCTGACAGCGCACTTTCCCCCTCTGATCCGCCCCATGTTTTTTTTTAAAGCGAACATCATTCAATAAAGAGCTCCACTCGCCGCACAGACCTACACTATATTACATCTCCGCGCTTTCTGTTGCGTTATTTCATTTTTTTTTTTCTTCCCCCCCATTACTCCCCTTTTCCATTTGGTGTGAGCGCAGAAGACACACGCCGCTATTTTCTGAGAGTGATTTTCATTCAAAGAGACAAAACAAAACAAATTCAGGTTTCAATCTGACTCTGAAAAATGCTCTCACAGGACCCATTTACCAGAACAGGGCTCAGAGCGGGTCGGAGCGTGTAGTCAAATGAAAAGATGTTTTTTTGGTGCAGATGAGAGACACAGCTGGTGACGCGTTCAGATGTTTGGTAAAAGTAGTTTTCGGTAACTCGTTGTTGTGGTTCTGAGTTTTATTTGAAACCCCGAGAGCGCCCCCTGTGTTTCCTAATGGAGAATACAGCTGGGTAATAGTGTAACGGCGCACTACGCAGCTTTTCTACTTGCTTGTCTCCATGGAGATGGTATTGCTTTGTCTAGAATGTTCCACAGTACAGATTAAACCTATCTAGACGAGCAGCACTATGCTACATTACAGGTCAGATCTGTGGAGAGGCACCTCTATTCACAGAAGGAATTATTGTGTTTCAGAGCAAAAGAAACACCTGTTATGAGTAAATGTTAGATGGATTTGTTTAAAGTTATACCATGGAACATTCTAGGGAAAGGCAAGCAGGTAGTAGACTCTCCACCAGAAAAGTTAAACGTTTACATCTAACATTTATTCATTACGCATCATCATTAGAGGTGTAACAGGTGACAAAACTCATGTTTCAGTAGGTACCTCGGTTTTCAGGTCAGGGTTTGGTTCATTTTCGGTGCAGTATGAGAACAAAATGCAAAACCGTTTGTGTGTTTATTAAACCAACTATTTATTGTAACATTAAACAAACAGGAAAATAAAATAAATGCAAAGTGTTGCTTGGTATTAGTAATAAGTTAAATTAGGGGTGTCCAAACTTTTTCCATCAAGGGCCACATGTCTAAACACAGACGAAGCAGAGGGTCGATCGAGGGCCGTAGACTCAATACAGAGAATAATTGAAATATGTGCATGTTTAACATGTTAGAATGAGCCATCAGTTTTTATTCATGCTACGATCCTTAAAACCAGACTAAGTATTAAACATTAGCTTTATCCAGGTAGATTTTCAAAAAACCTGCAGTAAGAAGTTAATTTTTAATTGATGCAAGGTAATTTGGGTGAATTTAACTGGAAGCCTGAGGGCCAAGAAAAATTTGTCTGAGGGCCTCATTTGGCCCACGGGCCATAGTTTGGACATGCCTGAGTTAAATGAAATATTCCCAAATAATCAACAAATGTATGAAAAATTATAAAAAATAAATTCCTTATGAACAGTAAACAAATCTTTTGAAAAAGTAAAGCCCAGCTTCAAGTTTTACTCCACCTTCATATTTTTGTCCAGAAAAAACAACTTGTCCACATTGTCTGCAGTAAGTGCAGATCTGCAGGCGACACCGTAGTTTTGTGAAGATTCACGTGGTTCAGAGGGACGTAGTCAAGGCGGCCGCCCTAACTATAAAGCGCCGTGGGAAACACTGCCATCAATCACGGATGAGTTCCCTCGTGAATATTAAAGAGCCGAGTCTTCAGTGTAGCTGCACACGTAGTGGTGGAATGTAAACACACAAACTGACCACAGCCCTGCACCGAACCGAACATCCTGTACCAAAACGGCTCAGCACAAATACATGAACCATTACACTCCCATTACGTGCATTTCTGTTGCTCAGAAATGCAATAATTCCTTCTTTGAATAGGTGCGCCTCTCCACAGATGTGACCTGTAATGTAGCGTAGTGCTGCAACCTGCTCGTCTCCTTCATGATAAACAGTTTTAATCTATACTGTGGAACATTCTAGACAAAGCAGTAACATCTCCATGGAGACAAGCAGGCGGTGGACTCTACCCTTATCTGCTTCAAGCTGCACTGTGTAACATTTCTAGTGTAGAGTAGTTGAAAATTATATTTAAGTGTAACGTTACTTCAAAACAACATTACTCAAGTAGAGGTACAAAGCAGTAGTATTTTAGTAGTAGTAGTAGTACTATTTTTTGTAGTAGTAGTAATTTTATTGTCAATTCTTCATACGAAACATGAAGAATCAAAATGATGTTTCTCACTCCCAGGTGTATAAATAAATAATAATAAATGACACATAATAAATAATAGATTTGAAGAATAAAAAGTATTTGGGAAAAGTACTACTTAAAACACACAATACATTATAACACGATACTATACTATAACATGGAAACAGAAAGCCAGAAGTAGGTCTTCGTCTTAATGAAAATAAAACTCCGAACATGACTCTTAAAAGCCCTAAATTACTCTGTTTTTGCCTTGGTCATGTCTCTCTGTGATTAGTTTGTAGATGAAAGGAGTTCACACACTGGCTTCTGTATAAAAATAAATAGGAAAAGAGCCAGCCTTTTAACTCCACACTCCTTCAGCAAAATCATTTGGATAATTTCAGCCCTGGAATTGTCAAGAGTCAAAGGAAGTTGTAAACTGCAGCTTCATGACATCACAAGGTGGAACAGAGCATTTTGAGCTTTGGAGACGTAGACAAACTAATAATAAAAGAGTTATTCAAACCTCTGCAGAGTGTTTTTAGTCTAAACTAGAAAAGCACTCAGAGAGCGCAGACCTCCGCCAAGGACTACAGTCCCCCTCATATTAAAGGTTGTATAGAGGATTTTTTTAAGGGAAGAGAAATACAGCGACAGTCCATTGTGCGCGTTCATAATTACTGTTGAAGTTTCCTGTCTGGAAGTAATTCAGCGACCGACGCGTCAGTTTTTAGACCCTTCGTCTGCTTCGGTCGCGCCATCGCTGGACGAGATCTCCAAGAATCACCTCAGTTTGGCTTTGCTACTTTTCCACTTCTCTTTTTCTTTCAGCGACCTCAAAAACGGACTTTCTTTTGCGGCGAACCGGTCGTGGATTCTCGTCCGCCGTCGTGACAAACTTTGTACGAAATGTGAGGAAGCGACAGTTCGAAAAAGCCTCTAAGAACCGCTGCATAAACCACGTAATCCCCGCGCTCCGACGAGTCAGTTACACTAGGGAGTTTGATTGACAACCTAACAGCCAATAGAAAATGAGGGAGCCTCGTTTTCTATTGGCTGATGTTTATCTGGCCTCACTATGTCCACAGTTGATAGATTTTCGGTCTTTTTTTTTGGTCATCATAATTACAAAGCTGCTGCGTCTCTGTAATGGTATTTTAATCTTTCACTGACAGTTTGAAACTAAAAAAAATCCTCCATACAACCTTTAATTGTGTTTTCCATAAATATTTGTCTCGTATCTTTCAATTTGGAATATGAAAGAGGATCCCATTGTCCATCCCTGAGTCAAATTTCATGGGGTTTGGTCAATAATTAACCGAGATATTGAGAAACAAAATTTTTGGCCCCATTTACCACAATGTTAACTAAAATTTCAAAGTGATCCAGAATCCAGGATTTCTTCCGGATCAGCCCCAAAATGAAATCAGTTCTTCCTTTTCACATTTCCAACAAATCCTGAAAATTTCATCAAAATCGGTCCATAACTTTTTGAGTTATGTTGCTAACAGACAAACAAACAAACAAACAAACAGACAAACGCCGGCAAAAACATAAATATGACCAAATTACACCTTTGTCCCTTTCCCCCGTGTCTGGTTCTTTCTATTTTAGCCTGTTTCGCTTCTCGGTTGATTTACTCAGAACTCTCCAAAAGCGTAAATGATTAAATTAATGCATGTGTGAATTATTTGAACTGAAATGAGATATTTTTTTTTCCCCTCACCTGGCAACCCCTCCGGACCCTCCGCTGTTCCCCTCACGCCGCCTGACAATCGACGGCTCAGGGGTTTTAAGTTTCATCACAATTGGTCCGTGTTGCGTTTTTGGACAAACAGACCAGACTTTGATTGTTTCTCTTCAGGCGCCCGCTGTTTTTTCTCGAACACTGGGAGGAGTTCAATCGCAGAATGTACAGTATAGAATGGAAAAAATATAGAAAATGAATACTGTTCGAGTACAGACTTTTGTTGTAACACAGGATGGTCTTGGGTCCAGTCGGTAATAGAAATGATCCCAAGAATTCAAGTCCTCTGATGTGATGAGCACCTGTATGAGTAAGTTTCGATCCAGTGCAGCATTTCAATATTCAAATATTTAGTAGATAATAGATTTCTGATATTTCATGGTAAAATACAGTGTAATTAATAAGTAAAACGTCTCTTGCCCACATCTGGGAGTCTGAAAACTACCAACACACGGGAGAATTTAGTTGCCACATTTACATAAAAGCTTTAATTCCGAACAAAAATAATTAAAATCTGAATAAGTCCACTTTAAAAAGACCATGTAAACACTTAATTCCTAATAAAAATGATTACAGTGGCCCGTCGTTTATCGAAGGGGGTAATGTTCTAAAAAATAACCCGCGATAGGTGAAATCCACGAAGTATCTAACTTTATATTTTACAATTATTCTATCTGTTTTAAGTCTGTAAAACCTCTCAGCACAAACTTTATTCACTTTTCTCACGCAGACACTTACAACACTTTTTACTTCCTTCTTAAAACTTATTGCTGCTGTCGTCCTTTTGTTATTTTCCTTCTTCTTTATGTAACAAAACCAAGATTCATTTATTCCGTAATGGAGTCCTACAGCGCAGAGTCCTGCACGGGTCCATTTTTGGAGACTCGCACCCTCGCAGGACAGGACCACACCCGCCTGTTAACCTGAGATTATATCAAACTTTTGCGCTGCCTGTGCCACGGATTGAACCAAGACTAAACCAGGACTAACCCAGGACTAACCTAGGACTATTTATGGACTGAAGAGGACTAATCCAGGACTGAACTAGGACTAAAACAGGACTAAACCAGGACTCGGGACGGGCTCGGAGGTGACCGCAGGAGAAAGGTGCGACGGCCGTTGCCCGATCGCGCCTTGCGGACACCCTGCTCGGGGTTCTCTCTCGTAAGTCCAAGATCAGTCCTGCTTTAGACCTGTTTTAGTCCTGACCCACCCGTGTGTAATTACCACCTCTGCCGGTAATACGCAATGCACGTTCATACGCTGTAAAAAAAAAAAAAAAAAAAAAGGCATGCACAATTACACAAAAAAAATCTGGGAAACAGCGAGACTGCGAAAAGTGAACCGCGATACAGCGAGGGACGACTGTATTCGAAGTGAGTGGTTTATTCTGATTTTAAAGCCAAATTAATTTATTCCTGGATCATGTAAATCACAGGTGTCAAACATGCGGCCCGGGGCCAGATCCGGCCCTCCAAGACCTTTAATCTGGCCCTCGGCTGATTTTCTACTAAAATATTTAAATTCTGCTTTTTATTAAAATCTTGTTAATTTTCTGTGGTGTTTATCACAGCAGCGTCTCCAGCGTCTCTGTACGTGGCCCCTCCCACCAGAGCAGCACAAATGAAGACTTGTCTCTTTCCAAACGCTCTTAAAGGACGATCGTTTTGACTGTTGACCGTGACACCCTCATCAGAAAAATATCCAACATGAGAAAAGTGGAGCCGAGTGCAGGATTTTACAACAAAAATTGACTTATTCCTGTTTACATACAAGTTCATGTTAAAACTTTGTGTTGAAATTGTATTTTTCTTAAAGTTCAGGTTGTTCATAATATTATAATATTTTGTAAAAGAAAGAGTTCATCAATTAAAAAAGATTTCTGTAATAGATTTGTGTTTTTCTGCACAAATATTTAAACTTATTGTTATTTTTGGGTTTATATGACATGAGTTTTCTGATCCGGCCCCTTTGGGATCAGAGTCGGTTGGATACGACCCCCGGACCAAAATGAGTTTGACACCCCTGATGTAAATGCTTATTCTTAAAAATTAATTCCAGTCTTTCGGCGCATCCTCGTTGAGTCGCCCTTCTGACGCGAGCCAGACGATCCGGCTCCACCAGTCCTGGCTTCGGGACTTTCCTCCACGTCTCTTTGGATTTGTGAGCGGGATGCGGGAGTGGGCTGAGGTCGAGCAGCCTCACGCTCACTTTGTCTTCTTCTTCCTCCTTCTCCGACGCTCTTCCCTTCTCCTCCTCAGCCGACAGACGTAAAGCGCGATGAGACAATTCTCCAGCTGCTGCTTCGCAATTATCATCACAACCACTGCGGGAAAGTTTGGATCATGTTTGTGTCGGTGGCGTAACGACAAACCGAGATGACAGAAAAGCCGGTAGCAGCTGAAGTGTGTGTTTTCTTCTGGTCGACGTAAATATGTTGGTGTCTCTGTCCAATCAGAACCTTCCCCAGACGCTGAGTGGAATTAAATAGACAATTTAACGTGTTTTCCATGTAAACCTCAATTATTATTTATTATTATTTCCATGGTTCCATGTTCAGAACAATTAATTCAGAATTAAATAACATAATGTAAATGTGGCCAGTGTGCATAAAGTTTTTTGTTTTTTTTTCTTTTTTCCTTAGTTCAGTTCTGTAGCTTTTGCTTAAAGGTTGTATAGAGGATTTTCCAAGGAACGAGAAATCCAGCGACAGTTTGTCCTTTTTCAAATGTTGCGCATGTGTGAAACCACCCCCCCTCCCCTACAGCTCCTACGTAGAAACACCTCCTCCCTCCTCCTCCTTACGCCACAAACAGGTTTGTTTACAGCCGGTGCTGCACATGACTTGTAAACAACTAACTACAGTGTTGGTTAGGCAAGACGGAGAAGTGAGGAGCGGGGGGAGGGGGTGCGCGGAGATTTCGTGCGCGGACGAGAAGTGAGGAGCAGGGAGAAGAGCGGATCGGGCAGCGGGGAGAGGAGCAGGAAAGGGGTGCAGAGAAGGTTGCGCGGAGATTCAGTGCGAATGAACTAGCTACAACACGCAGCAGCAAGCGGACTCTTTCTTTGCCTTGAAAATTACGTTTTCAGACATAGGATATCGCTTTCGTGTCCTGAAAAACGTTTGTCTAACTCTTGGAAATAAAGTACGTTTTCATAATAAGCAGAAGTTTCCTGTCCAGGAGTAATTTGTGGACCAGTGGTTCAGTCTTTAGACCCTTCGTCTGCTTCAGTTGCGCCATCGCTGGAATGAATCTTCAAGAATCACCTTAGTTTGGCTTCGCTGCTTTTCCCCTTGTCTTCTTCTTTCAGCGACCTCAAAAACGGACTTTCTTTTGCGGCGAACTGCTCCTGGATTCTTGTCGCCATTTCAACAAACTTTGTGCGAACTGCGAGGAAGATATAGGTCAAAAAAGCCGCTAAGAACTGTTGCGTTGGTGGAGTAAACAGCGTCTGTGCGTCTTGCGTCTGTGGACTGCGTGACAGTCGTACGTAAACCACGTACCGGCGGCGCAGGCAAGTCAGTTACACTAGAAACGTAGGGAGTTTGATTGACAGCCTGTCAGCTCACAGATAACGAGGCAGTGTCGTTATCTATTGGCAAATGTTTAGCCCCACCACGTCCAGAGTTGATGAATTTTTATTCTCTTTTTTTGGTCATCATAATTACAAGGCTACTGCATCTTTATAATCTATCACTGACAATTTGAAACAAAAAAAATCCTCCATACAACCTTTAAGTTGAGCACAGTAAATTTTTGTAAATATATATTATTTTCCACACTTTATCATAGTGCACTTGAATACATTTTTGTTGAATCTGAACTTTTTCTCAGTTTGCCTCCTACACCACATTGACCAGCTCCCCCACAGTGAATGTTTGTCATAAACACATGCTTAAAAATGTCCAAAAGAAAGTCTCCAAAACAATCTGCTTTCTGCTTTTGTATTTAATAAGTAAAGATAAAAAATATATTTAAATTTGTCCTATTTCACCTACATGGAGATGTTTTAATCTTGTCTGAAATATTCCAGTGTAACTCATTAACAGTGTTGAGAGTAACGTGTTATAAAAGTAACGAATTACTGTAGTGTGTTGCTTTTTGCTGTAACGCAGTAATGTTCAGTATTACGGGGGGAAAATTTTTAAAAATATTTTACTCTGTACAAATGTGAGTATCGTGCGTCACAGTGCATTTTTAACCTGGATTGAAGTGGTGGGTTTTTCGTTTTTCTTCATGTAAATTCGCTAAAAATCACGGCGATATCAGGAGCGGTGAAACGCCAAAGACGCGCCCGTGTAGACCGTCAGGTGACCGCGGGCGAAAGGACCGACGCAGGGCTAACCACAGCTGATGCCCGAACTGCAAGGCGCTTCCAAGTTATAGTCCAAGATTAGTCCTGGTTTAGACCTGGTTTAGTTTTGGTTCAGTCCTGGTTCAGCTCTGGTTTAGTCCTAGTTTAGTCCTGGTTTAGACCTGTTTTAGACCTGGTTTAGTCCTGGTTTAGTCCTATTTCCTGGTTTAGTCCTGTTTTTTAGTCCTGTTAGTAGCCTGTTTAGACCTGTTTTAGTCCTATTTTAGTCCTGGTTTAGTCCTATTTTAGTCCTGGTTTAGACCTGGTTTAGTCCTGTTTTAGACCTGTTATAGTCCAAGATTAGTCCTGGTTTAGACCTGGTTTAGTTTTGGTTCAGTCCTAGTTCAGCTCTGGTTTAGTCCTAGTTTAGTCCTGTTTTAGTCCTGGTTTTAGTCAGTCCTGGTTTTAGTCCTAGTCCTGGTTTTAGTCCTGTTTTAGTCCTGGTTTAGTCCTGGTTTAGTCCTGGTTTAGTCCTAGTTTTCCTGGTTCCTGGTTTAGTCCTGGTTTAGTCTGGTCAGAGTCTCTGTTTTAGTCCTGGTTTAGTCCTGGTTTAGTCCTGGTTTTAGTCCTGGTTTTAGTCCTGGTTTAGTCCTGGTTTTAGTCCTGGTTCAGTCCTGGTTTAGTCCTGGTTTAGTCCTGGTTTAGTCCTGGTTTTCAGTCCTAGTCCTGGTTTAGTCCTGGTTTTAGTCCTGGTTTTAGTCCTAGTTTCCTGGTTCCTGGTTTAGTCCTGGTTTAGTCCTGGTTTAGTCCTGGTTTAGTCCTGGTTTTAGTCCTGGTTTCCTGGTTTAGTCCTGGTTTAGTCCTGGTTTAGTCCTGGTTTAGACCTGGTTTAGTCCTGGTTCAGTTCATCTACGGCGCAAAAGTTCAGCATCTTCAGTTATTTTGATGAGAGTAACATTAAATTGCTGTAATAGTCGTGTAATGTCTTAAATTTTAAACACAGTAATTTTGTCCATGTAACAAATAACTTTAAAATGACAGAAACGAGTCATAAATAAACACCACATTACAGTTTTAAAGTCACTTGCCCAACAGTGCTCATTAAACTTAATTATCTCCACAGAAACAAGTAGGACGCAGCACCAGACCGAGCTGTGGTGACCAAGATGTGTCAGAAAAGAAGTTGCCAAGGAGACAAAAATATAATGTCAAAATGTACAAATGTAAAAACACAAAAGATAAAAATGGTTGAACCTTGAATCTCTGGTGTCGTCTGTCTGCAGGTTCAGGCTCTGGTTCCTTCAGCAGGTCAAGAAATCTAAAATCCTGAGAGATGCGTAAAATAAACTGACTACATGTTTTTATACTTGTTCTGACACAGCACAAGATCATTCTAAAGCTACTGTAAAATATCAAATAAACGTAATAATCCCCTTTTAAAATGCCGGGTGCAGGTGTATAGTTTGATATACATTTTCTTCATTATTTGTCTCCAAAACCAAAATGAAAAATCAGATAATGATTTATTTATTTATTTATTTTTTCCATTTTTTGATTTTGTGTTTAAACGAACAATGGAAAAAATGGGTTTTCCGTTGGACTTAAACTGTGATGCCGGACTGAACCAGGACTAAACCAGGTCTGGGACCAGACCGGAACCAGACCGGGACTGAGACCATTTCCTGTTTATAAGACTTAAACTGCGACCCCGGACTGAACCAGGACTAAGCCAGGACTAAACCATGACTAAACCAGAACTAAACCAGGACTAAACCATTTTCAGTCCGGGTCTGGTCCCAATCTCAGTCCCGGTCTCAATCGCGGTCTGGTCCTGGTTTGGTCCCAGCATCAGTCCCGATCTCAGTTCTGCTCTGGTCCTAGTCTCAGTCCCGGTCTCAGTCCTGGTCCTGTTCCCAGTCTCAGTCCTGTTCCTTGTCCTGGTCTGGTCCCAGACTCAGTCTTGGTCTGGTCCTGGTCACAGTCCTGATCTTAGTCCTGGTTCTGGAATCAGTCCTGGTCTGGTCCTGGTCTAAGTCTCGGCATCAGTCCCGGTCTCAGTCCTGGTCCTGTTCCTGGTGTCCTGGTCTGGTCCCAGACTCAATCTTGGTCTGGTCCTGGTCACAGTCCTGATCTTAGTCCTGGTCCTGGTCTGGTTCTGGAATCAGTCCTGGTCTGGTCCTGGTCTAAGACTCGGCATCAGTCCTGGTCTCAGCCCTGGTCCTGTTCCTGGTCTCAGTCCCGGTCTCAGTCCTGGTCTGGTCCTGGATTCAGTCCTGATCTGGTCCTGGTCTAAGTCCTGATTTCAGTCCCGGGCTGGTTCCGGTCTGGTCCTGGACCTGGTTTAGTCCTGGTTCAGTCCGGCATCTCAGTTTAAGTCACGTAAATGTCGTTGTTGTTTTTTCCATTATTCATTTAAACACAAAATCGAAAAATGAAAACAATTTATTTTTTTTTTTTTTCATTTTGGTTTTGGAGACAAATAATGAGGAAAATTGTTTTTTAATTTTCTTATTTTTGGTTTTATATTGAAAAGCAAATGAACAAATCATACGCAGATTTTTTTCAGCATCGATACTCGCTCGAACGAGTCTCCGCTTTCCTGATTTTCGATACTTCTGACAACCTTTACGTGCTCGCGTTTTATATTTGTTTCACTTCCAAATCCTTGACAGACACAAGCCTCTCGAGCTGCTGTAGATCTGAACTCGCTGTCAGTCTTTCTTT
>NW_026571299.1:3858590-3971090 GCF_026225935.1 Boleophthalmus pectinirostris | reverse complement strand
TTTGATCATGTACACGCAGATATGAGTGTCCCGGTTTCTCAGTGCTCATGTAAACACAGTAACACGAACACTGACAGAACCGGGATACTGATGTGCATGTATACGCACTCATTGATGGTTTTATGTAATAATAAATACACTTAAGTCTTTCTCAGCCTGGTCCATCGTTTTGGGAAAAGACCGGGAAATGGCCCTTGTTTCCAGGGCAACGGACGCGTCTCAAGTATTTTTCTCCCATTCGTCCACGGTGTCCAAGACGAGTGTTGAGGGTGTCTAAACTCGAGTTCAAATGTGTTGAAATATTTTTAGAGATGTTTTTTGACACTGCCGTATTATTACGAAGTTTTTAGAAGACACTTTCACAACTTAACACATCAAAATGACGAAAAGACAGTTCTCCCCGTTTTTCTGTGTGCGCTGCCATTTTTACTGAGATGTGAATCCAAATGTCTTAGTCTGCATCACACTAGACCGAGTTTTTGTTTTGGAAACCCGGAGGTGGAGGTCGAGTCTTGAGCACAATCGAATGCAGCGTTAGCGTCACACCCCCAGGTAACGTTGACGACACGAGCTGCAAAGTCTTAGTAAACTACACCATAGTCCTCAGAACATCACAACCGTTGAACTCACTTTCTCTTCTTCTCAAACATTACGCTCATATACATATAACCCCACCTCGTGAAAAGAACGCATTCCACACCATTTCCTTCCACCAAATGTTCTCTGCTCTCTCTATTCAAACCGTAATGACGTTTTAAAAGCAACCCATTAAGCACTATTTCTCCACTCCACTGACACCGCGTCGGCTTCCTCCCTCCCTTCGCCTTCCCCTTCCCTCTCCGCACGCCTCTATGCTAATGCCCGTCTCTCTCCCACGTACCTGCGCCCCCGAGGCCTCCCCGGCGCGTTCGAGGGGCCGGCCGAGCGTGATCCTCGCTTTGACTGACAGCGTAGCCCGCGGCGTCGGCGTTCGTCTTGGCGGGAATGCCCTGCGCTTTCCGACGACGCCTTTTTTTTTTTTGTTGTTGTTGAAAAATCTCTCTTTCTCGAGCTCACGGAGATCAAGCGCCCGGGCTGCCTCGCTGACGCCCCAAGGCAGCATGTCGGAGAATTTGTTTTCTACCGTGTTTTTTGTCTTTCTTTTTCGCCGGTTTGTCTGCGGTCCTGCTTGAACGCGCAGAAATAGACAGCAGCTCAGTGGGGCTTGATGGAGCGGGGAAGAAGAAAGCGCTTTGTGGATGTCGGCGAGGGGGTGAGGAGGAAGAGGAGTGATCAGGAGCCTTGGCTGTGTTCAGATGCTAGTGCTCATAAAGTAGAAGCGCTGATAGTACAAAGGTTTCGTACGCGGAGAGGCTGAAGAAGTAAAAAAAGCTGTGGACATCTGCCACTTCTGTTGCTATGTTGGTTTTTCCGTGTTTGAAGTTGCTCCTCTTGTGTTTTTTTTTTTACAGTTCAACAAAAATCTCTTGAGCGCATTACTGTTTTATTGTTTAAAAAAAAACAAAAACGTATTGATCGATTACCAAAAATATACCAAAATACAAGCTACAATCACAACTAAACCTGAGTTGCCAGCGTTTTAAAGGGTTCATAAAGTGGTCCTCGTTTATCTCGGGGGTTACGTTCTAAAAATAACCCATGTTAGGTGAAATCAACTTTATATTTTACAATTATTATATCTGTTTTAAAGGTTGTATGGAGGATTTTTTTTAGTTTCAAACTGTCAGTGAAAGATTAAAATACCATTACAGAGACGCAGCAGCTTTGTAATTATGATGATGACCAAAAAAAAAAGACAGAAAATCTATCAACTGTGGACATAGTGAGGCCAGATAAACATCAGCCAATAGAAAACGAGGCTCCCTCATTTTCTATTGGCTGTTAGGTTGTCAATCAAACTCCCTAGTGTAACTGACTCGTCGGAGCGCGGGGATTACGTGGTTTATGCAGCGGTTCTTAGAGGCTTTTTCAAACTGTCGCTTCCTCACATTTCGTACAAAGTTTGTCACGACGGCGGACGAGAATCCACGACCGGTTCGCCGCAAAAGAAAGTCCGTTTTTGAGGTCGCTGAAAGAAAAAGAGAAGTGGAAAAGTAGCAAAGCCAAACTGAGGTGATTCTTGGAGATCTCGTCCAGCGATGGCGCGAGCGAAGCAGACGAAGGGTCTAAAAACTGACGCGTCGGTCGCTGAATTACTTCTAGACAGGAAACTTCAACAGTAATTCTGAACGCGCACAAGGACTGTCCGCTGTATTTCTCTTCCCTTAAAAAAATCTTCTATACAACCTTTAAGTCTGTAAAACCCCTCAGCATGAACTTTATACACTTTTCTCACACAGACACTTACAACGCTTTTTACATCCTTCTTAAAACTTATTGCTGCTGTCGTCCTTTTGTTATTTTCCTCCTTCTTTATGTAACGAACCAAAGATTCATTTATTCCGTAATGGAGTCCTGCACCCGCGCAGTACAACACCACACCTGCCCGTTAACCCGAGATTATATTAAACTTTTGCGCTGCCTACGCCACGGACTGAACTAAGACTAAACCAGGACAAACCCAGGACTGATTCCAGGACTGAAACAGGTCTCACTGGTGGCACCGGCTCGGAGGTGACAGCAGGAGAAAGGACCAGCTGATTTCAGTAACTATTTCCCTGTGCAGACTCTGCTACAGCCACCTAACTTCTCCCTTCCTTCAGCCTGTCCAGAAGTCCAACTTTTTGTGCGATTTTGTTGTGTGTGAGTTTTGTCGGGGAGAAAACTTGCAAACATACAGCACTTCAAAATCACACTGCTAGACATCAAACATTTATGTAAGTTTGGCTGTACATATTCTGTACTGTACAGGAGACAGGAGTCCGTCAGCCAATCAGGATGCAATGTGCATTCATACACTGTAAAAAAAAAAAAAAAAGGCATGCAAAATTGCACTAAATCTGCCAAACAGCGAGACTGCAAAAGGTGAACTGCGATATAGCAAGAGACGCCTGTATTTTCTGTGCTACTGTATGTTCTAATGTACTTTCCTCATCACAAACAGACCTGGAGCTGTTTTGTTTCATTCACACATGTTTAAATCACAAATCGTGCAAGGTTCCCACTGTCATGGAAATCCTGGAAAAGTGGAAATTAAAAATGTCATTATCCAGGCCTGGAAAAGTCACAGAATTGTAGTTAGTATCTCTTTCACGCAACTACATTGTTCTGTTAAGTTCTCATGAGGCTGTTCTGATTAAATCCGTGTATCATTCGTTCATTCGTTTTTCAATATAAAACCAAAAATAAGAAAACGAAAAAACAACAGTTTTCTTCGTTATTTGTCTCCAAAACCAAAATGAAAAAACGGATAACGGATCAGTTTTCGATTTTGTGTTTAAATGAAGAATGGAAAAAACGGATAACGGCCGTTTCCCGTTTACGTGACTTCCGTGACTGCGATGCCGGACTTTTGCACCGCATACGGACTGAATCAGGACGGATCCAGGTCCGAGACCAGACCGAGACCAGAGCGGGACTGAGACCGGGACCAGACCGGGACCAGACCGGGACCAGACCGGGACCAGGGCGGACTCCGAGCTTTGACTCCGAGCCTCCGCGGGGTCCGAGCTCAGCTCGAGCTCCGGCCCTGCCGTGGGCTCTGAGCCTCCGATCTGGTCCCGGTCTGGTCCTGGTCTTGTCTTGGTCTCGGTCTCAGGCCCGCTCTGGTCCCGGTCTGGTCCTAGTCTCAGTAGCGCTTTGGTCCCGGTCTGGTCCCGGACGTGGTCCATTTGAACCAAAAGCTCTTATTTCGATTCATTTTCATTGGTGTGAATGCGTCAGTCGGAGGCTTTGCACCACCTCGGAACCAGCCGCGGTTCTTGAGCGCGGAGGACCAGAGCAGCTCTGTCCCGGTCTCAGTCCTGCTCTGGTCTCGGACCTGGATCCTTCCTGATTCAGTCCGTATGCAGTGCAAAAGTCCGGCATCGCAGTCACGGAAGGAAACAGCCATTATCCGTTTTTTCCATTCTTCATTTAAACACAAAATCGAAAGCTGAAAAAACGAATCATTATCCGTTTTTTCATTTTGGTTTTGGAGACAAATAACGAAGAAAACTGTTGTTTTTTCGTTTTCTTATTTTTGGTTTTATATTGAAAAACGAATGATACACGGATTTGATTATTTCTGAACGTCTGCGCCTTTTGTTGAAAAGAAACAACAATAATCCGTGTGTCATTCGTTCATTAATTTTTCAATATAAAACCAAAAATAAGGAAACGAAAAAACAACAGTTTTCTTTGTTATTTGTCTCCAAAATCAAAATAAAAAAATGGATAACGATTCGGTTTTTAAGTTTTCGATTTTGTGTTTAAATGAAGAATGAAAAAAACGGTTAAAGGCCATTTCCTGTTTACGTGACTTCTGTGACTGCGATGCCGGAATTTTGCACCACATACGGACTGAATGCACAAAGCCCGAACAGAGCTCCATACTCTGTTTACGAAACGACCAAACTTTATATGAAATTACAACTAACGGAGCAGTAAATCTTCTTGATTATCGAACAGTAACATGTTTTGTAAGTCAACATTTTAACTTATTTTGACGTCAAGAGCTGCTTTTGTACAAATACATAGTTAAAAAAACACATGGGTCCCCAACAAAAAACTCTTCCAAATATAAAACCGTGAGACAAGAAATCTGAACACCCCGGCGCACAAGCTGACTGCACAAAGCTCCGTAGTCTGTTTACAAAATGACCAAACTATAGACCACATTACGACACACAGTAAAGCCATGATGGTGCCGCTAAACGCCCATATTTGATGAACTGGGACACGCCACACTCCAGTTATTGTCTCTTGTACGGCGATTACTCCGTCAACGTGTTCGTTTTCCATTTTCTTTGATGAAACACATCTGCTGGGCTAAATATTATGAGTTCTAATAAAGCCCAAATGTAGTTCTGATGGCCCTGTAATGTCCCAGCTTAATTACTTTGGCCCGGGGCAGTCCGGCGTGTGCTATAACGCGTCTGTTTGCAGGTTGGTGGTGAGGGGAGACATCTTGTAAACAGGGAGGTGGAGGAGGAGAGGTGGCAGTAAAGCATGTAGTGAATCAGAGGCGGAGAGCGGCGCGGGGACAGTGTCATTACAGGGACGCCGGCTTCATCGGGGCGACTACAATGAAGTGAGGGCACGTACAGAAAGGGCTGTAAATCGTGGAGACGGGAGGAAGTTTTGTTGGTTGTGTGCGTTTCTCTTAGTAAACGGCATATGTCTGTGTAAGTTACTGTGTTATGTTGAACAGATTAACACAAAACTGCACTGATTTTATTATTTATGGTTAAAAGACGCAGTTTTATTCAGCGCATTTTCCATCCAACAAGACACTCAAAACTTTTTACATCAAGGAACCACTCACACATTCACACACCACGGGTCACACGGCTCGGGTAATTGCAAATAGTCACTGAGTGTGTTTACATGTACATCAATAACCCGGTTATGATCGGGTTTTTTGAGTATCCCGGTATTCATGGTGCATGTAAACGCAGTAACCCGGTTTCTGTATCCCGGTTATTAGAAACCGGGTTACTGTAGCTGGTTTATTCCGATAGTAACCGGGATACTTGTGTCATGTAAACGCAGTATCCCGGTTACTGCAACATAAAGTTGAGTGTGTATGTGTCCATAAGACATTTTCCAGTCTTTTCACCACAACAGTAGTGACATAAATGAAGTCATCAACATAAATAAAGTGACCAAACGAGTGAAATGACTGTAAAATAAAGACCTAAACCTGCACTCGTGTGACGCTGAAAAGCTAAAACATGAACTATCTCCTGTACAACACACACACGGAACAGACTCACCATCATCAGCACCTCTTCTGTCACAAAAACAACACACATAATCCACTGTTGTGTCATTTAGGCCGAAAGAAGCTGAACCACATCAGCGACACACGGAGCAGCTGTTTTTATCACCGATGCCGTCTTAAGTTTCATTTCTGTAAAACGTAAACAAATGTGATCAGAGCTGAATTATATTATCAAACGGGCTGATGTGGATCTACAGTGGTTCTGGTTTATATGTTGTAAAGTTGAGTTTATTTATGCAGAAGATTTTTAATGAAGAATCTGTTTGGTTTGATGTGTGCAGTGGATTGTGGGAGATCTCACAGCTCCTCACCGCTGGTTAAACCTCCCGAGCTTCTGACGCTAAAGGAGCTCAGGGTTTGTATTTTTCCTGGTTTATTAAATTGATTTAAGTTAATTTTTGCGCTTGCGCATTTGTAAGATTATGTCAAGAAACCGGGATACTCCATTTGATCATGTACACGCGGATATGAGTGTCCCGGTTTCTCAGTGCTCATGTAAACGCAGTAACACGAATACTGACAGAACCGGGAAACTGATGTGCATGTAAACACACTCACTGAAATGGGCGGGTTTTAACGTTCTGGAATTTTATGAGCAGGTACTGATTACACACAGGTGGTCAGGACTAAATCAGGAATAAACCAGGAATAAACCAGGTCTAAACCAGGACTAATCTCGCTTGGACTTGAGAGCAAGAGAGAACCCCGAGCCCACAGGGTGTAAAGCGACCGGGCGATGGCTGCACAGGAGCTCTGTGCCGGTCCTTTCGCCTTGCACCTCCGGGCCCGTCTCGACATTCAGTCCTGGTTCAGTTCTAGTTTAATCCTTGTTTAGTCCTTTTTTAATCCTGTTTTAGTCCTAGTTCAGTCCTCCTGGTTCAGTCTTGGAATCAGGTTAGTCCTCGTTTAGTTCTGGGTTAGTCCTGGTTCAGTCTGCGGCGCAAAAGTCCGTCATCTCGATCGATGTTTCTTCTGCTCAGTAAATAAAGCCTGTGAAGTGATGACGTATTTTTGAGAGTAAAGTCGCGTCTGTGAATTCGTATTTTTAATGAAGAAAGCGTAACCGTTTCATTTCATTTTGTGTAGTCGTAACATTTAAATTCTTATCCTGATGGATTCTTCATTTAGAATGTTTTTAATCTGTGTGTGATTTGTCACGGGTGATAAATCACACACAAATTAAACATGTAAACAAACAGCACCGTGTGATGACGTCATCGGGCCGTGGCTCGGTCCGGATGTGCAGGTGTGAGTCTGGGCCATAGAACAGCACAGTTCACCCTAAGTAAGTTTTTATTTATATAGCGCTTTTCACAGACATTAGTCGCTTTGCAGATCATTATTCATTCACTCCACACTCGGTGGTGGTTAGACACTGTTGTACCACATCTGCCAATCTGTGCCTCCGACCACCATCATCACACACACACACACACACACCACTGTCATACAAGACAATGTGGGTCACAATGACAGTTTTTATGCCTGGCACATCACTTTATTACATGTAGTTACAAGCTGAAATAAAATAAATCTTTTAGTATTAAAATAATCTAGTATTAAAGGTCCTATATTAAACAAAATTGTCTCTTATGCGCTTTTAGTCATGTTCTGAATGTGAATCTGTTCCCTCCTCAAAAACAGACCTGGAGTTGTGTTTTGTTTCATTCACACGTTTGAGTAACTCTTTATTATTAGTCTGTCTGCATCACAAAATGTGTGAAGAATCCCTCAGTCGTCCAGGTAGAATCCACGACGAGGAGAAAACTCAGTTTGTCGACTGGACAAAAGTTAGTTTGGTTGAAGACGTTTCGCAGCTCACCCCAGCTGACTCTTCAGTTCTGAACGAACACCGCAAACGTCTTCAACCAAACTAACTTTTGTCTAGTTGGCAAACTGAATTTTCTCTTCGCCAGGCATCACTAAATCTCAAATTATTCTGTTCCACCTTGTGATGTCATGAACCCATAGTTTTCAATTTAGCAGCTACATTTTACCTTTAGTTCAGTCAAGATTGACAATTCCAGGCCTGAAACTATCCATATGATTCTAGTGAAGGTGCATGAAGCTTAAAAACACAGTGGAGCAGTTCAGTTTTTCAGTTTGATAGAAGAACTCATCTTAAATACTCGGGGTTTGTGCGTTAAACGTGTGAATGAAACAAAACCAAACGCTGACTCTGTTTGTGATGAGGAAAAGACGTTATACGGCGTGATACGGGTTCTCGAAACGGTTATAAATAAATCCACTTTAGCGTCAGTCGCCATTAAAAAAGCCAATCTGGACGCTCGCTAACGCCGCCGCCGCGCTCGCTCTCACCTGCGCCCGCGCTCTTCCTCTACGGCTCCCCGGAGGCTGCGTCGAATCGATAATATTCCGCGCCGCGTTTCCTCCGCTGTCATCTCTCATTTGTCCGACGGGGGGGGAAGTGTCTTTTCTCCCATAATGCCTTTCCAATCAAGCCTATAGCCCAGAGCGGCTCATGCTAATAATGCTAATATGTGGGTAGCATCTGTTCAAAATGGCAGCCGGGACCTTGCACCTTTTGGCATTCGTCTCCCGCCTTCCCGAGCCGACGGTGCGGAGAACTCATTTGGAGGGTTAATTAGAACAAAAAGATGGGGTTTTCCGTGGATTATCGAAGGCGCGGTGGAAGCTGGCGGTCCTGCGTTAGCGTACCGGGGCCCATTCGAAAGCTAAATGTCACCTATCAATCACGGGTCCGGCGCGGGATTGGTCATTACGGGGCCGTTGAGGAGAGCGGCGGCGCGTAATCATCTTCGGGGCGAGTGTGCGGTGATTGGAGGAGTTAATATTCGCAGCGGCGGCGGCGTTGGAGGAGTTTGACCTGGCGACGGGGTCAAACTCGGAGGAAAATGCCTGGACTAAAAGGTAAACAGGAGGTAAAGGAGGCGGGTGACGGGGGTTTGGGTTTGGGTAGTACAGGACCGCACCCGCCCGTTAACCCGAGATTATATCAAACGTTTGCGCTGCCGATGCCACGGACTGAAACAAGACTAATCCAGGACTAAAACAGGACTAAAACAAGGACTGAACTGGGACTAAAACAGGACTAAACCTGGACTGAACTAGGACTAAAACAGGACTAAACCAGGACTGAACTAGGACTAAAACAGGACTAAACCTGGACTGAACTAGGACTAAAACAGGACTAAACCTGGACTGAACTAGGACTAAAATAGGACTAAACCTGGACTGAACTAGGACTAAAACAGGACTAAACCTGGACTGAACTAGGACTAAAACAGGACTGAAGTGGGACTAAACAAGGACTGAACTAGGACTAAAACAGGACTACAACAGGACTAAAACAGGACTGAACAAGGACCAAAACAGGACTAAAACAGGACTAAACCAGGACTGGAACAGGACTAAAACAGGACTGAACTGGGAATAAAAGAGGACTAAACCAGGACTGAACTAGGACTAAAACTGGACTAAAACGTAATCATCTTCGGGGCGAGTGTGCGGTGATTGGAGGAGTTAATATTCGCGGCGGCGGCGGCGTTGGAGGAGTTTGACCTGGCGACGGGGTCAAACTCAGAGGAAAATGCCTGGACTAAAAGGTAAACAGGAGGTAAAGGAGGCGGGTGACGGGGGTTTGGGTTTGGGTAGTACAGGACCGCACCCGCCCGTTAACCCGAGATTATATCAAACGTTTGCGCTGCTGACGCCACGGACTGAAACAAGACTAATCCAGGACTAAAACAGGACTAAAACAGGACTAAACTAGGACTAAACCAGGACTAAACCAGGACTAAAACAGGACTAAACCAGGACTGAACTAGGACTAAAACAGCACTAAACCAGGACTGAACCAGGACTGAACTAGGACTAAAACAGGACTAAACCAGGACTGAACTAGGACTAAAACAGGACTAAACCAGGACTGAACTAGGACTAAACCAGGACTAAACTAGGACTAAAACAGGACTGAACTAGGACTAAAACAGGACCAAACCAGGACTAAAACAGGACTAAACCACTAGACTGAACTAGGACTAAACAGGACTAAAACAGGACCAAACCAGGACTGAACTAGGACTAAAACAGGACTAAAACAGGACTAAAACAGGACTAAACCAGGACTGAACTAGGACTAAACCAGGACTAAACCAGGAACAGGACTAAACCAGGACTGAACCAGGACTGAACTAGGACTGAACCAGGACTAAACTAGGACTAAAACAGGACTGAACTAGGACTAAAAATAACCTGCGATAGGTGAAATCCGCAGTAGTATTCAACTTTATATTTGACAATTATTCTATCTGTTTTAAGTCTGTAAAACCCCTCAGGACCCACAGGACACTTACGAACTAGGGTTGTCCTGATCCGATCACGTGACTACGAACTTGATCCGGACTCGGCCGTTATGTTCCGATCAGGTATCAAATAAATAATATACGTTTATAACACAGCGCACAACAGTTTAGTTTTTTTTAACTGAGGCGTGGGGTTTGTTCAGGGACGTACAGCGTCTGTCTGTCCCAGCGTCTGTTGTACTAGAGACTCACTCACGCTGGGACTTTTGGGTCGTGTCGTGCTCGGGCGCTGTTACCTGTGGTTCTGTGGCCCGTGTTCACACCTGCGAGGCCGATGGCGTCATCACACGGTGCTGTTTGTTTGCATGTTGCGCATTGGAGCTGACGCTTTTGGCGAGGAGGGTGGGAAAAGCGGTGTGAAGCGTGTCTATTGATCAGTGGGACTGATGTTGTGGTGTTGCTCCTCTGTGGGTTTGTGGATGTGGTGTTGGTGCAGGGGACAGAGGCTGTGGAGCTTCTGTCATCTCGTTTTTATTTGGTACGTTTTTGTATTATTTGGATTTCATAGACGAGCCTAAATGTTTCAAATATTATATGTTTGCATGTGGATTATATCAAATATACAAAGTGTAGATTGTGCAGAGTCGAGTCTCAGGTCTGATCTGGTTCTGGTCTGGTTCCTGTTTTGTCCAGTTCATTAAGTTTACTAAGTTACACATTCCAAGACCAGACTGTGAAAAGTCCAGATTTTGATGGTGATGATGGTGCACGGTTAGAAAAGTTAATAACATTTAAGTTTTGGACATTTGATTTTTCACACTAAGTTCAGCCCAAATACTCCACATGAAATCAACACAATCTGATCCTCCAAACATCCTGGATCTTATTCTTTGCTCTTAGTTCATGTCATATTTTTTATAGAAGTATTGGATCGGGACTCGGTATCGGTACAGGACCACAACCCGCCCGTTAACCCAAGGTTATATTAAACTTTTGCACGGCCTGAACCAAGACTAAACCAAGACTGATTCCAGGACTGAAGAGGAGGACTAAACCAGGACTGAACTAGGACTAAAACAGGACTAAAACAGCAGTAAACCAGGACTAAAACAGGACTCATTGTCGGGACGGGCTCGGAGGTGATTGCGGGAGAAAGGACTGGCACAGAGCTCCGCACCTCGCAAAGGTAAGCGCGGCGGTCGCCCGATCGCGCTGTGCGGACACCCTGCTCCATGGGTTTGGGGTTCTCTTAAGTCCAAGATTAGTCCTGGTTTAGACCTGGTTTAGTCCCGTGTGTAATCACTACCTGCCTGTCAAATTCCCAAATGTTAAAACCCGCCCGTTTCAGCAACTATTTGCCCGTACCCGACCCGGTGCAGGACTCAGCCGTGTAACTTCTCCCTTCCTTCAGCGTGTCCAGAAGTCCAACATTTCCAACTTCCTTCCTTAAAGGTTGTATGGAGGATTTTTTTTTTAGTTTCAAACTGTCAGTGAAAGATTAAAATACCATTACAGAGACGCAGCAGCTTTGTAATTATGATGACCAAAAAAAAAAAGACCGAAAATCTATCAACTGTGGACATGTTGAGGCCAGATAAACATCAGCCAATAGAAAACGAGGCTCCCTCATTTTCTATTGGCTGTTAGGTTGTCAATCAAACTCCCTAGTGTAACTGACTCGTCGGAGCGCGGGGATTACGTGGTTTACGCAGCGGTTCTTAGAGGCTTTTTCGAACTGTCGCTTCCTCACATTTCGTACAAAGTTTGTCGCGACGGCGGACGAGAATCCACGACCGGTTCGCCGCAAAAGAAAGTCCGTTTTTGAGGTCGCTGAAAGAAGAAGAGAAGTGGAAAAGGAGCAAAGCCAAACTGAGGTGATTCTTGGAGATCTCGTCCAGCGATGGCGCGAACGAAGCAGACGGAGGGTCTAAAAACTGACGCGTCGGTCGCTGAATTACTTCCAGACAGGAAACTTCAACAGTGATTCTGAACGCGCACGAAGGACTGTCGCTGTATTTCTCTTCCCTTAAAAAAAATCCTCTATACAACCTTTAAGCCACGTTATAATGTTGTGACTCTGTTGTGATTATTTGGCTAATTGTGTTTTTATTTGAGCAGATTTCAAACCCGTATTTGTGTTTGGACGTGTGTTTGTGCTTAAACAAAGTGCCTCTGAGCGTCGGCGTTCACACGTTTGATAATGGATCACATCACTGAAGGACTGAAGGACGCCCGCGGCCTCTCTCCTGCTCGCTGCTTTCAGACCGATCTATAATCACACTCGAACACACACACAGACGGTAAACAAACATGTCATTTCAAACCTGTTTTATTTCTTCAGCCCAAATATCCGGGCTTTGGTTCGGTGCAGCATCAGGACATCGGGTTTATTGAGAAGCAAATGTAAAAAAAAATGGTAAAATCTTTGACCTCTGAGCTCATCGGTCTCTGGTCAAGGATATGAAACATCAGCTGTGTGCAAATGCAAACACATGAAAAGTGTTTCACCTAAAGCTCGGTTTATGTCACTTTACGCACAAACGTCAAACCGGTGTTGTCCAGAATCTCCACTCTAGTTTTTAGAAAGATTTGTTTTCAGAGGCGAGTTCGGCGCTCGGCGTGTGTGTAAAAGACCCCAAACACCCAACAACAGTCCTGGTTTAGTCCTGTTTAGGCTTGGTTTACAGATCTAGTCCTGGTTCAGTCTTGATTTAGTCTCAGTTTACAGGTCTAGTTCTCAGTGGTTCAGTCCTGGTTCACTCTGGATTTAGTCCCAGTTGAGTCTTGGTTTATAGGTTTAGTTCTAGTTTAATCCTGGTTTAGTTCTGGTTCAGTCCTAGTCCTGGTTCAGTCTGGGTTCAGGCGTGTTTAGTCCTGTTTCAGTTCCTGTTCTTCAGTCCTGGTTTAGTCCTGGTTCATTCCTAGTCCTGGTTCAGTCCTGGTTCAGTCCTGGTTTAGTCCTGGTTCAGTCCTGGTCGGGGTTAACTTCCCTGGAATGAACTTTCTCTCTGTTTTCTTTCACTCTTCTGTTCACTCACTTGTTTTTTTTTTACAGTTTCTTTTGTTTCCAGCTCAGATCTCCACACTCTGACTGGTGCTTTTCTCTGGACCCTGGGCTGTTATTCCGCGCGGCGAGAGTCTGTCCGCGGGCCCCGACTATCGAGTCCCATTAGCGAGCGAGCCCCGGGTCTAGTCCTGGTCTAGTCCTGGTTCGTTCCTAGTCCTGGTTTAGTCCTGGTTTAGTCCTGGTTTAGTCCTGGTTTAGTCCTGGTTTAGTCCTGGTTTAGTCTGGTTCAGTCCTGGTTTAGTCCTGGTTCAGTCCTGGTTTAGTCCTGGTTTAGTTAGTCCTGGTTTAGTTCAGTCCTGGTTTAGTCCTGGTTTAGTCCTGGTTTTTAGTCCTGGTTCAGTCCTGGTTTAGTCCTGGTTTAGTCCTGGTTTAGTCTCCTGGTTCATTCCTAGTCCTGGTTCAGTCCTGGTTTAGTCCTGGTTCAGTCCAGGTCTAGTCTTCTTGGTTTACAGGTTCAGTCCTGGTTCAGTCCTGGTTTAGTCCTGGTTCAGTCCTGGTTCAGTCCTGGTTTAGTCCTGGTTCAGTCCTGGTTCAGTCCTGGTTCAGTCCTGGTTTAGTCCTGGTTCAGTCCTGGTTTAGTCCTGGTTCAGTCCTGGTTTAGTCCTAGTCCTGGTCCTTGTTTAGTCAGGTTCAGTCCTGGTCCAGTCCTGGTTCAGTCCTGGTTCAGTCCTGGTTTAGTATCCTGGTTCAGTCCTGGTTCAGTCCTGGTCGGGTTAACTTCCCTGGAATGAACTTTCTCTCTGTTTTCTGGTTCTGTTCACTCACTTGTGTTTTTTTTTACAGTTTCTTTTGTTTCCAGCTCAGATCTGACTGGTGCTTTTCTCTGGACCCTGGGCTGTTATTCCGCGCGAGAGTCTATCGAGTCCCATTAGCGAGCGAGCCCCGGCGCTGGATAGCATCAATGTAAACAGCGAAAAGCAACCGCAACCCTTCGGCTATTTTTCAACCTTTCTCTCGTGTGTTTCCAGGACCCTGAAATGAGAAGCCGACTTCAAAATGTCATCGGCGGTTGCTGGGCACATGAAAAGAGCCGACGCTACGAGCAGAAAAAAAAAAAAAAGGGGGGTTTGAAGAAAGAGTGGACGCGGTGATGGAGGCCGGAGAGGCGCTCGTGGCGGTTCGTGCGCTAATCAAAAAGCTGGAGCTCGTGTGTCCTTTTGGGGGGGAGAGTGGACGAGAAAGCGAGCGACAGCCTTCACCTGCCGCACACCGCCGAGACACCGCGGCCGACGCATTTATTACGAGAGAAAATAAATGCGCACAAGGTTGAATACATATGGTTTAGGGCGTCGCGCAGAAGTCAATAGATCCCTCCTGAAACGGTGTGAATAATAGAAACAGAACGTGTTGCTGGAACTGGATAAACAAAACAAACGCCTTCTTGTTCCAGTACTGGTTTATTGTTTTGTAACGTGTTTAAGTTTTAAGTTTTTACTTGTTAAATGTCGACACAGAACAGATTTAGGGCAACGCAAGAGTAAAAACGTCAAAATGTTTTATTTGCGCCAAATATGGACTGAACCAGGACTAAACCAGGACTGAACCAGGACTAAAACAAAATGGAACTAGAGGTGAACCAGGACTGAACCACAACTAGGAATGAACCAAGACTAGACCTAGACTGAACCAGGACTAAACCAGGACTAAACCAGGACTGAACCAGGACTGAACCAGGACTAAACCAAAACTGAATCAGAGCTGAACCAGGACTGAACCTGGACTGGACCAGGACTGAACCAGGACTTAACTAGGTCTAAATCAGGACTGAACCAGGATTAGTCCTGGTTTAGACCTGGTTTGGACCTGGTTTAGACCTTTTGTAGACCTGGTTTAGACCTGGTTTAAACCTGGTTCAGTCCTGGTTCAGTCCTGGTTCAGTCCTGGTTTAGTCCTGGTTTAGTCCTGGTTTAGTCCTGGTTTAGTCCTGGTTTAGTCCTGGTTTAGACCTGGTTTGGACCTGGTTGAGTCCTGGTTTAGACCTGGTTCGGACCTGGTTTTAGACTTGGTTTAGACCTGGTTTAGTCCTGGTTTAGTCCTGGTTCAGTCCTGGTTCAGTCCTGGTTTAGACCTTTTGTAGACCTGGTTTAGACCTGGTTTAGACCTGGTTTAGACCTGGTTGAGTCCTGGTTGAGTCCTGGTTTAGACCTGGTTTAGTCCTGGTTTAGTCCTGGTTTAGTCCTGGTTCAGTCCTGGTTCAGTCCTGGTTTAGACCTTTTGTAGACCTGGTTTAGACCTGGTTTAGACCTGGTTGAGTCCTGGTTTAGACCTGGTTTAGTCCTGGTTTAGTCCTGGTTTAGTCCTGGTTTAGACCTGGTTTAGTCCTGGTTTAGTCCTGGTTTAGACCTGGTTTAGTCCTGGTTTAGACCTGGTTTAGTCCTGGTTCAGTCCTGGTTCAGTCATGGTTTAATAAAATAAAATGATCGACTCAAAAATATCAACTTACTCATAAAAACGACTCAGATCCAGTAACGTGAGCAGATATAAATCATCACTTTCCACCGTCGCTTTAATTTGTCCAAAACGACTTCGGTTCGGTTCTAAAACAGTGAAACTCCTTTTACGATGAGCGAAGTCGTCGTGTTTTTCTGTAATAAGATCCGCTCCGAGTACAAAATGTTCACTTGACGCTTATTATTTACCATTCGTCAAATAAAGCCGTCGGCCTTTCTCCTGTTTTTGTTGCATTTTGATTCGGTCGGATCCATACTCGCCTCGCGCTCCGTCCGCGATCCATTCAAACTGGATTTTCTTACTGTTGGCTCCGGGTAAAAAACAAAACAACAACGCGGCGTATCGTTTATGAATAATGAATTGCGTTTTATATTTTACAACTCTTACTGCGACACGTTACATTTTTAATAACGTCTAAACCGTGAATTAAAGGTCCAGAGTTACACAGAACTGGCTCTTGTGAGGTTCAAGTCGTGTTTTAAAGTTGTTTCTGTCACAGTTCTGCCTTTTTGTTTACTTTTTTTCCCCAGTCCAGTTCCATTTCTGAGTCTGTTCCGGTCCTCCTTTTACCACCTCCCTCCTTTCCCTACAGCTGCTCCTCATTCTGTAATCAGCCCAGGCCCAGTCTTTATATACTCCCTCTGCTCCCTCAGTCTTTGCCAGATTGTCGACCTGTTAAGACAGACATTCAAGCTCCTGAAAACCTGAAATTTGAAAACCCCAAATCTGTAAACCCTGTGTTCCCTGAATCTGATCTGTTTGTGACTTCTGCAATTCTGAGTTTCCCTGTTTGTTGTCCCTGTTCCTGAGTTTCCTCCCAGTGTGTTTTTTACTAGTGTATTTCCCAGTCTTGGAAGATATTTTTGTTCATTTAATATCTTATATTCTCCTGTTATATTTCCAGTCTGAGTTGTCATTAATAATATTTCCTGTTATAGGACACCTTCTGTTATTTAAATAACTTTGTTTGCCTGAGTACCTGTGTTGCATTTGAATCCAGTTTACCAGCGTGATGGTACAATCTGGCCTGTATGGACTCAGCACACAATGAAAGTACTACAGAGAGGCTCGCTAGACTTGAGGAAAGCCTGCAGCAACAGCAGGCTGAGCTAGCATCTGCAGCTAACGCTGCTCGGCAGACAGCTGCAGCTAATGAACAAAATATTACCACTTTAACAGCTCAGATCCAGCAACTGGCAGTCACTACTCCCGCTCCTCCCAGCCCTGCCCCGCAATCTTCAGTCGAGTTGATTGTACCTGGGCCGGTTTCTGAACCCAGAGTAGGCGCACCTGAACGTTATAGGGGGGACCCAGAAGGGTGTAATCTGTTTTTAACCAACTGCTCCATTCTCTTTGCCCTACAGCCACACACATTCTCCACAGAAAAGGCCAAGGTGGCATTTGCCATCAACCATCTTACAGAAAGGGCGCGACTTTGGGGAACTGCTGAGTGGGAGCGTCAAACCGTTGCCTGTGCCTCTTTTGAGGCTTTTGCTAAAGAACTCCGCAAAGTGTTTGGGGCTACGTCATCTGGACCTGATGCAGCTGGTGGTCTAATGGAATTGCAACAGGGAACCCGCACTGTTGCTGATTATTCTATAGAATTCCGGACCCGGGCCCTTCAAAGCCAGTGGAACGTTGCAGCTCAAACTGATGCCCATCTTTTGGGTCTCAGTGACTATATTAAAGATGAGCTGGTTTCATTCGATCTCCCCTCTGATCTTGATAATTTGATTGAGCTGGCAACCAAACTTGATCGCCGCATCCAAGCTCGGCGACATGAAAAAAGACACAAATTTCCTGAACCACAACCTGTCACACGTCCACGTCCTCCTGAGTCAATTAGTCACACTCCAGCTTCCCATGATGGGGGTCCTGAGCCCATGCAGGTGGGCAGAACGAGTCTTTCTCCTGAAGAGCGGAACCGCCGCCGTCATGGGAACCTCTGTCTCTATTGTGGGAAGCCCGGCCATTTTGTTTCCAGGTGTCCAGTAAAGGGGAATACTGATGAGTCTTTCCTTCACACCTTTCCCTGTAAAACGTCCTCAGATTCAAGCCCGTCTGTTAAGAGTGGTACTCACACTGTGACCACTCTTATTGACTCTGGCTCTGACATCAGTCTTATTGATGAAAGTCTGGCTCGGCAGTTAGAAATAAATTTTGTACCTCTTCCTGCACCTGTGCCAGCCAATGCCCTAGACGGCAGACTTCTAGGTTCTATAACGCATCACACTGTTCCTGTTCGCCTGCTACTTGCTGGTAACCACCATGAGACCATCCAGTTTCACATCCTGAAGACTCCACAGCACCCTGTAATCCTTGGCTTCCCTTGGCTCCTCCGTCATAACCCCCATATCGATTGGTCTACTGGTTCCATTACTAGCTGGAGTCCATCTTGTCATCAAGTCTGTCTCAACCAAGCCATTCCATCACTGCTGCCCACCAATAACTCCAGTCCTCCACCTGACCTGACAGGTGTTCCTGAAGAGTACCATGACCTCAAAGAGGTTTTCAGTAAGACCAAAGCTACATCACTTCCTCCACATCGTCCTTATGACTGTGCCATTGACCTTCTGCCTGGAACTTCTCCACCACGTGGTCGTATTTACTCCCTCTCTGGACCTGAAAGAGAAGCTATGGAGAAGTATGTTACTGAGTCATTGGCTGCAGGAATCATCCGGCCCTCTTCATCCCCTGCGGGTGCGGGTTTCTTCTTTTGTTGAGAAGAAAGACAAGACCCTTAGACCTTGCACTGACTACAGGGGACTAAACAATATTACTATCAAGAACCACTACCCTCTGCCGCTCATTTCTTCCGCTTTTGCAGGATGCTGTAATGTTCACAAAGCTTGACCTGCGCAACGCATACCATCTCGTCCGAATCCGTGAGGGAGATGAGTGGAAGACTGCCTTTAACACGCCCACAGAGCACTACGAGTACTTGGTCATGCCATTTGGTCTCACCAACGCCCCCGCTGTATTTCAAGCCCTTGTCAATAACGTTCTGCTGGACATGTTGAACAAGTATGTGTTTGTCTACCTTGACGACATTCTGATTTTCTCCAAGTCCAGAGAAGAACACGTCCATCATGTTCAGACCGTCTTGCAACGTCTCCTGTCAAACTCACTCTACGTCAAGGCAGAGAAATGTGAGTTCCACTCCTCATCCGTCACCTTTCTGGGATATATCATTGGTCAGGGAAGTGTGTCCATGGACCCTGCCAAGGTGGAAGCAGTTACCTCCTGGCCTGTTCCTGAGTCCTGCAAGGTGTTGCAGCGTTTCCTAGGGTTTGCAAACTTTTACAGGCGGTTCATCCGGGGTTACAGTTCTGTTGCTGCTCCACTCACAGCTCTCACCTCATCCAAGGTACCTTATAAGTGGTCTCCTGAAGCAGATGCAGCCTTCAAGACTCTCAAGACCCTGTTCACCTCAGCTCCTATTCTCAGAGTGCCAGATCCTGAGAGACAGTTTGTGGTCGAAGTTGATGCCTCTGATGTGGGAGTAGGGGCTGTTTTGTTTCAAAGGGCATCTGATGATGGTAAGCTACACCCGTGCGCCTTCTTTTCCCGTCGTCTGGCACCGGCAGAAAGGAACTATGATATTGGTAATCGAGAGCTGCTGGCAGTGAAATTAGCCTTAGAGGAGTGGAGACACTGGCTTGAAGGTTGCAAGGTGCCATTCCTGGTCTGGACAGATCACAAAAATCTGGAATATCTTCAGTCTGCTAAGCGCCTCAACTCCCGACAGGCTCGGTGGGCACTGTTTCTGACCAGATTTAACTGTACACTGTCCTACCGTCCCGGATCACGCAACGCTAAGCCTGATTCCTTGTCTCGCCAGTTCTCCGCCTCCGAGGACCCCTCTTCTGAACCTGATACCATTCTTTCCAGCGCTCACATCGTTGCTACTCTCACCTGGGAGGTGGAGGAGCAAGTAAAAGCTGCTTTGGAAGACCACCCTGGCCCCAGCACTTGTCCAAACAATCTTCTGTATGTACCACCACACCTCAGGTCAGATGTTCTGCAGTGGGCTCACAGTTCTAAGCTCACCTGTCACCCCGGGATCCAACAAACTAAGGAGGTTCTGCGTCAAAGATTCTGGTGGGGTACCCTGGATGAGGACACCAGAGATTTTGTTAATGCCTGTTAAGTCTGTAACCAGTCTAAGCCAACTCACCAATCACCTGCTGGCTTCTTCTTCCTCTTCCTGTTCCCCACCGGCCTTGGTCTCACACATCCCTGGACTTCGTCACTGGCTTACCTGTTTCCAATGGACACACCACCATCCTGTCTGTAGTTGATCGTTTTAGCAAGATGGCCCATTTCGTTTCACTGGCCAAACTTCCGTCGGCAAAAGAGACCACTGAGTTGATGCTGCAGCATGTTTTTCGGTTGCACGGACTCCCCACTGATATTGTTTCTGATCGGGGTCCCCAATTCACCTCCATATTCTGGCGTGAATTCTGTTCCCTTTTAGGGGCCACGGTTAGCCTGTCATCAGGCTATCACCCTCAGTCCAACGGCCAGACAGAAAGAATCAATCAGCAAATGGAGACTGTGTTGCGCTGTATGGCATCAAGGAACCCGTCCTCCTGGTCCCAGCAACTACTGTGGGTAGAGTACTCTCACAATACTCTGAAAAGTTCAGCCACTGGTTTTTCCCCGTTCCAATGTGCCTATGGTTACCAACCACCCCATTCCAATCCCAGGAAAAGGAAGTTTCTTGCCCCTCTGTTCAAGCCTTCATAAAACGTTGCCACAGAACCTGGAAACAGGCCCGGACTGCTTTGCTCACCTCTGCACAACGCTACTCCGCATCAGCCAACCGCCGTCGTTCTGAGGCTCCTGCATACCAGGCCGGTCACATGGTTTGGCTCTCCACTAAGGATCTTCCACTTAGGGTTGACTCCAAAAAGCTGGCACCAAAGTTTATTGGCCCCTTTGAAATAGAAAAGATGGTCAACCCTGTAGCTGCGCGGCTCAAGTTACCCAGAGCCATGAGAATCAATCCGACATTCCATGTCTCAAAGTTGAAGCCGGCTCGAGACAGTCCACTTGCCCCTGCCTCGCCCCTGCCTCACCCCCACTCCGCCTACTCGTCTGATTGATGGAGAACCAGCGTGCGTGGTAGGGGCATCCAGTATTTGGTTGACTGGGAGGGGTATGGGCCAGAGGAGCGTTCTTGGGTGCCTGCCGGTTTCATTTTAGACCCTCTTCTTATTAAAGCCTTCCATGATCAACATCCCGAACAGCCTTCAAAGGGCTCTTGAAGCTCTCATGCCATTCTTTCTGATACCCTGAGTGATCCGTCTGGGTACTCTGACCTTTCGGAGGAATTCTGACCCTCCTCCAGACCCCCTCCTCCCTCCCGTGGTTGGCTGTTTGGTTTTGGGACGTCAGGAGCCGTCCCTTGAGAGGGGGGTTCTGTCACAGTTCTGCCTTTTTGTTTACTTTTTTTCCCCAGTCCAGTTCCATTTCTGAGTCTGTTCCGGTCCTCCTTTTGCCACCTCCCTCCTTTCCCTACAGCTCCCCTCATTCTGTAATCAGCCCAGGCCCAGTCTTTATATACTCCCTCTGCTCCCTCAGTCTTTGCCAGACCTGTTAAGACAGACATTCAACCTGAGAACCTGAAATTTGAAAACCCCAAATCTGTAAACCCTGTGTTCCCTGAATCTGATCTGTTTGTGACTTCTGCAATTCTGAGTTTCCCTGTTTGTTGTCCCTGTTCCTGAGTTTCCTCCCAGTGTGTGTTTTTACTAGTGTATTTCCCAGTCTTGGAAGATATTTTTGTTCACATTTAATATCTTATATTCCCCTGTTATATTTCCAGTCTGAGTTGTCATTAATAACATTTCCTGTTATAGGACACCTTCTGTTATTTAAATAACTTTGTCTGCCTGAGTACCTGTGTTGCATTTGAATCCAATTTACTAGCGTGATAGTTTCCTTGTGATGTCATGAAGCCATAGTTTGTTTTTTTGTTTTTTTCTTTTACGTGTATATAACATAACAAAAAAAACACACTAGATAAAAAAAAAAAAAAAAGTAGGTGCTGGAAGAGGCAAAAAACCCAAAACGGCACAAATTAAAGCCTCCACCTTATAAAAAAAATTAAAACACTGAACATTATTTTGGTACGATATTTATTGCGATATTTTTGAGAGGCTGATGTAATTGTAGATGCCCAGGACTAAACCAGGGCGGAACCAGGACTAAACTAAGAATAAATGGGGGTAAAACAAGGATTAAACAAGGACTAACGCTGGACTAAACTAAGACTTAACCAGGACTAAACTAGGGTAAAACTTGGGCGAAACCAGGACTAAACTAGGGCTAAACTAAGACTAAATCTGGACTTAACCAGGGCTAAACCAGGACTAAACTAAGACTAAACTGGGGCAAAACTAGGACTAAACAAGGACTAAACCAGGGCTATACAAGGACTGAACCAAGACTAAATCAGGACTAAACTAGGGCGAAACTAGGACTAAACCAGAACTAAACTCTGGGCTAAACAAGGACTAAACCAGGGCGAAATTAAGACTAAATCAGGGCTAAATCAAGATTAAACCGGGACTAAACTAGGGATAAACAAGGACTAAACTAAGATTAAACTGGGGCAAAACTAGGGCTAAACCAGGACTAACGCTGGACTAAACCAGGAGTAAATCGGGTCTAAACCAGGACTAAGCTAGGACTAAACCAGAACTAAATCAGGACTAAACCAGGATTAAACCAGGGCTAAACAAGGACTAAACTAAGAATAAATGGGGGTTAAACAAGGACTAACGCTGGACAAAACCAGGACTAAACTAGGGCAAAACTTGGGCTAAACTAAGACTAAATCTGGACTTAACCAGGACTAAACCAGAGCTAAACTAGGACTAAACTAGGACTAAACCAGAACTAAATCAGGTCTAAAATAAATAAATAAAATAAACTAAAATAGGTCTAAACTAAGACTAAACGGGGGCAAAACTAGGATTAAACAAGGACTAACGCTGGACTAAACCAGGGCTAAACTAAGACTAAATCAGGACTAAACCAGGGTGAAAATTGTTAAACAAGGACTAAACCAAGACTAAATTAGTCTTAAACTAGTGCTAAACCCGGACTAAAACGGGGCTAAATCAGGGCTAACCCAGGACTAAATCGTGTTTGAATATCTTCTGTCCATCTGAGCCAAACTGCAGTTTTCACGTTGAGTAAAAGGTGGAGTTAAAGTGCGGTGAGATTGAGTGACGTCTGCACAAACTCCTCGTCCTCCAGAGGTTCAGTGAAGAGGCCGATCTGAGACTAAACCAGGACTAAACCAAGACTAAACAAAGACTAAACTGGGACTAAACTAGGATTAAACTAGTGCTAAACCAGGACTAAAACAGGATGAAATCAGGACTTAACCAGGACTAAACTAGAACTAAACCAGGACTAACGCTGGACTAAACCAAGACTAAACCAGGATTTAACCAGAGCTAAACCAGGACTAAATCAGGATTTAACCAGAGCTAAACCAGGACTAAATCAGGATTAAACCAGGACTAAACTAGGACTAAACCAGGGTTAAACCGGGACTAAATCAGGATTAACCAGGACTAAAATGGGACTAAACTAAGGCTAAACTGGGGTAAAACTAGGGCTAAACCAGGACTAACGCTGGACTAAAGAAGGACTAAACAAGGCCTAAACTGCTAAACCAGGACTAAAACAGGGCAAAATTAGGACTAAACCAGCACTAAACCACGGTCAAACCAGGACTAAGTCATGTTTGAATATCTTTTGTCCATCTGAGCCAAACTGCAGTTTTCACGTTGAGTAAAAGGTGGAGTTAAAGTGCGGTGAGATTGAGTGACGTCTGCACAAACTCCTCGTCCTCCAGAGGTTCAGTGAAGAGGCCGATCTGGCGCCGGTTTAGCATCGGCAGCCGAGCAGCGCTAATGGACTCCTGCTAAAAATGCACAATTAAACGTGGAGAATATTTCCAGCAGGTCCTCGCGGGGACACGGGAGACGAGCCAGAAATGTTCCCCAAACTGTTGAACGCTAATGCAGGAGAGTTAAACTGTGCGGGTGACAAATACAAATATACAACTATTACTCTAGTACAAAACTATTACTCTAGGAGAAAAGTATTAAAGACGATCATGTTTTACTGTTAAAGGAGCCGGGTGTCGTCCACAGTCCTCAGTGTCGGGGAGTAACAGATTACATGTACCGGAGTTATGTAATCAGAGTACAAATGATGAGTAACTGTATTCAGTTACAGTTACTTTGTTGAAGTAAATGGATTACACGGCAGGATTTTCCTGTTTTCACATTTCGGGGTGTTCCCTTTTTTTTTTTTTTTTTCAGTAATTCCACTCATTGCCGGACACAAAACCAGGACTAAAACCAGGTCCAAACCAAGTCTAAACCAGGACTAAAACCAAGTCTAAACCAGGTCTAAAATCAGTTCTAAACTTTGTCTAAAACCAGGTCCAAATCAGATCTAAACCAGGTCTAAACCAAGTCTAAACCAGGACTAAAACCAAGTCTAAACCAGTTCTAAACTTTGTCTAAAACCAGGTCTAAACCAGGTCTAAAGCAGGACTAAAGCAGGACTAAAACCAGGTCTAAACCAGGTCCAAACCAAGTCTAAACCAAGTCTAAACTTGGTCTAAAACCAAGTCTAAACCAGGACTAAAACCAAGTCTAAACCAGGTCTAAAATCAGTTCTAAACTTTGTCTAAAACCAGGTCTAAACCAGGTCTAAAACCAGGTCTAAAACAGGACTGAATCCTGCTGCGTGGACTGTGTCTCCTTCTTCTATCAATAATATTTTTAATACAGTTAAGTAAGACTGGGCTTTTTTATTTTCTTTTAGCAGATAAAACTTCTTATGTGAAGATTTCCTCGTCTTTGCTTCTCTACAGAAAATCAAGTAATCCAAAGTATTCAGATTACATTACTCACTTTAAGTAATTTAATGGATTACGTTACAAACTACATTTTGGGGTATGTAATCTGTAGGGGATTACATTTTTAAAGTCACCTTCCCAACACTGACAGTCCTGCACCGGGTCGGTACAAATAGTGACTGAAACGGGCGGGTTTGTGGGTCAAGTGAATCAAAGAAACGACGAACGGGAGAAAAACACCTGGCGTGAGTCCAGGACGTCGCTGTCCTGTAACTAGTGACATTTCCCGTCTTTTCCCGGAACAATGGGCCAGGCTGAGATTGATCTGACTGGTTTAGAACTGGTTTAGACCTGGTTTAGTCCTGGTTTAATCCTGGGTAAATCCTTGTTTAGACCTGGTCCAGTTCTGGTTTAATCCTGGTTCAGTTCTGGTTTAATCCTGGTTGAGTCCTGGTTTAGTCCGAGATAAATCCTGGATTAAGACCTGGTTAAACCTGGTTCAGTCGTGGTGTCGACGTGGTTAAGTCCTGGTCCAGTCCTGGTTTACATCTGGTTCTTTCCTGGTTAAGTCCTGGTTTAGACCTGATCCAGTCCTGATGTAGTCCTGGTTTAGTCCTGGTGATTGGCTCTGCAGTTGCGGTGTGTATATATTTATAATCTGCTAATGACACGGCGTAGGTTTAGTCCTGGTTTAGATCTGGTTAAATCCTGGTTTAGACTAGGTTTAATCCTGGTCCAGTCCTGGTTTAGTCCTGGTGATTGTCTTGGTTGTTGCAGTGTGTGTATATATTTATAATCCACTAATGACACGGCGTAGGTTCAGTCCTGATCTAATCTTGGTTTAATCCTGGTTTAGTCCTGGACTTTTGGGCTGATTCTGATTTATCACGGGCACCAGCGGACGTGTTCATGGGTCCGGGGTGATTATATCAAATAATATATATCAAATAATTATATATTTTAGCGAAGGAGCTTGAACACTTAAAGATCAGATTATGTTCACTTTTCAAGACCCCATGATGATAAATATGATGATAAATAAACTTCTGCTCCAGTTGGACTCCAGCCTTTTACTTCCAACCTTTCAAGGCGGCACGGTGGCTGAGTGGCTAGCACTCATGCCTCACAGCAAGAAGGTTCTGGGTTCGATCCCCGGGTCGCCCAGGCCTTTCTGTGTGGAGTTTGCATGTTTCTCCCCGTGTCTGGATGGGTTTCCTCCGGGTGCTCCGGTTTCCCCCATCAACCCAAAACATGCTACATAGGTCTCCATAAACAGTTGATAGTCATGGTCAGTTAAATACAATCAATTCAATCATTGTGTCCTTAGGCAAGACACTTCACCCACATTGCCTAGTATGAAAGTGGTGTGTGTGTGAGTGCTGGTGGTGGTCGGAGGGACCGATGGCGCCGAGTGGCATGGCAGCCGCGCCTCTGTCAGTGAGCCCCAGGGCAGCTGTGGCTACAATAGTAGCTTACCATCATCAGGGGTTTAGAGTGAATGAATAATGCTGTATGAATGAATGCTGAATGAATAGTGCTGAATAATGCTGTGTAAAGCGTCTTTGGGACAGAAAATGTCTGTGAAAGCGCTATATAAATAAAGACTTACTTACTTACTTACTTACTTACTTTCTGAAAACGTCAACAAGAGGTCACACGCAGACATTTTTTTTTTTTTTTCCCCCAAAGTTTCCAAAGTGCTTTACATAGCAGTGTAAGCATTTTATTTTAAAAGAAAATCAGCTGAATTTTGTTCCAACCATGAGGAAACCAATAGAATCAACAAATAAAATAATAATAATAAAATCAATGAACAAAAATAATAAAATCAATACATAAAAGCAGCACAAAAAAAATTGATAAAAGCAATAAAAAATAATAATAATAATAAATAATAATAAAAATAATAATAAAAATAATAAAAAAATCAATACATGAAAGCAGTACAAAAAATAGATAAAAGCAATAAAAAATATAATATAAATATTATATATATAATTAATAATAATTAATAATTAAATAATAATAATTCTATGAACAAAAATATCAATACATAAAAGCAGTACTAAAAAATGTATAAAGCAATAAATAAATTAAAAATTAAAAATAAAGACACAGAGGACCACACAATGCATTTAACACACCATATACACACTTTGGTAGCAAAAAAGTGGATTTAGTGTTTAGTTTAACTTCTGTATTTGTTATTTCTCTGTCTGGAATGTTCCACAGTGTGACTTTAACCAACTCTACTATACATTTATTTAATTATAGTTGGTTTTATAGCTCAAAAATACTTCCAAAAACAGACATTCTGACTGTGAGCGGGGTCGCCTCTCCACAGACCCGACCTGTAACTTGGTCTGGTTCGGTCTCCACGGAGATGGAAAGGTTTAACATTAATGCCGCACTGCGAAACATTCCAGACCAAGAGAAAAAGCCTCCGCCAGAAAAGTTTCACAAAGCTTAAAACCCAAGTAGAAGTAAAAGTACGCGGCGGCGGCGAAAGTACTCTTCAGAAGCACGTTTTTCCGCGGCGAATCGACTCTCCTGCAAATGTTCATCATCGCCGCGGCGCATTTCACATGAGGGAGCTCGCGGCCTGCATGACAAAGACCCCATTAAAATCCAAGATGGCGTCAGGAGCCCCGAGCGAAGCGGTGGAAGCAGGTGGATGCATTATCGTAATTATAGACGAACAGAGGAGGGAGAGAGAACGAGAGACTGAGGAGAGAGGAGAGGAGGGAGGAGAGCGGAGATGCACCATGGGAAGTCATCGGCCTCCGACCCGCGCCAAAGCGAGCGGAGACAAATGAATGATTAGCGAGTCTGTGCATGAGGCGGCGGCGGCGGCGGCGGTGGAGGCTGCTGAGGCCCGAGTGCAGGATTACACAGTTTTACCACAAAGAGAGTGGAGTTGTTCAAATGAATTATTCAAAGTGTCGTATCCGGGATAAAAAAGTGACGGTGTTTACATGCACTTCAGTCTCCCGGGTTTACACGCATCAGGAATTTTGGACTTCCGGTCATCGCGCAGTGAATCCTGGGAAGGATCCTCAAAAAAAGTGAGCAACAAAATCCATGTGTCATTCGTTCATTCGGTTTTCAATATAAAATCAAAAATAAGAAAATGAAAAAACAACAGTTTTCTTATTTGTCTCCAAAACCAAAATGAAAAAACGGATAATGATTCGTTTTTTTCAGTTTTCGATTTTGTGTTTAAATGAAGAATGGAAAAAATGGATAACGGCCGTTTCCCGTTTACGTGACTTCTGTGACTGCGATGTCGGACTTTTGCACCGCATACGGACTGAACCAGGACTGATCCAGGTCCGAGACCAGACCAGGACCAGACCAGAGCGGACTCCGAGCTTTAACTCCGAGCTTTGACTCCGAGCCTCAGCTTCGAGCTCCGGCCCTGCCGTGGGCTCTGAGCCTTCGGTCTGGTCCCGGTCTCAGTCTTGGTTTGGTCCCGGCCTGGGTCTGGTCTGGTCTCGGTCTCAATCCCGTTCTGGTCCCGGTCTGGTCTCAGTCTCGGTCTGGTCCCAGTCTGGTCTCAGTCTTGTTCTGGTCCCGGTCTGGTCTTGGTTTCAGTCCCGCTCTGGTCCCAATTTGGTCCCGGCCTGGTTCTGGTCTGGTCTCAGTCTTGGTCTGGTCCTGGTCTGGTCCCAGTCTGGTCTCGGTCTCAGTCCTGCTCTGGTCCCGGTCTGGTCTCGGTCTGGTTCCGGTCTGGTCCCGGACCTGGATCAGTCCTGGTTCAGTTCGGCATCACACAGTCACATTTTCCATTCTTTTCATTTAAACATAAAATTGAAAACTGAAAAAACAAATCATTATCAGTTTTTTTTTTCATTTTGGTTTTAGAGACAAATAATGAAGAAAATATTTGTTTTTTCATTTTCTTATTTTTGGTTTTATTTTGAAAAACGAATGAATGACACACGGATTCATCAATCCTCCATGTTTGTCAATAGACACATCCCACTGGGAAAACAAAGTCGATCTTCTCAAGTCTTTTGAACCATATCACTTTTGTTTCTGGTTCTGATATTGTCATATTTTAGTTTTGGGATTCGGACATTGTAATTGTGTGGTTGTTGAATGTTCTAACAGCGGAAAACGACTCGAGAAATGGGCTTCATAATAACTCCATAATACCGGGCGTAACTGTGTGATATTTTTGATCATTTCCCTCTGCCCCAACTTAAACTGTACGACCAAATCTCAGGGTTTAAAAGTCCACAGCTCACGAATCATGTTCTCAAACTGAACGAACCGATGCTCAGATGCGACCTGTCTAATTTAATTCAATATACTTCACAAAAGGCTCAGGCTTCGTTTGTTTACACGCAAACATCGAATTCGCCTCTGAAAACGAATCTTTCTAAAAACATTCAGAGAGTCACAGTTCTTCTGGTGCAAACATTTTTCACGTGTTTGCATTCGGACACACAGCTGATGTTTCGTATCCATGACCAGAGACGCGTGAGGCTTTAACAGATCTGTGGAGAGGCGAGCACGTTTTTCAAGGCATTTTTGAGTAAAACTTAACAACTGTAATGAAATAAACGCTACAGGTTTAAATCTAATCCAGAGACTCGGTGTCGTTCTGATGGAGGATTTCTGCAGGTCGACGTAAATGAAAACTTTTTTGAAAACGATGCTTTGTGCACGATGTTATTTTGAAAAACTAAAGATCAATTAGACGAGCAGCAGAGACGACTCAAAAACACAGAGCGGAGTTCAGATCAGTAATGTGTAAAATGTAGAATCTCTGAAGTGCTTTGCATCTGAAATGAGTTTCATCACCTTCACTCACCTTTTGAGAATCACTGAACCAACTTGCAGTGACTATTTGTCAAAGAAAAGTAACAAACAAAAGCGGCAAGCGAACTCAGAACGAAACGTAACTCCAATAATCACTTTTTGGACTCGGCGGGTTTGTGGTTTACGCAGTGAAGGAAAAAAATAAAATCAATGTCCATGACCAGAGCTGTATTTCCAAGATTTATTCCAGTTTTGCAAAACAACAAGGGACACATGATCAAGGCCTGTCTGCTGCCGCTCCTGTCGACTGGTAAAAAAAACAAAAGCCCACCCGGGTCACTCTGGTCGACCTGTAGCACCCTCTTTTATCCCCACGCTGTCCCATAGATCGGCGTTATTTATGTAAGCATCTTTTCTGTTTTTGGTTCAAATTAGACTAAACAAATTAACAAAACTAAATGAGTAAACTAATTGAGAAAAGATAATAAACTCATTTCATAATAAACAAAATAAGCAAATGGCTCCAACACAACTGATAAAAAGTCTAATGAAGTTGTTTTTAGAGAATAAACTCGTGGAGAGTGAGGGACGTGTCTGAGCTGAGTCCTGCTGGAACCTGCTGGAACCTGCTGTCAGGTCGTGTCCAGAGGTGTTTTGTTTCTTTTACTCAAGTACGAGTAAATCAGATTTTGCTGATTACAAACTGCAAGTCCTGAAATCTGCAACTGAAAATGGAAACCGAGCAGCAGAAAGAAAGTTTGGAGAGAGAGAGAAACTTGTGACAGCGGGAGGATGCACCATGAAACTTTCCTGAAGTCACTGGATGGATGAACAAAGTCTGGACTTCAGTGACACCGAAACCATCCTGTCGGGATTCAGAAAGACCCGAATAATTCAAACTGGAACTGATGCCGAGTCTAGTCCAGTGAGGTTCATTTGGTCTTCCGATATTTTATGTTATTAGGTTCTTTTTTCAGACAAAGAGTTTGTTTTCATACTTGACAGTTTGGATGCTCCCTGTGGTCTTCCTCAGAGTCATGTGATGTGGCTGTGACATGTCGGTCAGCTGATTTAAACATGTTTTGGCTCCGTCTTTCTACCGGTGGAGGCAGGACGACGGCGCCACCTGTAGTACGACTTCCTCAGGACAGAATCCCAGGTGTGGAAGAGGAAGCGTCGCTCTGTTTACCTCCGGAGGTCGAGGCCGAGTTGTTCAGAAGTGACACCGAGGATGAAGAATTGAATGGATTTAGTGATTTGGAGTGAGATGGAGAGTTTGTTAAACTTGTTCTGTTTCTGTTGTTTATGTTATCTGAAGAACTGTTCATATGTGACGTTAACAGTCTGTTCTTCTCTCTTCTATTGTTTTTACTAGAACTTCATTTTAGTTTTTTAGATTTTAGTTTGGGTGCTCCCTTAGAGACAGGGTGAGGAGCTCAGTCACACAGGAGGAGCTCGGAGTAGAGCCGCCGCTCCTCCACGTCGAGAGGAGCAGCTGAGGTGGCTCGGGCATGTTCCACCAGGAGGAGGCCCCGGGGAAGACCCAGGACACGCTGGAGGGACTATGTCTCTGGACTGGCCTGGGAACACCTCGGTATCCCCCTGGAGGAGCTGGAGGATGTGTCTGGGGTGAAGGAAGTCTGGGAGTCCCTGCTTAGACTGCTGCCCCCGCGACCTGGTCCCGGATAAGCGGAAGAAACTGGATGAATGGATGGACGTTCAACATGAAATCTGATCCTGATCTCTGATTTTATAAAATAAATTTCCCCCCAAAAAGTGACACTTTGGCTGCGTTCAGACTGCAGCCTGAAGGGACCCAAATCTGATTTTTTTGGCCTCTATGTTCCTGTATCTGATCTTTTAATGACAGTCTGAACGACACAGATCCAATTTTTTCAAATGTGACCCAGGCCACTTGGATATGTGCTCCTGAAACCGATACATATCTGATCTTTTGACATGCGACTTCAGTCTGAACAGCCAAAGTGCATTCATCTACATCTACATCTACTGCACGTCATCAAAAAGCCAAAAATCTACACAAATGTTTTTCTCGTCATAAAAAATAGTTGAACTCTGTGTCACTGAAGAGAAGCACATCACCACTCACCACTCTTGGCTCCGTCTCCACATCCACACGTTCCTTTCAACGGACGTCGCTGCCGCTGCCCCACAAAACACCACGACCAAAAACCTCGTCCTTCTCCTTCTCAATCTCCTCCTTAAAACAAGTAAGTTGTTCATGTTCTGGCTCCGGTACGAGAGGAACTTTAAAATCTTCAGGTGCTCGATGCTGCGTCCATGTTTGGACAACTTCTGTAAACACAGAGACGCTCGCTGCGGTTGACGTCGTCGTGTCTCCAGTGTCACATGTGGGACACTTTTGGGCCGTTTAACGTTCACACTGGAGTCACATACAAGTCACATTTAATTGGAAATGTGAACGACCTCGAAAAAACATTGGATTTCACAAAAAAATCAGAATTGAGCGTTAAGCCCTGCAGTCTGAACGTAGACTAATAGTCCAAAAAATACTGTAGTCTTCGAAAAAGGACCCATATTACACTATGTTCTGATCTGTTATGATGTTGTTTCCTCGTCCCAAACAAACCTGGAGTTGTGTTTTGTTTCATTCACACGTTTAACGCACAAACCCTGAGCTCTTCTCTCAAACTGAAAACACTCTGCTCCACCTTGCGATGTCATACACACAGGAAGTCCACACACCTTCACATTTACACAAATAAAGCCGTGGAATTGTCTCCTCCAGGTTTGTTTTCGAGGAGGTAACAACATTATAACACGACTAAAAGCTCACACGAGGACCTTTACCCAGTAACAAAAACACAATGTGAGTTTTCTTTGTAAAACGGTGTGTGTTTTAGTGAAGCGGAGAGTAAAACCAGCTAACTTTTTCTCTCTGACACAGGTTTAATTAGGGTGATGTGTGGCTCAGAGGCACAATGGAAATAACAGAGCGCTATTAGAACGGGGACCACCGCAGCGCAACTACTTTTGGTCCTTTAATGAGTTTACAGTGATCCCAGAGCGGAGAAGGAGACACAGCTACAATTACTGTGAACGAAAAGTTCTGGAGCGGGAATAAAAACACTCAAATGAGATTCAAATTACAAGAGGGTCACCACAAATTGTGAAAAATACTCGAAATTCAAATAAAAAAATCGCTCTCAAGTTTCAAATTGGCCTGTATGTTTTACTTTGGTTAATATGCAAACTGTGTGAGATCTGGAGTCTAACCCACAACCTCCTTAATGAGACGAGGAGACGGGAAACTTTGTAGTAACAAAATTGTGTTATTTAAAATGAGAAAAGAAGAGTTTTTAAATACGTTACATATTCTGGTTTATATTTTTCCCAATACCTGCAGGTGTCCAGTTGGAAGTGCAAAAGTCAAGGTTCAAGACTTGTTTGATTAGTCCTGGTTAAGACGAGGGATGAGCATTTAATTACATTTTCTACATCGATCGCATCAGGAGAATTAACGATCAAGTTTTGATTAATCATGTTTTTATATTTAAATTATCATAATTAATATTATTATTACTAATCTGCATAAATAAACTCAACTTTACAACATATAAACATAAACACTCTAGAGCCACATCAGCCCGTTTGACATTATAATGTGTTTAATGCAACTTTGACACATTTATTTACATTTTACAGACACGAAACTTAAAACCACATGGTTAATTTGCATAAACTATAAGTGCTGAAAAAACTTTTTTTTTTTTCTTTCCGGACTAAAGCAGTGATTCTTAACTATTAAACAAACTTGGGCCGCGAGCTCCACCAAGAGGGCCCAAAAAACTTTCAGTTTTGCACTAGTGGGCCTCGAGGGCCACGGGACCCACCCCATAGACCCGGACAGGGTCAGCCCAAAGTACTCTGTACCTCTTTCACCCGGGAGGACAGAGGTGCCTCCAGTTGTGAAAGGTATCTACACCTCAGCTTGTCTTCATCTCAAGTTATCACCATGAACTCATAAAACAGCAGCGTGTAGAACTTTGTACAAACTCACTGCACATCAGCCCAGGACAGAAGCTCTGAGTTTGTGAACAGCAGCAGCACTAAAGACACAGGAAACTCACCGTAACTCACAGCTCCTCAGGACGGGGCTGTGGGTCTGGTCCTTGGTCTTGTGCCGTCCTCCGAGCCGTGGGTCAGATGGTCCGGAGGCTCCGTCCTCTATGTCCTGGTTCCAGACGGGGATGAGCAAGACCAGTGCACAATGGACTGGGTCCAAGCGCTCTGTGTCTGTGCGCTGGTTCCGTGCGGGGAAAGTGAGAATGTGCTGTGGACTACAGGTCCAGGCGGGTTGCTCTGGTCCTTCGTGAGCAAGGGCTGTTTAGACTCTAAACTTTACAGCACTGTATTAATGGACCAAGGAACACTCAACTAATTTGCAGTAACCGGGATACTGCGTTTACATGCACCATGATACTCAAAAAACTCGATCATACCCGGGACACTGATGTGCTGTAAACACACTCACTGAGGCACAACTCCAATGTTTGTGTCAGACGCAGCCTCGTCTCCTTACACTACACACAGAAACCTACACTGGACCAAGTTTAGTCCCAGTTTAGTCCTTGGAAAGTCCTCATGTAGACCCAGTGTAGTCCCACTTTAGTCTTGGTTTAAACCTTCATAAACAACAAAACAATTTCTGAAGACTTGCATATGTTCAGTTCAAAGTGCCATAGTCATGATTCAAGATTTGTTTGATTAGTTCTGGTTAAAGCCCAGTTTAGTCCTTGGAAAGTTCTTATGTAAACCCAATGTAGTCCCACTTTAGTCTTGGTTTAAATCTTCGTAAACCGCAATTTGACCATCTGCACCAAAGCGTGTACCCGTGCAGATGTCCGGTCCATAGGCTATTCTCAGAGCCGTACGTACTGTAGCGCCGGGACTTTACTCGGCTAATGGGCCTCTCTCTGCCAGATCCAAATTAGACCAAACTGCGAACAGCTGAAAGGATTTGGACTCCCACTTTAACCACAAAACCAAAACGGGCAAAACGGCCAACCGAATATCTCAGCCATATGTGAGCGTTTTAAATAGTACCATCTGAATCTCTGTCGTACTTTTAATTGTTAAAGAAGACATAATGCTTTTGTCTGTTAGAGTTATTATCAATGGCACCGTAATTAGTTTTAAAAGGCTCATATTACGCTATTTTCTCATCTACTGTGTGTTATAATGTTGTTTCCTCATCACAAACAGACCTGGAGTTGTAAAAAAGAGGATGGCAGAGGCACTTCTGATTTTATTTAGTTTAATTTAGTTTAGTTTAGAAGTTTATTAAGAGTTTCGACTACTTTTCAGACTTCATCAGGGCTGACAAAATGAACGTGATTATTAAAAACTAAATATCCATATACATTATACTGACATTATAGAGGTCATGGTTCTCGACCGGGAAAAGGTGTCTTGTCCTCTCCAGGTGGGTGGAGAGTCCCTGCCTCAAGTGGAGGATTTATTTATTTAATATTTCTTCTGTCATTGTAGTTCTGCTTTTGGACTACACTTTCTCAAAAAATTTACTCTATTTTTTCAATCCAAACGTAAAAAACATGGGGAAAAAATGTCATTTTGTGCTGGATCTTGTTGCAACTGTGTCCCGCGAAATCTTGTCCAATTCCTAATTACCATAAAGCAGTTTTAGGGAGAGTATAAAACTTACGGGACTTCTTCTTTTGCCACACCTGTCTGATTCCATAAAAATACAAAGTTAAAACCATACGGTGGCTGAGTGTCCAGCACTCATGCCTCACAGCAAGAAGGTTCTGGGTTCGATCCCCGGGTCGCCTGGGCCTTTCTGTGTGGAGTTTGCATGTTTCTCCACGTGTCTGGATGAGTTTCCTCCGGTTTCCCCCATCAACCCAAAACATGTTACACATCTCCAGAACAGTTGATAGTCAAGGTCAATTAAATACAATCAATTCAATCATTGTTGTGTCCTTAGGCAAGACACTTCACCCACATTGCCGAGTATGAAAGTGGTGTGTGTGTGAGTGATGGTGGTGGTCTGTCAGTGTGCCGCTGTGGCTACAATAGTAGTTTACCATCACCAGGTGTAGAGTGAATGAATAATGCTGAATAATGCTCTGTAAAGCGTCTTTGGGGACAAAAAAGTCTGCGTAAAGCGCTATATAAATAAAGACTTACTTACTTACATACTTAGGAACATTCTCCATGGACATAGACGTGTTTTATGCCAAACTGTGGAAGATTATAGTCAAAGGAACAACATTTCTATGGAAAAAAGCAAGAACGGAGCAAGTAAGAGTCAGGTTTGTGGAGATGCAAGCATGCTCAGAGTAAAGACGCATGTTTTTCAGTGCAGTAAAAAAAAAAAAAAATATATTATAACTCCTTCTTTTTCAGTCTATTTTTTGGCTGAACAGTTCCGAGGTGTGGCTTCAAAACAGACATATTGTGCTTTCGTCTGCTGTAGTTAAAATCACCCGTGGATTTTTATCTGGAACGTTGGACTAGAAGAAAAAGAAGAAGAGAACAAAGTACAAAGCATGGGCATGTACGGGAGGTAACTCAAACATGGAGGAATCAAAAGGGGCTGCCTAACGTCTCAGTCAAAGCAAATGACCCGCTGCGAGTGAGTTCATTTTAGATTTTATTATACATTATCCTGTTATTAAGGTTCAGCGAGACAGTGTTTATTGTTGTATCTGTTAAAGACATTTAGATCATGTCTGGTGAGAATTCTGTGGCCCAACCCGACCCGAAATTTGGGTCGGGTCGGGCCTAAAATGTCAATCATTACTTCGGGTCGGGTCGGGCTTCTCTTTCGCTGACTTTTTTTCAAATAAATATATGTTTATAAAATGTATGCTAAAACGATGTGTGGATACTAAACTAAGGAATACTTGTTATAAAATAAATAATATGGATAAAACAGAGAAGTAATGTAATGTAATTGCTATTTAACTACTAAACAGGATCCGCAGAGCCAGAGCTCTGCGCACGTGAACGCCTCCTCTTAAATTTAATAATCTTCCCCTCCGCAAGTCTGCATCTATTTTGACCTGGTGTCCCCAATATGGAGGAGCAAGAAGTTAAACTAAAGGCAGGAGAACTGAAAAGACAAACACGCACCGGTAAGAGTGAGGTGTGGAAAAGCTTCAAACTGATTGTTGAAAATGCTACAGAAACTTGCGTTGGCTTCGCTGAATGTCGTCAGTGTGGCGCTTTGCTTTCATACGAGAGCAAAAAGACTGGCACCTCGACGCTGAGCACTGCTCCTCCTCCCGAGTCCTCACAAATAAAATATGACATTTCGGGTTTGCTTCGGGCTCGGGCCTGCAAATCAAGTTAATTGGTCGGGCTCGGGCCGGGTCGGGTTTTAATACCCGCGGGCCGGGTCGGGTCGGGCTGGATTTTTTAGGCCCGATCTCACCTCTAGTAGCTGAGGCTGGGCAGAGTCCTGCACGGGTCCATTTTTGGAGACCCGCACCCGCCCGCACCCATGCAGTTCAGCACCGCACCCGCCCGTTAACCTGTGATTATATTAAAGTTAAATAGGGTGTCCAAATGTCTGTTTTTTTTCCCCAGACATGTTAGTTTTTTGTGTCCTGTCGTGGGTGTCCGGGTTCATAAAGTGATGCAAATGTCCGGGTTTTCATTACCTTTCATTGGGTCATTAAGTTGAGCGTCTCTCGTAGCGTCTGTGACTCAGAAGGAGCGAGACACAAACAGTCGGTCAGTCTGCAACATGCCGAAGCACAAATGCACATTTAAAGAAAACTTGGACAAGAAATTCCACGTTTTTCATCCCGGTCGAGATTAGTGGGAGGCCATGTGCACAGTTTGCGAGGTGAGAGTAGCTCAATGTCGAGGCCCCACCCCCGGAAATGTGTCCAGGTTTTCACAAACGGAAATATGGTCACCCTAAGTTAAACCCGCACCCGTCCAGACCCGTTAATATTCCACCTGTTACCCGCCCGGGCCCATCATAAATCGCACACAAATTAAAAACATTCTAACGGAAGAATCCATCAGAATACGAATTGAAAAGTTACGACTTCAAGAATTACAATCACGAAATGAAATGAAACGGTGACACTTTCTTCAGTACGAACACGAATTCACAGACGCGACTCGACTGTCATCACTTCACAGGATTTATTTACTGAACAGAAGAAACATTGATTGAGATGCTGAACTTTTGCACCGCACATGCAAAACCAACTAAAACAGGACTAAAACAGGACTAAACCAGGACTAAACCAAGACTGAACCAGGACTAAACCAGAGCTGAACCAGGACTCACTGTGGGGACAGGTCTGGAGGTGCGCCTGAGTAGTCCGTCAAGTGACCACAGGCGAAAGGACCGGAGCAGAGCCACGCACCACAAGGAGGTGAGTGCTGGGCTTTGCAAACACCGTGCTCCACGGACTCTCTCTCTCAAGATTAGTCCTGGTTTAGACCTGGTTTAGTCCTGTTTTAGACCTGGTTTAGTCCTGTTTAGTCTCGGTTTAGACCTGGTTCAGTCCCAGATTTGACCTAGTTTAGCCTGTTTTAGTCCTGGTTTAGACCTGGTTTAGTTCTGGTTTAGACCCGGTTTAGTCCTGTTTTACTCCTGGTTTAGTCCTGGTTTAGACCTGGTTTAGTCCCAGATTAGACCTGGTTTAGTCCTGTTTTAGTCCTGGTTTTAGACCTGTTTAGTCCTGTTTTAGTCCTGGTTTAGACCTGGTTTAGTCCCAGATTAGACCTGGTTTAGTCCTGTTTAGTCCCAGATTAGACCTGGTTTAGTCCTGTTTTAGTCTCGGTTTAGACCTGGTTCAGTCCCAGATTTGACCTGGTTTAGACCTGGTTTAGTCCCAGATTAGACCTGGTTTAGTCCTGGTTTAGTCATGGTTTAGACCTGGTTTAGTCCCAGATTAGACCTGGTTTAGTCCTGGTTTAGTCATGGTTTAGACCCGGTTTAGTCCCAGATTAGACCTGGTTTAGTCCTGTTTTAGTCTCGGTTTAGACCTGGTTTAGTCCCAGATTAGACCTGGTTTAGTCCTGGTTTAGTCCTGGTTTAGACCTGGTTTAGTCCCAGATTAGACCTTGTTTAGTCCTGTTTTAGTCCCGGTTTAGTCCTGTTTAATATTCATTTTAGTTTCTTATTTTAAGTGTTTAAGAGTTGTTGTTTTTCTTTCTTGTTCCACTGGCAGATCATTTTACTTTTCTACTGAAATTTACTCAAATCATGATAAAACTTTCTTAACTCAAATCCGTAATTCATCTCAAATTGGGTAGATTTGAGTTTTTGCAACGTCTGGACAAAAAATCTACATCTCAACATCTAAATCTAACGTCTAAATATGCTTTGTTTTGTCAAAAGTTTGTGTTTTTTTTAGACTCAGGTGAACAGAAAAACACAGTTAAAAGCAGGTTGCCATGGTTACAATAGAAAATCAAACCCCGCCCCCCAACGAAATACCCGAGCTTTTGGTGAGTCCCGAATCGAGAGAGTAAATGAGACGGGGGGGAAACAATTATAACTTTGTTGCGAGCTGTTAAAAGTGGATTTTGCGTACGTGCCCTTTAAGACTCGGGACTTTTAATTGGCGCTTCTATTTAGTCTAATAAGATTCACGTCCGAGTTTGGTCCAAGTTTAGATGAACTTTTAGCCCTTTCTCGAAACGGGTTCGGCCTGACAAAACACGGGACAGAGCAGCGGGGAAAAAAAGGAGGAGGAACAGACCAACACTCGTGACCGGTACTGATAGTTTGCAGCAGATGTCGTAAACGTTCCCTGGAGGTGCGATGCCGACTGAAAGCACTGCTCTGTCTGAAGCCACGTTTACATGAGGTTATTCAATTCAGAATTAATTATAATGAGTTAAATAGTTCGGAATTAAAGGTTGTATAGAGGATTTTCCAAGGAACGAGAAATCCAGCGACTGTTTGTCCTTTTTTAAATGTTGCGCATGCGTGAAACCACCCCCCCTCCCCTACAGCTCCTACGTAGAAACACCTCCTCCCTCCTCCTCTTTACGCCAGAAACAGGTTTGTTTACAGCCGGTGCTGCACATGACTTGTAAACAACTAACTACAGTGTTGGTTAGACAAGACGGAGAAGTGAGGAGCAGGGGTAAGAGTGGATCGGGCAGCGGGGAGAGGAGCAGGAAAGGGGTGCAGAGAAGGTGCGCGGAGATTCTGTGCGAATGAACTAGCTACAACACGCAGCAGCAAGCGGACTCTTTCTTTGCCTTGAAAATTACGTTTTCAGACATAGGATATCGCTTTCGTGTCCTGAAAAACGTTTGTGTAGCTCTTGGAAATAAAGTACGTTTTCATAATAAGCAGAAGTTTCCTGTCCAGGAGTAATTTGTGGACCAGTGCGTCAGTCTTTAGACCCTTCGTCTGCTTCAGTCGCGCCATCGCTGGAATGAATCTTCAAGAATCACCTTAGTTTGGCTTCGCTGCTTTTCCCCTTGTCTTCTTCTTTCAGCGACCTCAAAAACGGACTTTCTTTTGTGGCGAACTGCTCCTGGATTCTTGTCGCCATTGCAACAAACTTTGTGCGAACTGCGAGGAAGATATAGGTAAAAAAAAGCCGCTAAGAACTGTTGCGTTGGTGGAGTAAACAGCGTCTGTGCGTCTTGCGTCTGTGGACTGTGTGACAGTCGTACGTAAACCACGTACCGGCGGCGCGCAGGCAAGTCAGTTACACTAGAAACGTAGGGAGATTGATTGACAGCCTGTCAGCTCACAGATAACGAGGCAGTGTCGTTATTATTGGCAAATGTTTAGCCACCACGTCCAGAGTTGATGAATTTTTATTCTCTTTTTTTTGGTCATCATAATTACAAGGCTACTGCATCTTTATAATCTATCATTGACAACTTGAAAAAAAATAAAAAAATAAATCCTCCATACAACCTTTAACTTATTCTCCTTCGAGTTTACATGGAAAACACGTTTAATCGTTTTTATTTAATTCCGCTCAGTGTCTGGGGATGGACAGAGACATGAACCTATTTACGTCGATCAGAAGAAAACACACACTTCAGCTGCTACCGGCTTTTTTCTTATTTCTTATTTTATTTATTTGTAAAGGGACAGCACATATTAATGAACTTTAAAAATGTAATGGGATGAAGATCAGCTCCTCCAAATCCGAGGCCGTGGTTCTCGACCGGAAAAAAGGTGTCTTGTCGTCTCCGGGCGGGTGGGGAGTCTTTGCCTCAAGTGGAGGAGTTCAAGTGTCTCGGGGTCTTGTTCTCGAGTGAGGGGAGGACGGAGCGTGAGATTGACAGACGGATCGGTGCAGTGATGCGGTCGCTGTATCGGACCGTTGTGGTGAAGAGGAGCTGAGTCCAAAGGTGAAGCTCTCGATTTACCGGTCAGTCTACGTTCCTCCCCTCACCTCTGGTCATGAGCTCTGGGTAGTGACCGAAAGGACGAGATCGTGGATACAAGCGCTTGAAATGAGTTTCCTCCGCAGGGTGTCTGGGCGCTTCCTTAGAGACAGGGTGAGGAGCTCAGTCACACGGGAGGAGCTCGGAGTAGAGCCGCTGCTCCTCCACGTCGAGAGGAGCAGCTGAGGTGGTTCAGGCATCTGTTCCTGATGCCTCCTGGGCGTCTCCCTCAGGAGGTGTTCCGGGCATGTCCCACCGGGAGGAGGCCCCGGGGAAGACCCAGGACACACTGTTCTCTGGACTGGCCTGGGAACACCTCGGGATCCCCCCAGAGGAGCTGGAGGAAGTGTGTGTGGAGAGGGAAGTCTGGGAGGCCCTTCTCAGACCAGGACTGAACCAGGACTGAACCAGGACTAAACCAGAACTGAACCAGGTCTAAACCAGGACTGAAACCAGACTAAACTAGGGCTAAACCAGAAATGAACCAGGACTAAACCAGGACTGAACCAGGACTAAACTAGGGCTAAACCAGAAATGAACCAGGACTGAACCAGGACTAAACCAGGACTGAACCAGGACTAAACTAGGGCTAAACCAGAAATGAACCAGGACTGAACCAGGACTAAAGGACTAAACCAGGACTGAACCAGGACTAAACTAGGGCTAAACCAGAAATGAACCAGGACTGAATCAGGACTAAACCAGGACTGACCCAGCTCTAAACCAGGTCTAAACAAGGACTAAACCAGAACTAAACCAGGACCAAACCAGGACTAATTTTGGACTAGAACTTGGAAGCGCTTTGCAGACAGGGTTTCCGCAAAGTGCGATCAGGCGTCTGCTGCTCTTCGCCCTGTGGAGCGTGGAGTTCTGCGTCGGCCCTTTCGCCTGCGGTCACCTGACGGTCTACACGGGCGCGTCTCCGGCGTTTCACCGCTGCTGATATCACCGTGATTTTAGCAAATTTACATGAAGAAAAACAAAAAACCCACCACTTCAATCCAGGTTAAAAAAGCATTGAGACGCACTTTACTCACATTTGTACCGAGTAAAATATTACTTTTTTTCCCCTGTAACGCCGAACATTACTGCGTTACAACAAAAAGCATTACAGTCATTCATTACTTTTATAACACGTTACTCCCAACACTGTGTGGAAATACAGAAAGAGCTCCATTGTGTTTTTAAACTCCATACACTTTCACTAGAATCACTTCAGTCCTGGAATTGCTAATCTCTACTGAACAAAAGGTAAAAGGAGATGTTAACTTGAAAACTACTGTACTTCTTCATGACATCACAAGGTGGAACAGAGCATTTCGAGCTTTGAAGATGTAGCAAGATTAATAATAAACATGTGCGAACTGAACAAAACACAACTCCAGGTCTGTTTCTGAGGACGTAACAACATTATAACTAGTGCTGTCATGCGATTAAAAAAATTGAGAGATTAATTAATTATGATCTGTAATTAATTAATCTAATTAATCTCATTTTAATCTCACCTAAAAATTGCTGAGAAAAGCTTCAATTTGAGGTATTTTCATTTAAATTCATTATTACATTATTGTGGCAGATCAAAAGACTGATATAGAACAAAAAAGTGACTTTATAAAGTCATTTATTGTTTAACAAATCTCTCCAAATTGGCTGTTGAGCCCAAGTCTCCATGAATAAGAAACTGTTTGCTGTAAAGTAGCAAAGACGAGGAAACATCATAACTTTTGTCTATTTAAAGACAATAAAAAGTCCAGTCTTTCCTTAACCATATTAAAAATATTATTGATAGAGAAATGCTTTATATATGAGATCACTGGTTTTAGTCCTGGTGTTAGTTCTGGTTTGGTCCTGGTTTAAACCTGGTTTTAGTTCTGGTTTAGTTCTGGATTAGTCCTGGTTTTAGTTCTGGTTTAGTTCTGGTTTAGTCCTGGTTTAGTCCTGGACTGGATTAGTCCTGGTTTTAGTCTTGGTGTTAGTTCTGGTTTAGAGGTGCACAGGAGGAAGTGCGGTTTACGCCGCGTACGCGAGAAAACACGATCCACACGCGGCTCACGGGAGCAGGTCTGTGTCCACGCAGTAACTACGGAAGGAAACGTGGTCCACGCGTTCTCAGGTTAATGACGATGATGAAGGTGTGTGTTTGTGTTGTGTGTGTGTGTGTGTGTGTGTGTGTGTGTGTGTGTGTGTGTGTGTGTGTGTGTGTGTGTGTGTGTGTGTGTGTGTATAGGACAGTAGTGCAGACATCATGAGTCTATGCAGGTTGTTTTCACCAGTGACATTTAAGTTGTAGGCGATTTTATATTAGTTATTTTCTTTTATATTTCACGTCGGGAAAATAATTTCCAAGACACGAATGCGTTTTTACCTGTGCACTGCTGCCTCTGTTCTACTGGCTCTACGACGCCGCCAGCGTTAACATGATGTTTACGTCGCTGTTACTGCGCGCGTTTTATGTGGGTTTCCGGCAATGAGTGGAATTACCGAAATAAAAAAATTTATAAATGTGTTTTTTTTTGTGTGTGTGTGTGCCGTTGTCCCAACAACACATAAAAACAGGTTTTATAGTAAAGCAACTCGCATACAGAAACACTAAAGTTAGAGATTAAAAATGAGATTAACGCGATTAAAAAACATAACGCGCTAAATATGACTGTAATTAATTAATCGCAATTAACGCGATAATTTGACACCCCTAATTATAACTTCACTTAAAGCGTAATATAGGACCTTTAAACTCATCCTGAAGTGTTTTCTCTTAAAACACAAGACGCCAAGGACGCGCTGTCTGCCTCTCTCCCACTCGTCTCCCCGCGCGTTTTATATTTATCTATTTCGAGAGTTTCCGAGCTGATGGATATAGACTGTTTTTAGTAAAGAAAGTTGCCGTTTTGTCACCTCACGTCAACTCGTCTCGTTCGGAATCCTGCAGACTAATATTGCGCAGACGAGGAAATGACACAGAGATGGAGATGGGCTGATAAGCATCATAACATCTGCTTATGTGTGGCTCTGTCTGTCTGTCTGTGGTCTCTCAGTGCACCGCTCCGTTATTGCATCTGAGCTCTGGAGATTTACAGCCGTCACTCCATAAATACAACGTTATGTGCTTAGGAATGTGCAGAAATGTGAGCGTCAAGGGCCCGTATTGCACAAAACTGACTCTTGTGAGCTTTTAGTCATGTTAGAATGTTGTTACCTCCTCAGAAATATACCGTATTTTTCAGATTATAAGTTGTTTGGGTGTTTCCTGTGACTTATACTCCGGTGCGACTTATATATTAAAGGTTCTAGTCTTGTGTGTGAGGATCTGCTGCTCCTGTTCCTCCTGTACCACTGTCACTTGGCTCTACTGCGCATGTCTCCTGCAGAAAGAGCCTCTGTCCTGTCTGTATCATGTCAGTCGATCGCACCGTTACTTCTCCACCACTGAACAATTTAACATTTAACCTGTTACCACCCGCCTCATTTTGGTGTGTGCACAATGGTGAGACATACCCAAATTAGTTAAAAATCCATTTTAAAGGGCCTTCTAGTTTCTGAGAATGTAGAAGAGAGTTTCCTAGTAAGTCAATTAAAATGGAAGTTTCGAAAAAAAAAAAAAAAAAAAATAAAGGCTCCCTTCAGCAGATTTGTGACACTACACTCTTGTTCAAGTTGTTGGCAACAACTCCGATCCTATTGTGTGATTTGTGGATACAAATCTTACTAGCAACTTGTTAAACTTCGCGTTCAGAAATTGTTGAAAGTGACGAACTTTTGTTACTAGTTTACAGCTGGTGCCGTTCAGAATTATTGTTGAAGTGACGTGTCTAGAAATAATTTAGTGACAACGCGTCAGTTTTTAGACCCTTCATCTGCTTCAGTCGTGCAGTAGCTGGAAGAGATCTTCAAGAATCACCTCAGTTTGTCTTCGCTCCTTTTCCCCTTCTCTTCTTCTTTCGGCGACCTCAAAAACGGACTTTCTTTTGCGGTGAACTGTTCGTGGATTCTCGTCCGCCATCGCGACAAAGTTTGTGCGAAATTGCGAGGAAGCGACAGTTTGAAAAAGCCTCTATGGCTGCGTTCAGACTGCAGCCTGAAGTGACCCAAATCCGATTTTTTGGCCTCTATGTTCCTGTATCTGATCTTTTAATGACAGTCTGAACGACACAGATCCGATTTTTCAAATGTGACCCAGGACACTTGGATATGTGCTTCCTGAAACCGATACATATCTGATCTTTTGACATGTGACTTCAGTGTGAACGGCCAAAGTGCATTCATCCACCTACACGTTATCAACAAGACACAAACGTCACTATTCTGCGCTGAAGTAGGTGAAAATTGTTAATGAACTCCGTGTCACTGAAGTGAAGCACATCACCACTCACCACTCTTGGCTCCGTCTCCACATCCACACGTTCCTTTCAACGGACGTCGCTGCCGCTGCCCCACAAAACACCACGACCAAAAACCTCGTCCTTCTCCTTCTCAATCTCCTCCTTAAAACAAGTAAGTTGTTCATGTTCTGGCTCCGGTACGAGAGGAACTTTAAAATCTCCAGGTGCTCGATGCTGCGTCCATGTTTGGACAATTTCCTAAACACAGAGACGCTCGCTGCGGTTGACGTCGTCGTGTCTCCAGTGTCACATGCGGGACAGTTTTGGGCCGTTTAATGTTCACACTGGGGATCGCATACAAGTCACATTTAATTGGAAATGTGAACGACCTCGAAAAAACATCTGATTTCACAAAAAAATCTGAATTGAGCGTTAAGCCCTGCAGTCTGAACGTAGACTAAGAACCACTGCATAAACCACATAATCCCCACGCGCCAGAGAGTCAGTTACACTAGAAACGTAGGGAGTTTGATTGACAACCTAACAGCCAATAGATAATGAGGGAGCCTCATTTTCTATTGGCTGATGTTTATCTGGCCTCGCTACGTCCACAGTTGATAGATTTTCTTTCTTTTTTTTTTTTTTGGTCATCATAATTAGAAGGCTGCTGCGTCTCTGTAATGGTATTTTAAACTTTCAATGACAATTTGAAACTGAAAAAAATCCTCCATACAACCTTTAAACAAACTTATAAAGACGACTGAGAAGACTGAACACAAATGCCCCTTTAAAACAAAATCAGATTTTGCAGATTACAAACTGCAAGTCGTGAAATCTGCAGCTGAAAACGATAATCGAGCAGCAGAAAGTGTGTGAAACGAAAATATTGAGAAGACTTTATTCCTCACCTCTGGTAAAGTGATAAATTTAAAGTTCAGCGTCTCATCCACATTATCCATAGAAATTGTCCTCAGCAAATAATGACATGCAGTCCACAAAACAGCGCTGTGAATCCAGCTTTGAAGCGTTAAAAGTAAAAAAGCGAGAGATTTTCACGTGTGTCTGTTTACATCCACACAGCGCACGGATCGAGGTGAAGCTTTATCACCTTTATCACCTTTGCTTTAAAAATCATGATTCTGAAGTTTTGCTCCACATTTCACAGATAATAATAATAACACAGTTTTGACTCGTATCTAAACTAGAAGTGCAGAGTTCTGAGCTTTTGAACACTTAAGAGTCTCAGAGCGAGTGGTTTTACAGTAGACTGGAAACAGCTGACGCGATGATGTGTCCAAGTCCAATCCAATCCACTTTATTTCTATAGCACATTTCACAAACAAACTGTTTCTAAAGTGCTGCACAAATACATAAAAAATAACAACAATAAGATGATAAAGTAAATTACTAAAATAATACTAGTCTTAAAGTAATAAAACTAGTAAAATAATATAAAACCAGTAAAATAAAAATTAAACTATATCATAGAACAGAAATAAATAAACCAATAAATAAATTAAATCAGTAAAACCAATAAAAACACATAAAAATAAATAAAAAACACAGAGGACCACACAATTCACACGGTGTTAAAAGCCAGAGAATAAAAGTGGGTTTTCAGACGAGATTTAAAACTCTCCACTGTGGAGCTGCTCCAACGTGAAGCGGCAGATCGTTCCAGAGTTTAGGGTCGACCACAGAGAAGCTCCTGTCCCCTCTGGTTTTAAGTCTCGTCTTAGGCCCCCTGAGCTGGAGCTGGACCTCGGACCTCAGAGCGCAGGGGTATAAATTTGGATGAGGTCCGAGATGTACAGTGGAGCCAGTCCATTCAAAGCTTTAAAAACAAACAATAAAATCTTAAAATCAATTCTAAAATTAACAGAAGCGAGTGCAAAGATGCAAGGATTGGGGTGATGTGCTCTTCCCTCCTTTTTGTTCCTGTTAAAAGTCGCGCTGCAGAGTTTTGGACGAACTGTACTCGGTAAAGTGCGTTTTGCGAAATGCCGGAATAAAGTGCATTACAGTCGTCCAGGCGTGATGAAATAAAAGCCTGTATAACTTGTTCAAATAGTTTAAAAGATAAAAAAGGTTTAACTTTAGATAAAAGCCGCAAATGATAAAAACTTGATTTTAAAACATTGTTAATCTGTTTATCAAATTTAAAATCACTGTCTAAGATGACGCCAAGGTTGGTGACCGTGGGACGAACATGATTTTTGAGGAATCCCACATTAGTGAGGGAACTGTTGGCCCCAAACAGTCCGACCCGAGCCTGAATATAAGTTCTAAATGAGGAGAAAATTCAGTTTGTCGACTGGACCAAAGTTAGTTTGGTTGAAGACGTTTCGCAGCTCATCCAAGCTGCTTCTTCAGTTCTGGTCAGACGCTGGTGGAAACTTCCTTATATCTGTCTGCAGGGAGGAGCTAACTACACTGAAACTCCTCTGAAACTAACACACACACTTGTTTACAGTTTCTGTTTGTTAGTTCGGCCTGTTGACCTGTACAGGATGTGGGGTCTAATTAACAGAACAATTCATGGCCATAATGGAGCGTCCACACCTCTGGACCTGACCTGGATACACCTGTTGTTCTCTTGTTTGTTTTGATTGAGGTTTGAGGATGGACGTGTAAATAGGAGATCGATGGTGCCTGAGGCCTTCAGTTCTGTTTATAAAAGGATTCTCTTTCTTAACAAAAATGGCCAAACCAATTCTTTTCTCTGGCTAAAATCTGTACCTCGCTGTCCTCAAATGAGCGACCCGTGGCTTTTAAGTGGAGATGAACAGCAGACTGAGGTCCTGTGTTGCTCTCTCGTCTGTGTTGGTTCATCCTCTTGTGAAGTGTCTGTTTAGTTTCTCCAGTGTAGCGTTCACTGCAGTTTTCACTACACGGAATGGAGTAGATCACATTGCTTTGTTTGTGGCTCGGTGTTTTGTCCTTTGGGTTGGACCAGTTTCTGTCTTAAAGTGTTCGTAGGTTTGAAATAGACCGGGATCTCGTGTTGTCTGAAAATCCTCTGTCGTTTTTCAGAAACACCAGCCATGTAAGGAATAGTTATGCTCTTTCTCCTGGGTTCTGATTTTCTGTTGTCCTGTTTTTTAGTTCTCTTGGTTTTGTTGAAGGCCCATGTTGGAGAGAGGACTTTCAAATATTTGTCCGAACCCGTCAGATTTCGGTCAGGTTTCTGTGCTCTAATGCAGGGATCATCCTTCTGTTGTGGCTCCTTGTGGAAAATAAATAATGAGCATTTAAGTACAATGTATTTTTATTTTACTTTGTTCGTTTTTGTAATGTAAATGTAATTCTAAATTTGTAGACAATGATAATCCTGTGACATTCAAATAAAAACGATTTTAGCATTTTTGTTGCTGAAAATATGCGTCAAAGCTGCCAAAGTGCAACACCCGGCACAGATCTGGCAGCCCGGATTTAACAGGTCTTACACCAGCAGCACGATTTAATGAGCTTTTACCCCTGGTATGTAAATGATGGATAAATCCAAGGAAAGAAAAGTTTAAGAAGAAAACAGAACGTTTAATGTTACGTGGGCAGATTCATTTTCTATCACTGCAGATGAGACTGAGACACGCGGAACTACACGAGATAAAATGAAGATTGAAGCAGTTTTGGTTCACTGCAGGTGGATAATTTAAGTTTGGACTTTTATTTCCTGCGAGGATGACTTAAATATACATTGAGTAATAATGTGTTTAAAGCAGCTTTGTGCACATTTGTTTATGTTTTACACAAACAAAACTTAAACCACATGGCTCATTTGCATAAACTGTTAGCGCTGATAAAAAAAATAAAAAACTCGCTCCTTGTGTCCTGATGCGGTTCAGCTTCTGTCGGACTAAAGGAAACTGTGGCGGGATTCTTCCAGAAAACCTCAGGCGTAGTCGGGAAATGTGTTTTCGAGTGCTTTGTTGTGCTCTTCAACAGTGCAAAAAAAGGTACCAAATGTAAGTGAAACATATTCACAGTGGTTCAGTGGTAAAGAAGTTAAATTTTGAGGCAAATGAACAAATATGAGTTTGTTAGACTTCCCCTTTAAGTTGATCAGCGTTCGCTCGCTCTCTCGCTCTTGCTCAGTGGAATATGAGTGTTCTTTCTGTGACAGAGGGGTGTTCTGCTGATGGTGAGTCTGTTCTGTGTTTCTGTCGTGTTGGAGATGGTTCATGTTAAACTTTTCAGAGATTATACGTCTGCAGGTCGTAGCATAGACCGTAAATATGAATGGACATATATTCTCTGTAGTAGGGATGGGCATGATTAGTCAATTAATCGATAATTGATCATTAAGAATTTCGTCGATTACGTTCATTTTAATCGACAAACTAAATGTAGGCTGCTGTGTGTAGAGTAGGGCGACCAAACGTCCGTGTCCGGGGACCAACGGGTCTGTACATGTAGCTCTGTGCATCAGAAGGAGCGAGACACAAACAGTCGGTCAGTCTGCAAAGTGCCGAAGCTCAAATGTGTATTTAACGATGACTTGTACAAGAAATTCCAGGCTTTCCGTTCCGGTCGGGACAAGTGTGAGTCAATGTGCACAGTGTACAAAGCAGCACATATGTTTCGGTGTCCAGTGGGAAAAAGTTCATCAGGACACCGAATACATGAAAAGGTGGGAGTCCAGGTGAGAGTCGCTCAGTGTCGATGACGAGGGTGTAGGAGACCCTTGAATTTTTTCGAGAATCAAGATACGTACTAGGACTGTTTAAAAAAAAATCACCAAATGTTGAAAATTTGAAATAGGTTATGTGTGAGGGTCCTGTTAAAAACAAGAAAACGCAACATGGTCCGAATTTGACACGTAATTTATGGCTTGTGGGTAGTGATAAAAAATTAAAAAAAGAATATGTTTTTCTTGAAAGACCAGAAAAAGACCTTTCATATGGCACCAAACATGTATTTTATGAAGCTCCTTCAATTTTTTATTGTATCTTGAACATTCGCATTTGACACAATGACACGAGTTTACAGTGACCATGTTCTATGTTTTATTCCAGCAGCTAAGGTCACTAAACATACAAAGACTGACTCAAATGGTTTGATAATAATTTTAATGTGACCAGGTATCTGACCAGGTGACAAGTTACATCATCTTTCACTCTCCTCATCTTCTCATCTCACGCAAAAAACGCCGGCCGTTTTCGTTATCGATTCCGCGCTCGAGATAAACTCACAATAAGCAGCTCGTACACGACTGTAACGGCTCGTTCTCGCCCAGTTGCAGATTTCTTGTTGTTCCGCGCGTGACCTCTGACCCCCGAGTCAGCCGGCGTTGACATGGCGACACGGCGGAGGCCCTGGGGTCAAAGGTCGTGTCTTCTCCGGCCGCAGTGCCTCGCCGGAGCCGCACAAACATCCCATTATTTTCCCGCTGAGCTGTGAGCCGCCGAGAGGTGAAGACGACTCAACGTGTGCAGAGTTTTGTTCTGTGAAAGTGTCCAACAAGAAAGAAAATGACTTAGAATTGCATTTTTCCCCACAAAAAACATAGAGGTTTGAGAATTTCTTGTAAAAGGTCAGTAGATTCGATTTCATGTATGACCAGAGCATACAGCTGTACAGCCCTTGAGCAAGACACTAATGGAGTAAGAAAGCTTTCAGAAATAATTGTGTGCATAGAATAGAAGTCCGCGCACATTTGGGAAATCTGTGCATATTTGTCTGTAGTTAAATTACTTAAATAAATATTCGTAAACTCTCGAATGAGCCCAGTCGTACATAAACTGTGTTGCGTGTATTTTATCCATCAAAACACAAATTGAAAAGTTACAACGTGAAGAATTACAATCACGAAATAAAAAATTATGGTTACGTTTTCTTCAGTACGAAAATGAATTCACAGACGGGACTTTACCGTCAAAAATACATCATCCCTTCACAGGCTTTGATTTACTGAGCAGAAGAAACATGGATTGAGAGGCTGAACTTTTGCACCGCGCACGGACTGAACCAGGACTAAAACAGGACTAAACCAGGACTAAACTAGGTCTAATCTTGGATTTGAGAGAGAGTGGGAGAACCCCGAGCCCGTGGAGCAGGGTGTCCACAAAGTGCATTCAGGCGACGACTGCGTTTAGCCCCGTGAGACGCAGAGTTTTGCGCCGGTCCTTTTGTCTGCGGTCACCCGACGGTCTGTGATTCGGGTTCTGATTTAGTCCTAGTTTAATCCTGGTTCAGTCCTGGGATCAGTCCTGCTTTAGTCCTGATTTAATTGTGGTTCAGTCCTGGTTTAGTCTTGGTTTAATCCTGGAGTAGTCCTGGTTTAATCCCAGTTTAGACCTGGTTTAGTCCTGGTTTAGACTTGGTTTAGTCCTGGTTCAGTCCTGTTTTAGTCCTGGTTTAGACTTGGTTCAGTTCTGGGATCAGTCCTGATTTAGTCCTGGTTTAGACTTGGTTTAATCCTGGAGTAGTCCTGGTTTAATCCCAGTTTAGACCTGGTTTAGTCCTTATTTAGTCCTGGTCTAGTCCTTGTTTAGTCCTGGTTCAGTCCTGGTTCAGACCATGAATCAGTCTTGGCTTAGACCTGGTTTAGTCCTAGGATCAGTCCTTGTTCAGTCCTCATTTAGTCCTGATTTCGTCCTGTCTTAGACCTGGTTTAGATCTGGTTTAGTCCTGGTTCAGTTTAAATCACATAAACAGGAAAAAAAAAAACACCAAATCGAAAACTGAAAAAACAAATCATTAGTTTTTTCATTTTGGTTTTGGAGACAAATAATTAAGTTTTAGTTTTTTTTTCTCATTTTCTTATGTTTGATTTTATTTTGAAAAACGATCGAACGAATGACACACAGATTAGAAGGTTTTATTTTTTATTTTTTGTAGATTTCTAACTGCACACCGTGTAAGTTTATCTCCGTGGACACTATTTCCTGCAGTCGCTCTTGAACATTTGTGTTTTGTAAAAAGATCTGTGCGGGTGAATGAGGTTGGAGCCCCCGGTGAACACTCCAGTCCTCACAATACACTTCTCCTGGAAAACAGAATTCACTTTTGCAAAACCAGAGCGAACCTGCTAAAAAGACTGTTTAACTACATCGACCGAGTTCTGAGAATTGTGAACCTCTTACCCCCGAGTGCACCTCCAGAAGAAATGGGAAAATAAATGGGATTTACAAAAGTTACATAAACCTTATTCAGCAAAAACAAGTCAGCTTAAAGGCGCTGTGTGTAACGTTTACGCTAGAGAGTCCGGAATGTTCCACAGTGTGACATTAAACGGCTCCACTTTACATTTAGTCAATTACACGTGGGTTTTATAGCTCAAAAATACCTCAAACCTGTGAACTCCTCAGAGAAAAAACAGTGACAGTGTCCAAAACGAGCTTTAGTAATTCTGATTTAAAACAACTTAATTCAGAATAAAAATTAAACACTTAAATCCTAATGATTATTCGAAATTAAACTTATTTGGAATTAAACTTAAATCCAAATTAAAGGTTGTATGGAGGATTTTTTTTTTTTTCAAACTGTCAGTGAAAGATTGAAATACCATTACAGAGACGCAGCAGCTTTGTAATTATGATGACCAAAAAAAAAAGAACGAAAATCTATCAACTGTGGACATGTTGAGGCCAGATAAACATCAGCCAATAGAAAACGAGGCTCCCTCATTTTCTATTGGCTGTTAGGTTGTCAATCAAACTCCCTAGTGTAACTGACTCGTCGGAGCGCGGGGATTACGTGGTTTACGCAGCGGTTCTTAGAGGCTTTTTCGAACTGTCGCTTCCTCACATTTCGCACAAAGTTTGTCGCGACGGCGGACGAGAATCCACGACCAGTTCGCCGCAAAAGAAAGTCCGTTTTTGAGGTCGCTGAAAGAAGAAGAGAAGGAGAAAAGGAGCAAAGCCAAACTGAGGTGATTCTTGGAGATCTCGTCCAGCGATGGCGCGACCGAAGCAGACGAAGGGTCTAAAAACTGACGCGTCGGTCGCTGAATTACTTCCAGACAGGAAACTTCAACAGTAATTCTGAACGCGCACAAGGACTGTCGCTGTATTTCTCTTCCCTTAAAAAAATCCTCTATACAACCTTTAAGTGTGTAGTTTATTCCGATTTTTAAAAAATGTAAATGTTTGGTGAATTTTATCAAGGGGAAAGGTGTTATTGTCAATTCCTAGAGGATTTGGTGCATTACATACGTCATGACCAAACAGCAGCGATTGGTTAAATAAAAAAAAGTACCCGCCTACCGTCGAGTGAACAAATCCTAATGCCGCGAGGTCAGACAGATTCCACAATGTGAAACCCGCTGATGAGTCCGGCTACATGTGCGTTGGGTCGCCCTTCTGACGCTATGATGCACAAGATGGTGAAAAAAGTTTGGATCATGTTTGTGCCAGGGTTAGTTCCCCGTTAACACCTCAAAGCCGTCCTCATCCCAAGTTATCATCATGAACTCATAAAACAGCAGCATGTGGCTTAGAACTTGACACAAATCACTGCACATCAGCCCGAAGAAGACACAGGACACAGGACACTCACTGTAGCGCGCAGCCCCTCAGGACGGGGTTGGGGGTCTGGTCCTTGGTCTTGAGCGGGTCAGGCAGGTCCAGAGGCTCCATCCTCCATGTGTTGGTTCCAGACGGGGATGAGCAAGACCAGTGCGAAATAGACTAGATCCAAGTGGTCCCGTGCCGTCCTCTGCGGACTGGTTCCGAAAGTCAGAATGTGCTGTGGGCTACAGGTCCGGGCGGCCTGTTCCTGTCCTCAGCGCTCGAAGGCTCGGGCTGGTACCGAGGTGGTGCAAAACATCCAGACAGAAGCGTGAATCCTGATTGGTTCATTATATCTTGTTCTGAGCTGTCCGTCCACTCACTTGGTTCTTCCCAGGGAAAGCTCTTCTCAGGCCAAGGCCCGGTCCAGCTCATCTGAGCCCGACCTGAACCAGAGCTGCTCCCTGCTGGTTCAAGAGTCTGGGTTTGGCCCGCTGTTCCCCAATTTGTACGACAAACTGAGATGACAAAAAAGCCGGTCGCAGCTGAAGTGTGTGTGTTTTCTTCCAGTAGATGCAAATTCGTTCATGTCTCTGTCCAATCAGAACCCTTCCCCACCCCCAGACTCTGAGCGGAATTTATTAATTAAATAAATTTAACGTATTTTCCATATAAACCTTAATTCAGAATTATTATTTCCATGTAAACTTGAAAGAGAATAATTTAATTCTGAGCAAAAAAAAATTCTCTGTTTCTATGCGTTTCAAGTGAAAGACCCAAATGACGAAGAAAAACGCGATTGTAGCCAAAAAGTGACAAGTTTGCAGGTCTGATACCTCAAAAAACAGGCATTCTGACGGTGAGCGACATCACCTCTCCACAGATCTGACCTGTAACATAGTCTGGTTTAATCTCCATGAAGACAGACGCCATATTGTGAAACATTCCAGACAAAGCAATAACATTTCCATTGAGAAAAGCGCTGTGTAAGATTTTGATTTGACATAAACAAACCTCAGTGTGTCTCCAGATACGAGGTCAATATGTTCAGATCAAAAGTAGCTTTCACTGAGAACCTCCCCAAACCCAGTCTCTTACGGCTCGGATCGTCTTTTCCAGCTCTGAACTCGGCGCCAGCGTGAACCCAGGCGTTTCTTTTTTTGGTTGTTTGTTTTGTTTTTTTACTCGCACAAACCGTCACCTTTCCTCTGCCCTCGCCGGCCGAAGTGTAGCCCCCCTCAGGTCACTTCTGCACGGGCTTCAGAGAACAGGAGGCCCAGACAGAGACGGATACAGACGCTCCAGTACAGTGTGCACTGCAACTACTACTACTACTACTACTAAAACTACTACTTCTACTACTACTACTACTACAACACCTCTGTGACCGATACAGAATGAGCTCCAAGTAGAGTGTAAAAGAAGTGATCGATTTAAAGGTATTGACTGACTTATATTTACTAACCCTAGTACTAATGCAACTGCTATTTCTATTACTGCAACTACTACTACTACTACTACTACTACTACTACTACTGCAGCCACCACTACTACTACTGCAACTACTACTACTACTACTACTACTGGAACTATTTCTACTACTGCAATTGGAACTATTACTACTACTACTACTACTACTACTACTGCAGCCACCACTACTACTACTGCAACTACTACTACTACTACTACTACTGGTAACTATTTCTACTACTGCAATTGGAACTATTACTACTACTACTACTACTACTACTACAGCCACCACTACTACTACTGCAACTACTACTACTTCTACTACTGTAACTATTTCTACTACTGCAATTGGAACTATTACTTCTACTACTACTACTACTACTACTACTACTACTACTGGAACTATTTCTACTACTGCAATTGGAACTATTACTACTACTACTACTACTACTACTACTACTACTGCAGCCACCACTACTACTACTGCAACTACTACTACTACTACTACTACTTCTACTACTGCAATTGGAACTATTACTACTACTACTACTACTACTACTACTACTGCAGCCACCACTACTACTACTGCAACTACTACTACTACTACTACTGTAACTATTTCTACTACTGCAATTGGAACTATTACTACTACTACTACTACTGCAACTACTACTACTACTACTACTACTACTACTGGAACTATTTCTACTACTGCAATTGGAACTATTACTACTACTACTACTGCTACTACTACTGCAGCCACCACTACTACTACTGCAACTACTACTACTACTACTACTGCAGCCACCACTACTACTACTGCAACTACTACTACTACTACTACTACTACTACTACTACTACTACTACTGTAGCCACCACTACTACTACTGCAACTACTACTACTACTACTACTACTGGAACTATTTCTACTACTGCAATTGGAACTATTACTACTACTACTACTACTACTACTACTACTACTACTACTACTACTACTACTACTGCAGCCACCACTACTACTACTGCAACTACTACTACTACTACTACTACTGGAACTATTTCTACTACTGCAATTGGAACTATTACTACTACTACTACTACTACTACTACTACTGCAGCCACCACTACTACTACTGCAACTACTCCTACTTCTACTACTACTACTACTTCTACTACTATTACCACTACTACTAACGCTACTACTACTACTTCAAGTATAAAAGAGGTGACCAATGTAAGGGGTACCACTATTTTTACTACTACTGCAGCCACTACTACTACTACTGCAACTACTAATACTACTTCTTCTACTTCTACTACTATTTCTACTACTACTACTACTGTAACCACTACTATTACTACTGCTGCAACTCATACTGCAATTACTACAACTACAACTACTACTGCAACTACTACTACTACTACTTCTAGTGTAAAAGAGATTACCAATGAAAAGGTATTGACTGAATTGTTTTTACTACCTAGTACTAATACCGACACTACAACCAGGATACTACTACTGCAACTGTCACTACTATTACTACTACTGCAACGACTACTACAACTACTACTGGAACTACTTCTACTACTGCCATTGCAACTACTACTGGAACTACTTCTACTACTGCAATTCCAACTACTACTACTACTACTATTACTGCAACTACTACTACTTCTACTACTATTACCACTACTACTACCGCAACTACTACTACTACTAACTGCAGCCACCACTACTACTACTACTACTACTACTACTACTACTACTACTACTACTACTACTACTGTAACTATTTCTACTACTGCAATTGGAACTATTACTACTACTACTACTACTACTTACTACTACTACTACTACTACTGTAACTATTTCTACTACTGCAATTAGAACTATTACTACTACTACTACTACTACTACTACTACTACTGGAACTATTTCTACTACTGCAATTGGAACTATTACTACTACTACTACTACTGCAGCCACCACTACTACTACTGCAACTACTACTACTACTACCACTACTACTACTGGAACTACTTCTACTACTGCAATTGGAACTATTACTACTACTACTACTACTACTGCAGCCACCACTACTACTGCTGCAACTACTACTACCACTACTACTACCGCAACTACTACTACTACTTCAAGTATAAAAGAGGTGACCAATGTAAGGGGTACCACTATTTTTACTACTACTGCAGCCACTACTACTACTGCAACTACTACTTCTACTACTACTTTTATTTCTACTACTACTACTACTACTTCTACAACTACAACTACTACAACTCCACCTCTCTGTGACCAATACAGAAGAAGCTCCATAGCACTGAGTGTATAGTGTAAAAGAAGTGATCAATGTAAAGGTACTACTGCAACTACTACTACTACTACTACTACTGTAACTACAACTACTGTAACTACAACTACTACTAGAGAGGATATGGGGGCATATAGTGTAAAAGAGGTGACCAGTGTAAAGGTACTACTATTTCTACTACTTCTACTACTACCACTACTACCATTACTACTTGAATTACTACCACTGTAACTGCTACTACTACTACTACTACTACTACTACTACTACTCCATAGCTACACCATATGTACCAGCAAATGTAGCAGAAGACCTTCCAGAAGAAATAATTTAAGGGAATTAACCACCCGGCCCCGGATAAGCAGAAGAAAATGGATGGAATTAACCATTTTGCCACCAACAGACCGGAGTAAAAGTGAGGTCTTTCCTGTTGTGTTCACCTGGCGCCCCCTGGAGGCTGCTGTGACACTGCAGGACACAGAGGAGTGACACTTTTGTCCTGAGGGCTCTTCGTCTCCTCAAACTGCCCTGACACAGACCTGCAGACGCTCCCTGACCCGTCGTCCCGTTACACCGACCTGAGACCTTTGACCGACACACAGAGGACACTGCGAAAACACACAATGGAAATGTTACTGCAGCAAAACTTCAAAGTCCTTCGGGATCAATAAAGTTTCTCTCAAGGCTTTATTATTTTGTCTGCTCGATAAATTTGTAGAGCACTTAAGAGTTTACATTTATTTAATAGAGAATGATGAGGCAGCATTGACCGCTGGGGACTAAGAAGAGACTTTCACATTTCTCAAAGATCAGCGCACAGTTCTGCCACAACTGTAAAGCTGACAACTAGCAAGCTAAGGCGCACATCCTGATTATCGGACAACAATAAACCACTTAAAATTCAATGCAGACAGTTTATACAAAACATCTGTACTGGTACAAGACAAACTTTGCTTAGATTCATTAATTAAAACCTGGAACACACTCCAGTTTGGACGATTGGTATAAATAAAATTTGATGATTGAAAAAAAATAAAAATAAAATAGTGTTTAACATTGTCTATTCTCGACTCACGTGTGGGTCTGTGTTTAATCTGAAGCCCAATCTTGTGTATTTTGGCTAAACAAATGTGATTTATGCTCCTCTGGTTTAGATCTGGTTTACAACGGATATAGTCCTATTTTAGACCAAGTTTAGTCCTGGTTTAGACCTGGTTTAGACCTGATATAGTCCTGGTTTAGTCCTGGTTTAGTCCTGGTTTAGACCTGAGATAGACCTGGTTTAGTCCTGGTTTAGTCCTGGTTTAGACCTGGTTTAGACCTGATATAGTCCTGGTTTAGTCCTGGTTTAGACCTGGTTTAGACCTGAGATAGACCTGGTTTAGTCCTGGTTTAGTCCTGGTTTAGACCTGATATAGTCCTGGTTTAGTCCTGGTTTAGACCTGATATAGTCCTGGTTTAGTCCTGGTTTAGATCATATTGGTCCAAATAGACACTGGGACATTTCTTGTTTAAAACTGGAACAAATCACTGGTTTTGTATAAATCTAATGAGACACTGCTCAAAACTACTACTACTACTACTACTACTACTACTACTGTAACTACTACTACTACTACTACTACTGTAACTACTATTACTGTAACTATTGTAACTACTCCTACTACTACTGCTACTATAACTGCTATTACTACTACTACTACTCCTCTAACTACTATTACTGTAAGTACTACTACTACTACTACTACTGCTACTACTGCTGCTGTAAGTACTACTACTACTGCTACTACGACTACTGCAACCAATACTGCAACTACTACTTCTACTACTGCAACTACTACTACTACTGTAACTACTTCTACTACAACTACTACTACTACTTCAAGTATAAAAGAGTTGACCAATGTCAAGGGTACCACTATTTTTACTACTACTGCAGCCACTACTACTGGAACTAATACTGCAACTACTACTACTACTACTTCTGCCACTCCTACTACTACTACTACTAGTACTACTACTACTGCTACTACTACTGCTATTGCAACCTCTGCCGCTTCTACTACTACTACAGCTATTACTACTGCTACTACTGCTACGACTACTACTACTACTACTTCTACTACTAAAACTACTATTACTACTCCAATTATTGCTACTACTATTATTACTGCAATTACTACTACTGCTGCAACCCCTACTACTAAAACTACTACTACTACTACTACTACTACTACTATTACTGCTACTACTTCTACATGGTAAAACAAAGTCCTTTTAAACAGTGAAATATTATTCTAAGTCTTTTCATGTTGTATTTGAAGTTGTACAAAGTCGTTTGTGTATCGTCTGAAGTTGTACAAAGTCGTGGTTGTGATTTGCCAGAGCAGTTTCTTGTTTCGCTGACGTTAGCGTTAGCCGCGGCGGTGCTGGCGCTGAACGCACACAGATGCTAGCGGTCTGTGGAGCGTAGCCGCCGTTAGCTCAAACCTGTTCCAGACTTTTACATCTGCTTGTTGTGATCGGGGAGCACGTTTTGGCCCCGTCTTCTCTCATCTGTTTGTGTTAGCTTCTCCCGAAAGCCACCTGACGCTAGCTGGCTGCACACAAACACGCTCGCTTTTCATTTTGTTCTTTTTTTCTTTTCTTTGCGAAGGTTCTGTATTTAAAGGGCCAATATGACGCTATTTTCTGATCTCTGTTATGATGTTGTTAACTTGAACAGAGCATTTTGAGCTTTAGAAGTGCAAACAGACTAATAATACAGATTATACAAACGTGAATGAAACAAAACACAACTCCAGGTCTGATTTGGATGAAGAAACATTATTCAAACATGACACAAAGTTCACAAGACTCCATTTTTGTTTCCCAAACTTTTTTTTTCTGGGACTCATATTTTAAAAGTCACAAACCTTCGAGACCCAAGTCAACAGACATTACTCGTAAATCACAAAATAAATGTGGATTTGACCGTTATTGAACATGAACCTCTTGAGACTCTGTGTCCTCATACGAGGACATTACATTTTTGTCTCTTAGCACCAGGATACGCCATTTCTTAAAACTTTGGCCTGTTGGCCACATTGAGGGACACTGCCCGCTCCATATTGTGGTGATTTCACGACATTACACCAATTTCAGTGAAAGAAAAATGGTGGGAATATCAACAAAAATCTTTTGCAGCAGCTCCCAAAACAAAAAAAACAGCAACGTAAAGTTTATATCCGAAATTTTATGAATGAAACCAGTGTATTTATGTACAATAATGTCTCAATCTTCATTTGGCATTCAAATGTGACACATTTTAATGATCACAGCAGACTAGAGCTTCAGGAAATGTCATGTGTTCGTTTGAGGACATTGGGACGATCATGTTATTGATTGTACCATGTTGTTAGCTGAACTTTAATGAGTTTACAGTGAGGCTCTGTGTATTTATTGTCACAGCGCACAATGCATTTCGACTACTTAGTCTTCATCAGGGCTGATGAGTGAGCAGCAGGTGGGATTATTTATAAGGGTCGTGACCCCAAACACGTGACAATTAAAAACAATCCTACTATACAATATTTTATATCGCTTGAAAAAATGTAAAGTTCCTATATTTCACAAAACTTGTGAGCATTGAGCTGTGTTAGAATCACAACTCCAGGTCTGTTTTTGAGGAGGTAACAACTACCTCCTCAAAAACAGACCTGGAGTTGTGATTTGTTTCATGTTTGAATAACCTTTCATTATTAGTATTAAATAATTGAGTGAATTGAAATGTTCTGATTTCAAATGTTGTAAACCAGACATGTCAAACTCAGGCCCGGGGGCCAAATTTGGCCTGCGATATAATTATATTTGGTCCACGAGATCATATCAAATCTGTATTAGAGCTGCACACAGATCGACTATAGAGACATTATTTATTTAAAATGTTATAATTTTTTATATTGTGTTTGTTCTGAATTCAATGTTTAGGCAAAACTTTTATTAAACATTTATTTTAATAAGAAAAGGTTTAACATTACAGATCTCGGAAAGAAGAGAAAACATGCAGACGTTGTTGAATTTTTTTCAGTAAATATTTAGTTTGTCCCACGACTTAGTCACAGTTTTTAATTTTGGCCTCTGGGAAGTTGAGTTTGACTCCCCTGTTTTAAAGTAACTCAGTGTTGATGTTTCGTCTGAAAAGGGGAAAAGGGGCCAGATAACATCATTTCTTCTATGTTAGATGTTTGACACTGTTTTATACTTTATGAATGAAATAAATAGACAATAAATAATTAGTCTGTTTACATTTCTGTTCCACCTTGTGATGTCACAGAGCTGTGGTTTTCAAGTTAACGGCTCCTTTTTACCACCAAGTTCAGCAGAGTTCCAGATCTGAAATTGTCCAAATGATTCTAGTGAAGTTGTGTGGAGTTTAAAAACACAGTGGAGCACCTCCTGTAACACGGGCCCTTTAACATCACACGATCAGAATTATAATTTTACGAGAGATAATAAACCGGGAGTGTGACCGTTCCACCGTCTCCGAGGAATTAGAAAGATGAAAACGAAAAGTGAAACAGTTTTGATCAGGGCGTCGTATTTATTTCCTTTTTTATTTCTTTTTTTTTTCTTTCGTTATTGACCAAAAAGAGACAAACAGAGCGTGTCCGTTTCCCCGACGCCGTTCAAAGCCTCGCGCTCGCTTTGATCTGGAGTCACATTTAGGCTTTTGGTTCCAGGACATTTCTTTGGCCGAGTTCAGCCGCGTTTTTTTTACGGCTACACAAAAACATACAGCGGGGCCGGTGTGACGGTGACTCATGCGAAGTTATAAGATTCACTCGCGAAAAAACAGATTTAAAAGGTCTGAAAATTCACGCCTGAGTCATCTTTATTCTCCTGCTTTTGAGACGCCGTTGCTTTCGACCGTCTTATTATGTTTTTCCCTCTTCAGAAACAGGCCTGAAGAGGTGTTAGAGTCATCCATGCACGTTTGAGTCATCTAGTGATCTCTCCCGGGCCCTATTCAAAAAGTTTTTACGTTTAAGCCTACGTCGCCCATGCTCCCACGCGACAATTCTCCATAAATTAAGGTCAAGGTTGGGGTTATTCAGTTTATTTCAATATAATCATGGCGACTTTAAACAGCGCAAACGACATAAAAGTTTACGAAATCGCCAGCTCGTTAGATCAGCGTCATTAGAAAAGTATAAAGTTAAAGTTGTCCTCCTGGGTTGTGGAATAGAACCTGATCTAATCCCGATGGAGCTTTGTCAGTCTAATCAACGCTCGCTCTGTGCCCGATCTTTAGTATTTACAAAGTGGGATCCCGTTTGTTAAGTGAGAGGTGCAGAAGACAAACAGACTGAGCTGCACTTTCTTGTTCTTGTGGTTTTACAGCAACATCACGTCTTGGTCTCTTTGCAGTGGAAGGTGTTTCTTGGTGAACAGTTGGTGCCTTTCGCTTTGGCGTTGACTTTTTAAATTCGTAACCAAGACTGAGCGAGGGATCGGGATTTTGCTTTGCCGGCGCTCCACATACAAAATGTTCGTTGCAAACTCGGGATGATTTAGGCAGCCAAAGATAATCTGTGTGTCATTCGTTCATTCGTTTTTCAATATAAAACCAAAAATAAGAAAGCAAAAAAACAACAGTTTTCTTCATTATTTGTCTCCAAAACCAAAATGAAAAAACAGATAATGATTCGTTTTTTCAGTTTTCAATTTTGTGTTTAAATGAAAGATGGAAAAAACGGATACGTGACTTCCGTGACTGCGACCAGGACCGATCCAGGTCTGGGACCAGACCGGGACCAGACCGAGACCAGACTGGGACTGAGATCAGAACTGAGTCCGGGACCAGACCAGGACCAGAGCGGACTCCGAGCTTTGACTCCGAGCTCAGCTGATCTCGGTCTCGGTCTGGTCCCGGCCTGGGTCTCAGGTCTCGGTCTGGTCCCGGTCCTGGTCTCGGTCTGGTCTCAGGTCTCCGTCTGGTCTGGTCCCAGTCTGGTCCCGGTCCGGGGTCTCGGTCTGGTCCCGCTCTGGTCTCGGTCTCCGTCTGGTCCCAGTCTGGTCCCGGTCTGGTCCCGCTCTGGTCTCAGTCCCTGCTCTGGTCCCGGTCTAGTCTGGTCTCAGTCCTGGTCTGGTTCCAGTCTGGTCCCGGACCTGGATCGGTCCTGGTTCAGTCCGGCATCGCAGTCACGGAAGTCACGTATCCATTTTTTTCCATTTTTCATTTAAACACAAAATCGAAAACTGAAAAAACGAATCATTATCTGTTTTTTCATTTTAGTTTTGGAGACAAATAATGAAGAAAACTGTTGTTTTTTCGTTTTCTTATTTTTGGTTTTATATTGAAAAACGAATGACACACGGATTAAAGATGAACTTTTTGGTTCTTCCTGTGGATCAATCCTGCCCATCGTCTTCACCTTTCACTATTTTTCAATTCCGTTGGGAAGAGAAACAGTTTGAACAAAGGTTTGAGTCACACACATCTGATTCACTTTTGCATTTATGAAGTTCGCAAACAAATTTCTCGAGCCGTTTTCCGCCTTTAGGATCCTACACCCACACAATTAACGACGTCCGAATCCCAAAACTAAAATATGACAACATCAGAACCAGAAACAAAAGTGATATGGTTCAAAAGACTTGAAAAGATCGACTTTGTTTATGCTCACTTTTTCAGAAAATCCTTCCCAGTGTGGATTGCGCGATGACCCGGAGGCCGAAATTCTTGATGCGTGTATTAGTTGTGAGATAATCTTTTTCTTAACAAAAAAGCTAAAACAGTTGATGGACTGATAAAGTAATTTTAAGCGGTGTGAAATTTTGTTTGCAATAGGATGAATGAGAGCGACGGGTCAAATCATAAACCAAGATATTTAAATTTCTCAGCTGCTATAATCGGCGATGAATCGGTAAACGTCAAATTTATATCATTAAAGGTTGTATAGAGGATTTTTTAAGGACAGAGAAATACAGTTCTTTTTCAAATGTTGTGCATGTGTGACACCACCTTCCTCCTCCACAGCCTCAGTAGAAACACCTCCTCCCGCCTCTTTACTCTAGAAATCATGATTGTTTACATCCAGTGCACGTTCAGAATTACTGTTGAAGTGACCTGTCGAAATAATTTAGCGACCGACACATCAGTTTTTAGACCCTTCGTCTGCTTCAGTCGTCATCGCTGGAAGAAATCAATCAATCAATCAAACTTTATTTATAAAGCGCTTTTCATACAAAAACGTAACACAAAGTGCTTTACAGTGATTAAAAACAATCCCGCATTTCCATCCACCCACCCCACACCTGCCCGACTCCACACAACCAAACAACCCAGACACACACACACACACACACACACACACACACACACACACACACACACACACGCCCTAAGATAGTAAAATACATAAAATCCCCTATAGTAAAATGTGAGGCTGAATACAGGCGAACCAGTTGAGAAAAGCACCATCAGAGGAGCCGTCTACACCAGGAGCAGAGAGACGTCCACCACCACCAGGAACCACCACAGGAGCCAGGGGAGAGATGAAGCCCAAGCACCAACTCTCCACCAGGAGCCCACGGGACAGAACCCGACAGACCACAGCCGACCTCCGCTCCTGATGCAGAGGCTCCTACAGAGGAAACACTGCATATCCTAAAAATAAGTCTAAAATAAATAAATATACTAAAATGTGTACAATAGAAACAGGTAAAAGTATAAGAATTTAATCAAAAGCTAAGCTAAAAAGGTGGGTCTTGAGCCTGCTCTTAAAAACATGAACGTTCTCTTTGGCCCTGAGCTCCTCCGGCTGCAGTTCCATAGACGAGGGCCACAGTACTGAAAAGACGCTTCTCTCCGTGAGTGTGTGTCCTGACTTTGGGAATGAGCAGGAGCTGCTGTCCGGAGGAGCGCAGGGTCCGCGAGGGTTCGTAAGGTAAAAGCAGTTCTGAAAGATAAGAAGGCCCAAGACCATTAAGACATTTAAAAACCAGTAAAAGAACTTTAAAATCAATCCTGAAACTCACAGGAGCCAATGCAGTGATTTTAAAACCGGTGTAATGTGGTCCCGCCCTCTGGTCCTCGTCAGGACACGTGCTGCTGAATTTTGTAATAATTGCAAACCTGAAATACTCTTTTTGGGAAGAGCAGAGAGCAGGACATTACAGTCGTCTATTCAACTGGTGATAAAAGCATCAGCGTCTCGGTGTCGGCCAGAGAGAGAGAATGGGGCCGGACTCTGGATATGTTTTTTAGGTGATAAAAAACAATTTTTGTGATGTTCTTAATGTGTGGGATAAAAGTCTCCTGGAATCACCTCGGTTTGTCTTCGCTCCTTTTCCCCTTCTCTTCTTCTTTCAGCGACCTCAAAAACGGACTTTCTTTTGCGGCGAACTGGTCGTGGATTCTCGCTCGCCATCGCGATAAACTTTGTGCGAAATGTGAGGAAGCGACAGTTTGAAAAAGTCTCTAAGAACCATTGCATAAACCACAGGTGTCAAACATGCGGCCCGGGGCCAGATCTGGCCCCCCAAGACCTTTAATGTGGCCCTTGGGTGATTTTCTACTAAAATATTTTAATGATATTTTCTATTAAAATCTTGTTAATTTTCTGTGGTGTTTATCACAGCAGCGTCTCCAGCGTCTCTGTACGTGGCCCCTCCCACCAGAGCAGCACAAATGAAGACTTGTCTCTTTCCAAACGCTCTTAAAGGACGATCGTTTTGACTGTTGACCGTGACACCCTCATCAGAAAAATGTCCAACATGAGAAAAGTGGAGCCGAGTGCAGGATTTTACAAGAAAAATTTACTTATTCCTATTTGCATACAAGTTCATGTTAAAACATTGTGTTGAAATAGAATTTTTCTTAAAGTTTCAGATTGTTCATAATATTATAATATTATAATAAGAAAGAGTTCATCAATTAAAAAAGATTTCTGTAATAGATTTGCGTTTCTCTGCATAAATATTTGAACTTATTGTTATTTTTGGGGTTTATATGACATGAGTTTGGGATCAAAGTCGGTTGGATACGGCCCCCGGACCAAAATGAGTTTGACACCCCTGGCATAAACCACGTAATCCCCGCGCGGCGACGAGTCAGTTACACTAGAAACGCAAGGAGTTTGATTTGACAACCTAACAGCCAATAGAAAATGAGGCAGCCTCGTTTTCTATTGGCTGATGTTTATCTGGCCTCAATACGTCCACAGTTGATAGATTTTCATTCTTTTTTCTTTTTTTTTATCATCATAATCACAAGGCTGCTGCGTCTCTGTAATGGTATTTTAAACTTTCAATGACAATTTGAAACAAAAAAAAAAAAAAATCCTTCATACAACCTTTAACAGAAAAAGGACGGATTCTGTGGCAGCATTCGTAGCTCAGTGTGCAGAATTACTGTACGTGTGTGAATGAAAACAACCCCAGATACGATTTTAATGAGAAAACAACATTATAACGTTGTGAAAATGTGAAAAACGTTAATTTTGTTTTGTGCCTTTAAGCAGCAGTGCAGTGGAAGTAGATACAGAGTTTAATGGATTGTTCTGTACACTCTGTTGTGGTAACTGTGACACTCCCCTCCGCAAAAAAAAAAAAAAAGCTTTCCTGGAAAATACTCTACGTACGTGGACTAATACAGCCCCCTGGTGGTCACTACGGCAACTACAACGTGCATTTTCATTTTTCTTTCACTTACTAAAAAAGGTTGTGGGTTAAACTCCTGAACACTCTGATTTTTAACGTGTTGAATTTTGGTTTTTTAACGTTTTATTTCACTGTTTAAAGCTGCACTGCTCAGCTTTTCTACTCGTTTCCATGGAGATATCATCGCTTCGAATGTTCCAACCTTTCAGACAGCAACAGGCTCCATTACAGGTCAGATCTGTGGAGAGGCGAGCCCGTTCACACAGAGAATTATTGCGTTTTTGAGCGATAAAAACGAACGTAATGAATTAATAAATGCTGGATAGTTGTGTTTAAAGTCGTACCACGGAACATTCCAGGCAGAGCAATAACGTCGCCATGGAGACAAGAAGATAACAGACACTCCAATACTAGAAAAGTTGCGTAATGCGTCTTTAAAATGTAAGTGTTTAAAGGTGCACTGTGTAACGTTTCTGGTACTTGCTTGACTCTATGTTTTGTTTTGTTTTGTTTTGTTTTTTTTCTGAAATGTTCCACAATATGGCATTTAATTAAAGTCTAATCTCCACAGAGACAAGCAGCCCACATCACCAGGTCAAGTTACAGGTCAGATCTGCGGAGAAGTGTGCCCGCTCACGTTAATAATGCATTTTTTGGCTGTAGATTTGAGAAATAAAAAAATAAAAATAAAAATAAAAAACAGTAATTGATTTGTTTAAAGTGATAAACATCACCATGGAGACAGGAAAATCTGTGTATTATTCGTTCATTCGTTTTTCAAAATAAAATCGAAAATAAGAAAATAAAAAAAACAACAATTTTCTTCATTATTTGTCTCCAAAACCAAAATGAAAAAATTATAACGACGCATTTTTCAGTTTTTTATTTTGTGTTTAAATGAAAAATGGAAAAAACTGACCGTTTCGCGTTTCCGTGACTTAAACTGTGATGCCGGACTGAACCAGGACTGAACCAGGACTGAACCAGGTCTAAGTCAGGACTAAAACAGGACTAAAACAGGACCAAGTGTCAAGATGTGCTCGGAGTTGCGCCCACGTAGACTGTTGGGTGATCATGACTGAGACCAAGACCAGACCAGGACCAGACTGGGACCAGACCAGGACCAGACTGGGACCAGACTGGGACTGAGATGAGGAATGAGACCAGGATCAGACCGGGACCGAACCAGGACTGATCCCGGGACTAAACCAGGTCTAAACTAGGTCTAAACCAGGTATAAACAGTCCCGGTCTGGTCCCATTCTCAGGCCTGGTTCAGTCCTGGTTTAGTCCTGATTCAGTCCTGGTTTAGTCCTGTTTTAGTCCTGGTTCAGTCCTGGTTTAGTCCTGATTTAGTCCTGGTTCAGTCCTGGTTTAGTCCTGGTTCAGTCCTGGTTTAGTCCTGGTTCAGTCCTGGTTCAGTCCTGGTTTAGTCCTGGTTCAGTCCTGGTTTAGTCCTGATTTAGTCCTGGTTTAGTCCTGGTTCAGTCCTGGTTTAGTCCTGATTCAGTCCTGGTTCAGTCCTGGTTTAGTCCTGGTTCAGTCCTGGTTTAGTCCTGATTCAGTCCTGGTTCAGTCCTGGTTTAGTCCTGGTTCAGTCCTGATTTAGTCCTGGTTTAGTCCTGGTTCAGTAGTCCTGATTCAGTTCCTGGTTCAGTCCTGGTTTTGTCCTGATTCAGTCCTGGTTTAGTCCTGTTTTAGTCCTGGTTTAGACCTGGTTTAGTCCTGGTTCAGTCCTGGTTTAAAAAAAAAAAAAAAAATGTTATATGTTTTTACTTTTTGGTTTTAGACACAAATAATGAAGAAAACAGTTTTGTTTTGTTTTTCTTTTCTCTTGTTGTTTCTTAATTTTCAGTTTTATTTTGAAAATCGAATTGAACGAACGACACACAGACTCCCGCAGATTCCCGCTCCACCTGCGAAGTTCCACAGTGCACCTTTAAGAATTTAAGAAAGACTTTGAGAGATAAAATATGAACACACTGCAAAACTGTGTCCTACGGCAAACCCCGAGGCCCAGACGCACCGACAGCCTCCTGACTGTTCTGTTTACGTTCCCGGGCGCAGACTAAATGTTAATGTCTCATACAGAACAGAAAATGAAATCACACATGCAAATTTATCTTTTTTTAAAACAGGCAAAACAAAGTCGTATCTTTAATCTGGATTCAACAGCTCAGGATGTAAATAGAAAGTCACATGATGTTACGACGGAGTGTAAGGGTCAGATTAAAATAAATAAATAAAAAATGCTGGTGCTACGAGAATAAAGTCGTAATATTATGAGAATAAAGTCAAAGCCAGAAAAAGTAATATTTTTACGAGAATAAAGTCGTAAATTTACAAGAATAAAGTAGTAATTTTACGAGAATAAAGTCGTAGTCAAAATAAAGTCGTAATATTAGGAGAATATCAGCTGCTCGGAAACTCTGAACAAGTGGAGAATGGAGAATTTGGAGCATTTTGTAAAGGAGAAGAATCCGTGTATCATTCGTTCATTCGACTGAATCAGGACTGAATCAGGACTAAATCAAGTCTGGAACCAAACCAGAAAGACCAGGATTGAGACCGGGACCAGACCAGGACTGAGGCCGGGGCCAGACCAGGACTGAAAACGGTAAGATGTTTTGTCTGATTAAAGAAAATAAAAAGCCCAAACTTTACTGAACCGTATTAAAAATATTATTGATAGAAGAGGAGGAGACACGTCCACGCAGCAGGATTTAGTCCTGTTAAATCCTGGTTTAGTCCTGGTTTAGTCCTGGTTTAAGTCACGGAAATGGGAAATGGCGTTTCCGTGACTTTAAAATGTGATGCGGGAATATTGCGCCTCATACGGACTGAACCAGGACTGAACCAGGACTGAACCATTTTCACTCCTGGTCCTGTTCCCGGTCTCAGTCTTGGTCCCGGACTCAGTCCTTGTCTAAGTCCTGGTCTCAGTCCCAGTCTGGTCTCGGACCTGGTTTAGTCCTGGTTCAGTCCTGGTTTAGTCCGGAGGTGCAAATAATGAAGAAAATTGTTGTTTGTTTTCTTATTTTTGGTTTTATATTGAAAAACAAGGTTCTTCTTCTGCCGCATTTTTCACTTTGACTTTGATTTTATTACGACTTCATTCTCATAATATTACGACTTTATTTGAACTTTGACTTTATTCTCATAATATTAGAACTTTAATATTGAAATGTTAGGACTTTATTCTCGTAGCGCCAGCATTTTTTTTGTTTGTTTTTTTATCTGACCCTTATACTCCGTCGTTTTATGTAACTTTTTAGCCAATAAACAGAAAGACAGAAAGCAAGTTAGTTGTTTTAAATGGACTGGAACACGTATAAAAACATGTGAGCCGACTTGCATCTCCAGAAACAACTCATGTTATATATTTTAGTTCAATAATATTTGCTGACGATCCGACTTTATTCATATCCAAATCCAGTGTCGGGGAGTAACAGATTACATGTACCGGAGTTATGTAATTGGATTACAGTTACTTTGTTGAAATAAATAGATTACATGGCGGTATTTTCCTGTTTTCACATTTTGGGCTATTCTCTCTTTTTTTTTTTTCCCCCCAGTAATTCCACTCATTGCTGGAAACTAAACCAGGTCTAAACTAGATCTAAAACAGGACTAAACCAGGACTAAATCATGCTGCGTGGACCGTGTCTCCTCTTCTTCTATCAATAATATTTTTAACACGGTTCAGTAAAGTCTGGGCTTTTTATTTTCTTTAATCAGACAAAACATCTTTTGTCTGATATCCTCGTCTTTGCTTCTCTACAGCAAATCAAGTAATCCAAAGTATTCAGATTACGTTACTCACTTTAAGTAATTTAATGGATTACGTTACAAAGTACATTTCGGGGTATGTAATCTGTAATCTGTAGAATACATTTTAAAAGTCACCTTCCCAACACTGTCCAAATCCAACTTTAATGTTCAAATAAACCAAACTAATGTTGCATTATCTGCTTATGGCAAATAGTTCAAAATGAGCAAATTATCTCTAATGTCAAAAAAAAACTTATTACATGATTTTCTGTGGCAAAAAAATCACTTCCAACTAAACCTAAAACCAAAATTGATTCAAATGAAATAACTCGTGTCTCACCCACCAAATTTCTGGGCGTCATTGTCGATGATGATCTAAAGAGGAAAGAGCAGCTGACTGGGTGACCAGAAAAATGAATAAATCTCTTGGTATTATAAGAAAAGTTTGTACATTTCTGAACTCAAAGTCTACACTTACATTATACTATAGTTTCATTTATTGGTATCTATCATTCATATTGTGATACAGTCTGGGCTGCACTTTCTCAAATACTCTGAACAAAATATTACTGGTGCAAAAACGTTTTGTTCAAATTGCAACTCATTTCATGTCAGTAACATCGTCATCGTCATTTATTCATCAAACTTAACATTCTTAAAATCTATGAGATTAATATTTATCAAATTTGTATTTTTATGTATATATATATTTTTTTATAATTCAACAACGATCCCCAAACATTTCACATTTTACTTTAAAACCAATGCAGATTCATAGATACAGAACTCGTTAAAATCATAATTTCCATCCGAAATGTGTCTCGTGCAGAGTTCAGTTTTGCTTCGATTCAGAGGCGGGAAATTCTGGAGCAGTTTTCACATCTGGTTAGACGTGAAAACTGCTCCAGAGTATTTTACAGGATAATTGTACAGGTTTTTAACACTTTTATATCTTTAATCTGCAAATGTTTCACTGTCTTATTTCTCTATTCACTGTTTCATGTTATAGTTGATGTGTGAGTGTTTTTTTTTTTTGTGCTTTTGTTGTATTCTGCCTCTTGGTCAGGTCGTCGTTGTAAATGAGAAGGTGTTCTCGACTGACTTACCTGCTAAAATATTTAATAAATAAAATAAAAATCTGCTGAGTGAAGCAGATCAGAGGCGTTGTTTAAAAAGAGTTTGAGGATTTGTCTAATATTTCATGGTAATGTTTGATAATCGTTCATTTGTGGATGTTTCATTGTGTTTTAAACTGTGTTTGAATCAAATGAATTTAATGCATGGTGTTTAAATGTATTTATTATTATTTTTTTTTTAATGCACAGCAATAATGTTCAATTTTGTATGTATTCATAAGGTGGAGGTTTTAATATTACTTTTTATCTAGTGTGTTTTTTTTATCTTATTTTTTTATTGTTATGTTATACGTGCAAAATAAAATAAAATAAAATAAAAAATATATAAATTTTTAAAAATGAAAAGAAAGAAAGAAAGAAATAAGAAATAAAAATAATAATAAAATAAAACAAAACAAAAACCTGACTCATATTTGGTCTGGACTCCTGCTTGTTTCCATGGAAATGTTGTTTATTCGACTCTAATCTTCCACAGCTTGGCATAAAACACGTCTGTCTCCAAGAATGTTCCACAGTACGGCTTTAAACGCTTCTGTCTTCACAAAGAGGAGCAGCAGGTGACACATCCAGGCCGGGTTTACATGTAAGATCTGCGGACAGGAGACCCCACTTCTGTTTCCTCGTAATTGGATGAATGTGAGGTAGAATGTTCCAGAGTACGGCATTAAACTATTTGATTCCTACTCCTGAAAACAGAGGAGTTTGTGAGTACTTTAGGCAGGATGCTGTTCTCTGGGATCAATTATTTATAATCCTGTGGCGCCATCTGGGGGCGAGAGTCTGCAACTACAAACACAAGAGAATTAGTGGAAAGTATTTTTTAATTTTCTCTATTTTCTATAATTTATGTCGGATAATTACAATGGGAAACAGCAATAAAGTAGATTAAAGAAACTGCAGCAAACTTTAAATAATAAATGTGTAAAAGAAACTCTAAAATAAACTTAAAATAAGAACAATGTACAGACAGTATGAATAAATAAACATGCAAATAAATAAACAGAACTGATTCATGAACAAATTTAAAGGTTGTATAGAGGATTTTTTAAGGGAAGAGAAATACAGCGACAGTCCTTTTTCAGATGTTGTCCGTGTGTGACACCACCTTCCTCCTCCACAGCTCCTTCAGTAGAAACACCTCCTCCTCCCGCCTCTTTACTCTAGAAATCACGCTTGTTTACAGCCGGTGCGCGTTCAGGAATTCCCGTTGAAGTGACCTGTCTAGAAATAAAATCCTTCGTCCGCTTCAGTCGCGCCGTCGCTGTAAGAAATCTCCAAGACTCACCTCAGTTTTGTTTTGCTCCTTTTTCCCTTCTCTTCACGACTTCAAAAACCGACTTTATTTTTGCGGCGAACTGGTCGTGGATTCTCGTCCGCCGTCGCAACAAACTTTGTGCGAACTGCGAGGACGCTACAGATTAAAAAAGCCTCGAAAAACCGCCGCATAAACCACGTAATCCCCGCGCGCCGGCGAGTCAGTTACACTAGAAACGTAGGGAGTTTGATTGACAACCTAACAGCCAATAGAAAATGAGGGAGCCTCGTTTTGTATTGGCTGATGTTTATCTGGCCTCATTATGTCCACGGTTGATAGATTTTCATTCTTTTTTTTTTTCGTCATCATAATTACAAAACTGCTGCATCTCTGTAATGGTATTTTAAACTTTCACTGACAATTTGAAACAAAACAAAAAATCCTCCATACAACCTTTAAGGTTTTGAGAGTTTATTAAGTGTAAATGTTCTATATAACATAAAACAAACTCTTGTGAGCTTTAATTCATGTTATCCAGGTCTGTTTTTGAGGAGTTAATAACATTTTGTTACGTCCTAAAAACCTGGAGTTGTGTTTTGTTTCATTCACACAAATTTGAGTAACTCTTTATTATTAGTCTGTTTACATCTACAAAACTCAAAATAATAATAATAATAATAATGCATCAGTTTTATAAAGTGCTTCTCTGGACACTCAAAGATGCTTTACAGAGCATTATTCAGTCACTCCAGACCCGGTGGTGGTAAACTACTACTGTAGCCGCAGCTGCCCTGGGGCAAACCATAGACAGTAGATCTGAGTGGACAGAGCTAACGTGTCCCCGTGTGCCAAACAGGAAGTTCTCCAGGAGGCTCTTCTGGCTCCTTCTGAACCTGGCTCCAATTGACTTACATTTAGATTTTGCCGTCTCTCTCTCTCTGTAACTGCAGCAGCGAGTCTCGTCATTTTGGTCTGAAAATGTTTGTATTAACCCGCGACACATGATCCTGATTTATTTATTTTTTTCGCTAGAGCCTGGCTCCATTCGCTCCTGTAGTCCCCAGCCTTGTGGCCACACCGCCTTGATCTCCGCTGGATTAAAACGTGAGATTAAACGATTAAAACGGAAACGTGCCCATGGGATGATAAACCGGGACGAGGGGCTTTTTCACTCTCACACACCTGGGATACTGTCCTGAGGAAGTGGGACTGCAGGTGGCGCTGTCGTCCCGCCTCCACCGGTAGGAAGACAGCGCCAAAACCTGTTTAAATCAGCTGAGCGACACGTCACAGCAACATCACGAGACTCTGAGGAAGACCACAGGGAGCAGAACAAACTGTCAGGTATGAAAACAAACACTTGGTCTGAAAAAAGAACCTGATAACATGAAGCTTGATCTCTTTAAGTCTCAGAAGCTCAGCAGGGTCGGGCCTGGTCAGGACTTCGATGGAGACACTGGGAAAATCAGGAGCCACAGTGGAGAACCAGTGGCAAAAAACTGTGTTCTTAGGCAAGACACTTCACACACATTGTCTAGTATGAAAATGGAGTGTGTGTGAGCGATGGTGGTGGATAGAGGAGCAGATGGCGCAGATTGGGAGCCGCGCTTCTGTTGGTTTGCCCCAGGGCAGCTGTGGCTACAATAGGGGCTTATCACCACCGAGTCTGTAGTGAATGAATAATGCTCTGTAATGTGTCTTTGTGACATTTCTGTGTCTGTGAAAAGTGCTACATAAATAAAGACTTACTTACTGTAACCATGAACATCGTGAGCCTCGTTTGAGCGACGCTGAACGCCATGGGTGACATCACACTCACTTAGGCTACGTTCAGACTGCAGGGCTTAACGCTCAATTCCGATTTTTTTGTGAAATCCGATGTTTTTGCGAGGTCGTTCACATTTCCAGTTAAATGCGACTTGTATTCGATCCGCTGTGTGAACGTTAAATGGCCCGAAAGTGTCCCACATGTGACACTGGAGACACGACGACGTCAACCGCAGCGAGCGTCTCTGTGTTTACAGAAGTTGTCCAAACATGGACGCAGCATCGAGCACCTGGAGATTTTAAAGTTCCTCTCGTACCGGAGCCAAAACATGAACAACTTACTTGTTTTAAGGAGGAGATTGAGAAGGAGAAGGACGAGGTTTTTGGTCGTGGTGTTTTGTGGGGCAGCGGCAGCGACGTCCGTTGAAAGGAACGTGTGGATGTGGAGACGGAGCCAAGAGTGGTGAGTGGTGATGTGCTTCACTTCAGTGAACATGAGTTCATTAACAATTTTCACCTACTTCAGTGCAGAATAGTGACGTTTGTGTCTTGTTGATAACGTGTAGGTGGATGAATGCACTTTGGCCGTTCACACTGAAGTCACATGTCAAAAGATCAGATATGTATCGGTTTCAGGAGCACAAGTCCTGAAACCGCCAGGCCGACCCAGGACACTTGGATAGTGGCCTGGGTCGCATTTGAAAAAATCGGATCTGTGCCGTTCAGACTGTCATTAAAAGATCAGATACAGGAACATAGAAGCCAAAAAATCAGATTTGGGTCACTTCAGGCTGCAGTCTGAACGCAGCCTTAGTCCACTTCTTTTATCCAGTCTGTGGGGCAGACTGACGGAAGCGAGGCTGCCGATCTGCACCATTGGCCCCTCCAACCACAACCAACACTCAACTAAAACTTGCAGTAAAAAGTTACATTTTAATTGATGAAAGGTAATTTGGACCAATTCACCTGGAAGCTTGAGGGCCAAGAAAAATTTGTCTGAGGGCCACATTTGGTCCACGGGCCATACTTTGGACATGCTGCTTTAAAGAAACACTGTGTAACTTTCTGAGATAGATACGTTTTGAGCCGTACTGTGGATTATTACAGCCAAATGAAGACCAAATAAGGTCAGGTTTGTGGAGATGCAAGCCCGTTTTCATCGCTGTTTATTCCAACCGAAACAAACACATCATTTTACTGTTTTTCTTTTGTTTTGTTTTTGTTTTTCTTCATGGGCAAAAATGTTACGTAGTGGGGCATTATTTATTTCTCCGCAGTCTTGTTCTGCGTCTCGTGGGACGTGTTCACATATTTTTCAAACTCACAACGGAAAACCTCGAAATCCCGAACTCCAAAAACCGCATTTTCGTTCGTCCCTGTTATTACTTCCACAAACACAATCCGGGCGCAGCTTTTATATTGGACTTTGCCGTCGTACAGTGTCCCGGGAGAAAAGCCGCAATGAGGAACTTTATAAATATGTATCGAGAGAAAAGCCCGGAGGCGACGGGGGGGATAAGGGACGAAATGAGACACTAAATCAGGAACAAACTCGGCTACAGTGAAAACAACTCCGCCGAGAGTTAAAGCCGGAGACGGTTTTCGAATAAACTGGTTATGAAAAAGTCGTTCCGATGAGTTTAGTGTTTTCTTTAACGTTATTTCAAGTGTTCGCTGCTTTCTGTCACCTGTTTCCATGGAGATGAGACGGTTTTGCTTGGCTCACAATGTTCCGCAGTGTGGCATTAAAGGGAACGTGAAGAAAAATTGACTCTTGTGAGATTTAAGTCGTGTTAGAATGTTCAAAAACGGACCTGGAGTTGTGTTTTATTTCATTCACACATGTCTAATTAATTTTTTATTATTGGTCTGTTGCTATTTCCAAAGCTCAAAATGTTCTGTTCCACCTTGTGATGTCATGAAGTGGTGGTTTTCAAGTGAACTGCTCCTTTTAACTTTAGTTTTGTTGACGTTTCCAGGGAAATGATCCAAATGATTCTAGTGAAGGTGTGTGGAGTTTAAAAAGTGTAAAAAACAATAATCACTGACGTCACATAATTAATTAATGATTATATTTTTGCTTAATTATTGTTAATCCGTGGGTCATTCGTTCATTTGTTTTGGATATAAAACCAAAAATAAGAAAATTGAAAAACAACAGTTTTCTTCATTATTTATCTCCAAAACCAAATTTAAAAAACAGACAATGATTCGTTTTTTTTTGTTTTGTTTTGTTTTTTTCAGTTTTGACGACCGTTTCCCGTTTCTGTGACTTAAACTGCGATGCCAGATTAAACCAGGACTGAACCAGGTCCGGACCAAACTGGAACCAGACCAGAACTGAGACCAGGACTGAGACAGACAACAGGACCAGGAACTGAGACCGGAACCAGACTGGTCTTATACTTTTACTTGTTTTTATTGTACACATTTTATTATATTTATTTATTTTAGGCATATTTTTTTTTAGGATTTCCAGTGTTTCCTCTGTAGGAGCGTCTGCATCGGGAGCAGAGGTCGGCTGTAGCTGTCGGGTTCTGTCATGTGGGCTCCTGGTGGAGGGTTGGTGTTTGGGCTTCATCTCTCCCCTGGCTCCTGTGGTGGTTCCTGGTGGTGGTGGACGTCTCTCTGCTCCTGGTGTAGACGGCTCCTCTGATGCTGCTTTCTCAACTGGTTCGCCTGTATTCAGCCTCACATTTTATTATGTCCGGTTATGTATTTTAGCATGTTAGTGTGTGTGTGTGTGTGAGTGTGTGTGTTTGGGTTGTTTGACTATGTGGGGTTGGGTTGGTGGGTGGGTGGTTGGGTGGTTGGAAATGCGGGACTGTTTTTAATCACTGTGTGCTTTATAAATAAAGTTTGATTTGATTTGATTTGATTTGGGGCTGAGACCAGGGGCCTCATTCATAAAAACTGCGCAGTAGTTGTCGTAAGTTAGTGCGTACGTCTGTAGCTACGACAAGGCAAACTCCATATTTAGAAAACCCACCGCACGCACCAAACCTGCAGTCTTTGCTTTATAAATCCCACCTGCAACTACAATTTGCGCACGTAAACCTACGTCACATCACGCCCCCTCACACCTCCACCTCACCATAAAAGGACAGACCACGCCCCCTCACACCTCCACCTCACCATAAAAGGACAGACCACGCCCCCTCACACCTCCACCTCACCATAAAAGGACAGACCACGCCCCTCAACCTCCACCTCACCATAAAAGGAGCAGGTAAAGTGACTGGTGAAGGAGATTTCCCTAAACATGAGCCGATAATCAGTGGGTTTGACCGAGACACGCGGGACAGAGGGAGGAGGACGCTCCACGCAGCACCACGTGATCACCACAAACACTTTATTAAACAAGGTTTAATAAATAAATACAAAACTAAAAGTGACAACAATGACTCATCTGTTCATTTAATCATATTTTATAATATTTAGGCAGCACATCTTTGCAGTAAAGCCCATGTTTTTTCGCTGTTTCAAGAGTTTTATCGCTATATTTTTAAGTCTGTCTATGAAGTGTGTGAGGACTGGCCCTGTATTTATGTATATACACGTAGATACGTGCACGCGCAAATTATGAGCGTGTGCGAGAGATTCAGATGTCCTCCCCTGGAGAGGGAAAGGAGCGAGGGAGGGACACGAGGATACGAGGAAACAGATTTAACATGAAACACATCAGATACAGATGTTATTCTGCCAATTAAAGTCCACACGAAACATCCAAACTGCTGAACCTGTGAGTGTGAGTGTGGGTCTGGGTCTGTGAGTGTGGTCTGGGTGAGTGTGGGTCTGGGTGTCTGTGAGTGTGGGTCTGGGTCTGTGAGTGTGGGTCTGGGTCTGTGAGTGTGGGTCTGGGTCTGTGAGTGTGGGTCTGGGTCTGTGAGTGTGGGTCTGGGTCGGGGGCATTATTCTGTTCTTCATACAGTCATAGAGCAGCTCTCATGTGCTCAGTTTCCCATTACACAAAAATGTAGGGAAGATTTTGGTTGGGGTCAGGTTCGGGCAGTGGGCTTCATGTTGTCCGCAGACTCGGGTCACAGACTCAGGTCACTCTGCCGCTCGGTGCATAAAGACTAAAGTAAAAGTGTTAAAGTTGCGTTCATTAAATCAAAGTCTGGCTCCAGCTGCGTCCAAGGGAAGAGTTTTTCTCTCAGGTTGAGTCATTATTTCGTCCTCTGTGTAGGTCACAGTCTGTGTTTTGTCTATGGTCGCAGTGTGGACTGTGGGACTCTGCACTACACCGAGTCTGGGAACGTGGCCGCGCTCGTGCACGAGTGTCAAATGTAAAATATTGTGGAGAATAATGAGTGGAATAAACAGCCCTTCTCCCTGTTTTGGCGAACCAAACACTTAAATGCGCAAATCAGAAGGTAATTCTTCTGTATACGTGGATTTTCTGATCAAACACTTCCTCAAACTCTGTTCACTTCTGCTTCTCTCCACGAGTGTCGCTTTTTCCCCGTGTCTCCAGACTTTGCGTAGAACTTACAGGAGGTCCCGAGTTGGCGTAGAGTTAAGCAAAGAGCCACGCCTTAGTCTAGTTTTATAAATACCGCGGTTGGCGTAGGAAGCGCGCACGCATGGATTTTTGCATAAGCGAGATTTATAAATGAGGCCCCAGGTCCAGGCTAGGACTTGACCAGGACTGAAAACAGTTTAGTCCTGGTTCAGTCCTGGTTCAATCCGGCATCACAGTTTAAGCCACGGAAACGGGAAACGTCTGTCATCAGTTTTTCCCATTTTTCATTTAAACACAAAATCAAACTGAAAAAACTAATTATCGATTTTGGTTTTGAGAGACAAATAATGAAGAAAATAGTATTTTTTTTTCATTTTCTTATTTTTGGTTTTATTTTGAAAAATGAATGAACAAATGATACATGGATTATTCTTGACTCATAAAAACAAAATGAGTTTAATAAAAACAAACTCTGTGGTGTTGTTGTGGGACAAACAGCAGAGGGCGCTGGTGCAGCGTCTGAGAGGAGAGGAACTCTCCAAATATCAACTTTTAAGAAAATGTGACAAGTCATTGTGCTTCTGTTGACTGAAAATTATGAAAAATACACAACATAAGACATTAAGTAATAGACGTAGTAGCAGTAGTAGTAATATTAGCAGTAGTTGTTTGTGAAAAATATATAATATAAGACCTTGAGTAATAGTAGTAGTAGTAATAACAGTAGCAGAAGTTGTAGTAGTAGTAGTAGTAGTTGTGGCAGTAATAGTAGTAGTGCTAGAGGTAATAATAGTAGCAATAGAAGAAGTAGCAGTAATAGTAGCATAAGTAATAGCAGTACTATAGTACTATAGAACTAGATTTACTAGTACTATATTGGTATTAGTAGTAGCAATAGAAGTAATAGTGGTTGCAGTAGTAGTAGTAGTAGTAGTAGTAGTAGCAGTAGTATTAGTAGTAGCAGTAGTAGTAGTAGCAGTAGTATTAGTAGTAGCAGTAGTAGTAGCAGTAGTAGTAGTAGCAGTAGTAGTAGTAGCAGTAGTATTAGTAGTAGCAGTAGTAGTTACAGTAGTAGTAGTAGTAGCAGCCGTAGTAGCAGCCGTAGTAGCAGTAGTAGCAGCAGTAGTAGCAGGAGTAGTAGTAGTAGTAGTAGTAGCAGCAGTAGTAGTCGCAGTAGTAGTAGTAGTAGTAGTAGCAGTAGTAGCAGTAGCAGTAGTAGTAGCAGTAGTAGTAGTAGTAGTAGTAGTAGTAGCAGTAGTAGTAGCAGTAGTAGTAGTAGCAGTAGTAGTAGTAGCAGTAGTAGTAGTAGCAGTAGTAGCAGTAGTAGTAGCAGTAGTAGTAGCAGTAGTAGTAGTAGCAGTAGTAGTAGTAGCAGTAGTAGTAGTAGTAGTAGTAGTAGCAGTAGTAGTAGTAGCAGTAGTAGTAGCAGTAGCAGTAGTAGTAGTAGTAGCAGTAGTAGTAGTAGCAGTAGTAGCAGTAGTAGTAGTAGCAGTAGTAGTAGTAGTACAGTAGTAGTAGTAGTAGTAGTAGTAGTAGTAGTAGTAGTAGTAGCAGTAGTACAGGACTGCAATAAATATTCAAAATAAAAGTGACTTGTCGACCTTAGACTAAAATGTTTTTAAAAAATCACTTTATAGAAATAAAACTAAAATCCTGACTCTTCTACTCCTAAACACATCGATAGTTCTGACAGATGTAAAAGTACAAAACTATTCAAACGGATAAATATTTATATACAAAAATCTTTATTTAAAAAAGTCTCGATACAAAAACAGTTTTCCACATTATTATTATTATTTACAAAGTGCTTGACACATTCAGTCAGAGAAAACACGACGGTAACACATTCACGTCTTTACCTTCAAAAACATAAACAGGAAGTAGTCTTTGGTCAACAAGCGCCTCTTCTTCTTCTTCTCCTGTTTGGGGCTTTAAAGTCTTTGGAGGAAAAACAAAAGGAAAAGTGGGTTTCCTGCCGCCGCCATTTTGTGCCACTTCCTGAGCCGGACAATAGACACAGATTTGGAGGAAAAGCGAGAAAAACACGAGCTAATGAAAAGTGGAGAGAGTGGGGCGGTTTGAGCATTCTCTCGAAGTTATTAAAGCAGCACTGCGTAACTTTTCTGGTTTTTTGTTATTGCTTTTGAATGTTCCACAGTATGATATTGGCTTTTAGTTGCTCAAAACCTTTCCAAGTTCTGCATTTTTACTGTTAATTTGGTCAAACCTGTAACTTGGCCTCATGGAGATGTTATTGCTTTGCCTAAAATATTCCACAATGTGACTTTAAAACCTCTATCGAGCCCAAATCCACTATAGTTGGTGTGAAGATTCCTCATGTTGTTGCTGTGAGTGTACCACATGCAATTATTAAAGGTTGTATGGAGGATTTTTTTTAGTTTCAAACTGTCAGTGAAAGATTAAAATACCATTACAGAGACGCAGCAGCTTTGTAATTATGATGACCAAAAAAAAAAAGACCGAAAATCTATCAACTGTGGACGTAGTGAGGCCAGATAAACATCGGCCAATAGAAAACGAGGCTCCCTCATTTTCTATTGGCTGTTAGGTTGTCAATCAAACTCCCTAGTGTAACTGACTCGTCGGAGCGCGGGGATTACGTGGTTTACGCAGCGGATCTTAGAGGCATTTTCGAACTGTCGCTTCCTCGCATTTCGTACAAAGTTTGTCGCGACGGCGGACGAGAATCCACGACCGGTTCGCCGCAAAAGAAAGTCCGTTTTTGAGGTCGCTGAAAGAAAAAGAGAAGTGGAAAAGTAGCAAAGCCAAACTGAGGTGATTCTTGGAGATCTCGTCCAGCGATGGCGCGACCGAAGCAGACGAAGGGTCTAAAAACTGACGCGTCGGTCGCTGAATTACTTCCAGACAGGAAACTTCAACAGTGATTCTGAACGCGCACAAGGACTGTCGCTGTATTTCTCTTCCCTTAAAAAAATCCTCTATACAACCTTTAAATACTGAAATTATATATTTGTTTAAATATTTTTAATGAAATCACATAATGAGTTGATGTTTAACCACTGAATTCTGACGTACATGTTCAAAGATACTGCTGGGAAGGTTGTGCGTAAATGGAGATGATTCAGGGAGGATCCAAGGAATGGACCTGTTTAACATAAATTTGCATATTCATGTTGTTGTTTTATATTTCTGGGTGGAGGAAAACTCAGGCGTTCAGACCTCCTGATGTAAGTCCTGTGTAGCTGGAGGCCATCAGGGACAGTGATTTGACCCAGAGCTCTGTATTAAAATTGTATTGAATAGGGAATAAAATTTTTGTGATTTAAATTGATCGATTCCAGTCTTTATTTCTCTGATAGAACACGCCTAACAATTTCATGAGGAAAAGCTGAAAACTTTGAGGACATCTGGAGACTTTTTTTTTTTTTTTTTGATTCTCCAGATTGAAACCCTGCATTTGGTTCCAAATCTGGCCAAAATATTTGGGTCCAAATTTTATGCAACTGAATGAATATTTAGCGGTTGCTCAAGACACTTAAAAATTGCCCTAAACCTTTTGCCTAAACTGTAACATAGAACCAAATAAATAAGGCCAAATTTTATTCTGCAAACACAAACTAAAACTGGCAGATAAATTACTTAGAAAGTCCATACAAGTTGCTCAGAAAGTCCAGCTCCACTGTGGCTTTGTTGGCATCACAAAAGCTGTGTCTGTGCTCTTTGACTGTTTCTGATCTTCATTCTTTCGGCAACAGTTAAAATCTTGAATAAACTTCACCTCCTTTCAGCAACATCATTTACAACTTTCCTGGAACACACAGTTTTATCACCTTCTAATTCTAATTATAAAAAATGTTTTTGGAAGATCAAGAACTTAGAAGAAACGCCTCGTGTTGGTGGAGACAAAATCCCTGATCTGCTTCCCTTCATAATCTTCTTGATTAAAGGCGTCACGTCGCTTTGGTGGAACCTCTGAACCATAACATTCTGAACCATCAGCTTCTTCTGTTCTTCAGTCACACTGGAGTTGAAGAGCACCAGGCCAAACATTTCTTCACTCAAGTACCAAACACGTCGTCCCAAAACTGTTGAGGTTCTGCTTCTTTCACAACTGAATTTTCAGACTGTGAAGCTTCTTAAATAACCAAATCATCTGCAGGAGCCTCAAAACTTCATGCAGAAACTTCACGCAACTTGAGCAACCTCTAAAACATCTCCTTTTTCATCCAAATTTCTTCCTAAATCATCTTTTGGAGCTAAAACCTAATGCAGGGTTCTAATCGAGGTGATCTGAAACTTTATTTTTTCCCAGGTTTTGATGGACCACCCTACTGGAGACCCTTATTAAAAATGTTTTTGGCAGATCAAGAGCTTTGAAGAAACTCATCGTGCTGGTGGAGACAAAATCCCTGATCCGCTTCCTTCATAATCTTCTTGATTAAGAGCGTCACGTCGCTTTGATGGAACCTCTGAACCTTCCTTTTCCATAATATTCTGAACCATCAGCTTCTTCTTTTCTTCTGTCACATTGGAGTTTCTTCACTCAAGGACCAAACACGTCGGCCCAAAACTGTTAAGGTGCTGCTTTCACGACTGAATTTTCAGACTGTCACAGCTTCATAAAGAACCAAATAATCAGCAGGAGCTTCAAAACTTCATGCAGAGACTTGACGCAGCTTGAGCAACCTATAAAACATCTCCTTTTTCATCCAAATTTCTTCCTAAATCATCTTTTGGAGCTAAAACCTAATGCAGGGTTCTAATCGAGGTGATCTGAAACTTAATTTTTCATCAGGCTTTGATGGATCACCGTACAGGAGAGCCTTAGTAGAGTTTTTGAAAAGTAATTTTCACTGTGACTGAATGTTATATGAATATTTAGAAGTTTACACCTTATTATAATGAGTGATAATTGTCTGTGTGCAATTATTGTTATTATTGTTTTTGTTTCTTTGTTTTTGTTAATACTTTAATTTAGTTTTTAAAAATCTAGCCAGATTTCATTGTGGGTTTTTTACTTTTTAGTGCTTTTAAATAAAAAAATGCTTTGAAAAACATACTAACTTAGTGTTTGCAAGCTCGCCTCTCCACAGATCTGACTTGTAACTTTGCGAGTCTTTATACGGAGATAGATCAGTTTAATGCCGTACTGCGGTCCTTTCCTAGTATGCGAATTTTGTTCACTGAAAACGGCAATAATGGTTTTTTTTTACTGATTTCTGATTCAGGGGCAAAGCTGTAACATCTCCATGGCAACAAGCAGGTGGCGTTCATTCACAAAAGTTCCGCAGTGTGCTATTTTAAGTTTTGTTTTTGCCATTTTGTGTCTCTAAGTATTTCCTCTCAGTTCAGAAGCTCAGTCCACAACATTATAACATCTTCTATACAAATATCTGTACATTCTTGGTCTGATAATGTCTTTAACATCCCTGGAGTGTCTGTTCCATAAACTGTATAAATATATAAACGGACAGGAAGTGAACACGGGCGCGCTTCCGGCTCCATCGACTCTGGCTCCGATTGACTTGACATTGAAAAATCATCTCCTCTCTCGTAATTTTGCTCTCAAAGGTGCATTGTGTTACTTTTCTGGTGGAGCCCTAGTTTACATTTATTCAATTACAGGTGGATTTACAGCTCAAAAATACACAAAGCACCTTTAAAATATTCGTATTAACCTGCTCTACATGATTTTTGTTTTGTTTCTTCAACTATTTTGGTCCGTAAATAAGGCTACGTTCAGACTGCGGGGCTTAACGCTCAAATCTGATATTTTTTTTAAATCAGATTTTTTTTGCGAGGTCGTTAAAATGTCACTTTAACTTTAAATGTCCCGCAAAAGTGTCCCACATGCGCATTGGAGGACAGAACGACCGCCTAAACGCCGGGCTCGTCTCCCAAAATACGGTTCGGGTTCCACGTCCACGGCCGCTTCGTTTGTGTCGCAGGTTCTTTATTTTTCGTTGACGTTGGAGTCAGGACCGTCTGTAGCCGCGCTCTGATTTCTTTGGCAATTGTTTCAAAAAACACCCGGTTCTGGACTCTGAGCCTGACGTGTAGGTGGGATGAATGTGACCTGACCGTTCAGACTGAAGTCACATGTCAAAAGATCGGATATGTATCGGTTTTAGGAGCACATATCCAAGTGGCTTAGCCTGATTCACTTTGTGGAAACCGTCTGACCTCGCAGCTTTAGGATTCGTTCACTCGACGGTAGGCGGGTACTTTTTTTGGTCACACTTTATAATAACTACACCTTATTTAGCCTTAATAAAGCATGAACAAAGGCTTAATTAATAATGAATAAAGACTTAATTAATAATGATTCACACTTAGTAACTACTTAATTACTACCTTAATTGGCACTTGCACTTAATTTGCCTGTGCTGTAAATAGTTACTCATAATTACTTCATACTTAATTACTCATGGACTAACCATTTGTGCATTTATTAATGATTAATAAGCTATGAGAGAATGATTTACTAATAATACAATGCAATGATAATTCAGGCAGCTGTTATCTGTTAGTTAAGTCTTTTTGAGAGCTTTTCTAAAGTGAAGACTAATTATCCTTTATTAAGCATTTACTAAGCGTGAATCATTATTAATTAAGTCTTTGTTCAGTATAAATTAAGTCTTTATTCATGCTTTATTAAGGCTAAATAATGTGTAGTTATTATAAAGTGTTACCCTTTTTTTAATTTAACCAATCGCTGCTGTTTGGTTGTGACGTATGTAAAGCTCCAAATCCCGTAGGAAGAAGAACAATAACGTCTTTCCCCTTGATAAAATTCACCAAACATTCTCTTTATTCCAGCTTTAAATCCTCGATCTCGGGAATCGTCGCCAACACAGAACGTCTGTCTTCGTCTACATCCATCTCGACGCTTTGTTTACTGTTGTGCTGTTTCACAAAAGGGACCCAGACAGACGCCACGAGTTCGACGTCACGGCTTCACAGCTCTTCGCTGATTGGCCGGTGCACGAGCTACAACTTCCGGGGTTCTTATAAACCGTCTAGTGTATTCCGATTCCTGACCTCGTCGCTGGAGAATGTCATTAAAAGTTCAGACACAGGAGCATAGGGGCAAAAAAATCAGATTTGGTTCACTTCAAGCTGCAGTCTGAACGTAGCCTAAATTTCTATTCCCAATTTGGAAATCGTCTTCAAATTTGCTCCTATTCGCAAGCCTCGATGAGCTTCATTTGACTGGAGCCAAACGCTGCGGGTGACGTCACACTCCCTCGGTCCTCGTCTTTATACAGTGTACGGTCCGTTCCAGTGTAGCGCTCAGGGGTGCGGCGCTGCCCTCTTGTGGCTGCTCTGGCGGTACGCGTTGGACAGGCGGTACAGCACGTCCGGGGGGGGGCCCAGCCTGGAGCCTCCCTTCTGCGTCAGGAGCATCTCAAACAGGGAGCTGACCTCTGAGAGCAGCGCCCCGTTCACCGGCTCCTCCCTGTCCGGAGATTTACCTGCAGGAGGAGAAGGCGGGTCAAGGATTAACAGGCCTGTATTACACTATTTTCTTATGTTATAATGTTGCTTCCTCTTCAAAAACAGACCTGGAGTTGTGTTTTGTTTCATTCACATGTTTAACACACAAACCCTGCACATTTAGGCTGAGTTCTTGTCTTAAATAGAAAACGATGAATCCTCAATCACGCTGAATGACGCAAAACATAACTTCAGGTCTGTTTTCAGTGAGGTCAAACGAAATAGAAAACACACACCAAAGTTCTTATAGATGCAAGGAACAGCAAAATAAAAGTGAAAAAAATGTACAGCACAATCAGATGGCCGATGTCCAAAACGTTTTATTAGTTTTTAAAGCAAAAAAAAAAAAAAAGAAAAGCCTTCGTCAGATATTTTTCTTGCACTGTGTCGTCACCTCCGTGAAGTTGGCCGCCCATGAAACCCAAACCTACACAAAAACTACATCAATCATTTGTGCCGTTTTGTTCTGCAAAAAGTTTAATTTGTGCTGTTTTAGTTTTTGAGACATTAACAATTCTTTTCTAGGTCAAATTGGGATCAGCGAGCCCAACAGGAAGCTTCAAACTGCTTTAAAACGACCCAAAATTGATTAATTTGTTTGTGCTTCATTTGTGCTGTTGTGTGCTGCAAAATGTTTTGTTTGTTTTATAAATATTAACAGTTTTATTTTTGTGGAAATTATATGATGTCATTTCCACAAATTCCGCAAAACTAGTGAAGATAAACAATCTCAGGCTGTGGAAAAGTCTGTATCATTATATAAAATATGAATCAAAAGTAAAGTTACTAAAGTCTGATACAGACTTTTCCACAGCCTCAGATCGTTTCTCTTCACTAGTTTTGTGCGGCAAAACTCCAAAATAATAATTCATAATTTTAGAAATATACTTGCACAAATGAAAATTGTCACAGCACAACACAGCACAAACGAAGCACAAACGAATGACACCATTTTTGGCGTTTTAGAGCATTTTGGAGCTTCCTGGGGGATGTCTGACCCCAATTTGAAAAAAACAATAAAGGCCTCAAAATAAAGACCTAAACCAGGACTAATGGAAGACCTCAACCAGCCTAGTCTAGTGTTTCTCAAACTGCCTGTAGTGGTATGTGAATGTATTTTAATCCTTATTTATCTAGAACTTGGTCTCATTTTAGACCAGCCCTTAACTTAGACCTGATATAGTCCGGGTTTAGGTCTGATGGTACTTGGAAAGCCTTAAAGGTTGTATAGAAGATTTTCCAAGGAAAGAGAAATGCAGCGACTAGGGACGGGCATTCGATTAAATTTTCTTAATCGATAATCGGGAGAATTAACGATCGATTATCAATTAATCATTAACGTTTTTATATTAAAATTTATCATCATTATTATTACTATCTGCACTAATCTGCATAAATAAATTCAACTTTACGACATATAAACCTTAACGACTCTAGAGCCACATCAGCCTGTTTGACATTATAATGTGTTTAATGAGCAAGTCTCACAGAAACAAATCTTAAAACCACATGGCTCATTTGCATAAACTAAGCGAAGAAAAAAAAAGCTCTTGTGTGCTACACAAGAAACCTACATTCGGTTTGTCGATTAAAATTAACGTAATCGATGAAATTCTTAATGATCAATTATCGATTAATCATGCCCATCCCTACCAGCGACTGTTTGTCCTTTTTCAAATGTTGTGTTTCCCTCCTTTTCCCCTTCTCCTCTTCTTTCCGCGATGTCAGAAACAGACTTTCTTTTGTGATGAACTGGTCGTGAATTCTTGTCCGCCATCGCAACAAACTTTGTGCAAACTGAGAGGAAGCTACAGTTCAAAAAAGATGCTAAGAACCGATGTATTGGTTGAGTAAACGGCATCAGTGCGTGCGAGGCGAATGTAAACCACGTAATTCCAGCGCACCGGCGAGTCAGTGATGCTAGAAACGTAGGAAGTTTGATTAACAACCCAACAGCCAATAGATAAAGAGGTAGCCTTGTTATCTATTGGTTGATGTTTATCAGGCCCGACCACGTCCACAGTTTTTGGATTTTCATTCTTTTTTTTTTTTTTTTTTGGTCATCATAATTACAAGGCTGCTGCATCTCTGTAATTCTATTTTGAACTTTCATTGACAATTTGAAATAAACAAACAAAAAAAATCCTCCATACAACCTTTAAATTATCCGAGGTTGTACTTTTGAAGACTATGAAGACCGCTGATTTAGTCCAACCCAAAGATCTTGCGTGAAATCACTGTATTTTTACTGGACTTACCGAAGGTGGAGAAGGACGAGGAGGAGTCCAGTCGGTCCGGGGGGAGGAGCTCGCTGTCTGTGGACGGCGGCCCGTTGGGGACAAAAACGTTTTCGTGGTAGTCGCTGGAGAGAGGCAGGGAGAGTCGGGCCATCCAGGCAGGATCTGGAACCTCGGAGAAGACGTCATCTGAAACCACAACAAAGAACATGGATTAATAAACACCCCGCAAATCAGAGTGCCTCTAACATGTGAAATTATATATTTGAATATATAAGTTATAAGTCGCAGGAACCACCCAAACTATGAAAAAAGTGTGAGTTATAGTCCAAAAAATACGGTATTAACTCCTCACTGAGACCAATAAAGTTTAATTTCGTTTGTTGATGTCTGCTCCTGAAGCCTCCGTCGTGTTTTGTTTTCTCTTCGTTCTGTAGTTTTCTTTGGGACACCACTCAATTTGACACATTTGATTGATTGAAAAATGAAAAACTGAGGAGAGGAAACGACGAGAAGGAAGCGAGGAAAGAGAATGGAGACGCTGTGCTTGTAACGTTTTGTGAAAGTAGATGCAGTCCTTAAATTTGTCAATGTTCCTCTGCTGTTTATAGTTTTGTTTGGTCATATTTTTAGTCGTTGCTTCCAGATCTCCACACAGACTCAGGGCGTTTTCAAATTCCGCCCATGTGTTAAACCGTTTGCCCGAGTGACCTCTGACCCATTTTGATAAGCCCTTCCTCTATGTCGCCCTCTTCAGGAAGCGGCCGTCGTCACCTCCCGATCGTCCGCCCCGTAAACTGCAGCTAATCTTTCTGGATCTCTGACTTGGTTCAAGAATCTCTCCCGACGACCGTCTACAGGAAGTCACACTTGGGGACGGGAAGTGATGTGGAAGTTTTATCAGGAAGTGTTTCCCGCCTTCACACTCGGTCCAGAGGAGATGCGAAAACTCACGTATGCAAAATATTTTTTTACCGTTTAAAAAATGTCTTGTTTCAAATCAAAATGGTCTCCAAATGTTCAGAAAGCAGACGATAGAATAAATTAAAGCCTTTGAGTTCAAACACTAATCTGTTTTATTTAAAAACCAAGCTTCAAATAATATTACCCTGTTTTTCAGACTGTAAGTCGCTCTGGAAAATACATGCACACAGATTTTGGACTTTCGGTCATCACACAATGCAACGGCACTCTAAAAAAGTGGGCATCATGTTTGTTTTCCCAGTGGGACGTGTCTATTGTCAAAGCCGATCTTTTCAAGTCTTTTGAACCATATCACTTTTGTTTCTGGTTCTGATATCGTCAAATTTTTGTTACGGGATTTATCATAATTGTGCGGTTGTTGGACGTCTTAACTGCGGAAAACGGGCTTTGGACGTTTGCGAACTCCATAGATGAAAAAGTGAATCAGATGTGTGTGATGCAAACCTCCGTTCAAACTGTTTCTCTTCCCAACGGAATTGAAAAATAGTGAAAGGTGAAGGCGATGGGCAGGATTGATCCACAGGAAGAACCAAAAAGGAAAACTTTGACTGTGTAAATCAGGGGTGTCAAACATACAGTCCTGCAAGACCTTTAATCTGGCCCTTGGCTGATTTTCTACTAAAGTATTTTAATTATATTTTCTATTAAAATATTGTTAATTTTCTGCTGTGTTTATCATCGCAGCGTCTCCAGTGCCTCTGTGTGTGTGACATTTTTCTGATGAGGGTGTCACGGTCAACAGTCAAAACGATCGTCCTTTAAGAGCGTTTGGAAAGAGACAAGTCTTCATTTGTGCTGCTCTGGTGGGAGGGGCCACGTACAGAGACGCTGATATGATAAGCACTGCAGAAAATTAACAAGATTTTAATACAAAATATAATTTAAATATTTTAGTAGAAAATCAGCCGAGGGCCAGATTAAAGGTCTTGGAGGGAAGGATGTGGCTCCCGGACCGTATGTTTGACACCCCCGATGTAAACGTTTATTCTTCTTAAAAATAATCCCGGTTGTTCAGTTCATGCTCGTTGTGTCGCCCTTCTGACGCGATCCCGACGATCTGGCTCCATAAGTCCTGGCTTCGGACTTTCATCCACGTCTCTTTGTATTTGTGAGCGGGATGTGGGAGTGGGCTGAGGTAGAGCAGCCGTTGACTCAGTTCGTCTTCTTCCTCCTTCTCCGACACTCTTCCCTTTTTCCTCCTCAGCTGAGACGTAAAGTGTGATGAGACAATTCTCCAGCTGCTGCGCAATTATCATCGGAACCACTGCGAGAAAAAGTTTGGATGGTGTTTGTGTCGGTGGCGTAACCACAAACTGAGACGACAGAAAAGCCGGCAGCAGCTGAAGTGTGCGTTTTCTTCCGGTCGACGTAAATACGTTCGTGTCCCTGTCCAGTTTGTCTTCTTCCTCCCTTCTCCGACACTCTTCCCTTCTCCTATAATATTTAATTTGAAATTATTAATCGCCACGGCAACATTAATTTCTCCTCAGTTTTCAGTCGTGTCTCTAAACCCCGCCTCCCGCCGCGGCGACATAAGCAGGTCTTTGTAGCTGATAATGTATTCCCGCGTCTCTCCAGGGGGGGCGCCGTCGATTCAAAGTGCCCGTACGCTTTTCTTTTCCCACAATTAGCTGGATCAACATTAGCGCGGCGCGAACAGGCTCCGGTGGCGCGGGGCCCTCACGCTGCGAGCTGTTTGATCAGTTATTGACGGATGCTAACGCGTTCGCCCGCAGCCCATCTGTGCCTCAGCTGGGCCGCGCGCTCGCCGAGTGTGATTAATGTGACGCCGAGTGCGCGGGGAGACGAAGGCGCCGCTGTTATGACAACCGAGGCTGCCAGGTTGAGTTAGTGAACACAGAGGCAGCTTGTTTTTAGCTTTGGGAGCCAATGACTCCAGAGGAATTAAAAGAGGAAATAAAGTGCCTGGTTTTGTAGCAGCGCTCGGCGGTGAGGTGATGCGGCGATGAAACTGAAGTGTGAGCTCATTCACACGTTTTCTTTCATGGCAACAGGGTGGCTGGCTGCTCTTGTGGCTACTTGGCTCACACACTGAGCAGTAGTGTTATAACCAAGACTGCGCTAGTCGAGACCAAGACCAGTCCGAGACCACAGGGTCCCAAGACCAGGACAAGACCAAGACCACTGAGGGTCGAGCCCGAGACAAGACCAAGAACACAGCCCATCGAGACCAAATCGACACCATCTTTGTAATTTTTGACATTCATCTGTATTTTGCAGTTATTCTGACACATATATATCAATGTCTTTATAAATCTATCTCCAATTTATCTGATTAATGTTCATTTAGACATAAAATAAACCAAGCAAACTGTACTGAAGAAAATGAAGAAAGTGGGTAGGATTTATAAACCTGTTTCTTGAAGTTTCTAACTGGAGTTTCATTCTCTTACTGGTTTCGCAGTGGGATTTACCTCTGCACATTTAACAAACTCACGTCGTGTCAAACACAGACGCATTTGTGAACTTTTAATAGACAAACTTCAACCACGCTGGGGTAAGAAGTTTATTGCCGACAGCAGCAGCCGTAATGAAACATGATCACACTCGACAACACCAGTGAGCAGTTTTTGAATTGTTTTGTCAGTTTGTCAGCTCAGTTTTTAACATCATATCATCATTTTTTCAAGTTTGTGCCAAGAAAAAAAGCACATTTCTCATGACGGAGGGGGAAAAATTTAAAAAAAACTTCGGGTGACCGCAGACGAAAGGACCAGGCCAGGGCCATTGCCACACGCCACACGGGGCTCAGAGGGGGTTCTCTCTTTTTTGCTCTCTCGCTCTCTTTCTCAAGTCCAAGATTAGTCCTGGTGTGGTCCTGGTTTAGACCTGGTTCCGCTACAGATGCAGTTTGCCGTTTTGCCTGGTTCTCTCTCTGTTTAAGCATGAGTCTGAATCCGGTGTCGTTGTCGTTCGCTGTTAAAGGTCCTGGCGACACCAACTCAAAATCTGATTGGTTGAAGCAGCAGTTCCATGGACATTTATTTTGTGTTCGAAGTTCCTGCAGAACGGATTGTGAAGGCCTCAGACTTCTTTGACTTTGACTCTGCCCGGCAACAAGTGACGGCTGAAATGTGATTGGTCAAATGCTTTAATATGAAAATCCATGTGTGGAAGCAGCACAAGCATCAGAAAAACTCTGAAAGGAAGAGGACAGACCATTTGGAATTATTTAATAATAATATAATTAACATCAGTTTGTGATTCAGATATTTTTTTTAGGCCAGCAGAGAAGGACTTGCTGACGCTCCACCACTGCTTAGTGATAAGGAAACAAAATTATAACACAGATCAGAGAGTCGTGTAATCTAGGCTCCATTGTGGCTCTGGTATGTTCTGGTTTTGTGTCTCCGTGGCCCTCGGGCTCACGCTGGACTCTACAGCAGATGACACGGAGCGCGGGTCTTTGTTTTCTCCGACACGCTGAGCCGAGAGCCGATGATTCACCCGCCGCAGGCCCCAAGTACGAACAGCTCCAGTTACTTCTTTTCACCGAGCGATGAATCAGACTCAGAGATACTCAGGCTTATGTGCGCAGAAATGATTACCTCCTTCTGTGTAAATCATGTCAGACTTTTGGACAGAATTCTCAGTGTGTTTAGAGTTTTGGTAAAATGAGCTGTTAACTTGAAAACTACCTCTTCATGACATCACGAGGTGGAATTTTTGGAGCTGCAGACAGACTAATAATGCAGATTTACTCAAACGTGCGTGAATTGTATTATTATGACAGGACTAAAAGCTCACAAGAGTCAATTTTGCATAATGTGGGACCTTTAGAGCTGCACTCAGATCAGGAGTCTAACCCGCAACCTCCTCCTGCCTGAGTGAGCCGAGGAGACAGTCTGTATTTAACATTCCTGCAGTGAATTATGGGTAAAGGTGTGTAATCATGTGGAGGGGATGAGCCGTTTTGAGACGTGGGTTTGGATTGGAGGAGACATTTGGGGTTTTTATTTAGTTTTATTTATCTTATTGCTCTGTACACAACGTCACGGAAGCACAGTCGGGTGGAGTAGCCAAAAAGATAAAGCTGCATTGCGTAACTTTTCTGGTGAAGGGTTTGTCAGATGTTTTTCTCCATGGAGATTAGTTACTGCTTTGGTCTTCACTGAAACCAAACCAGACCAAGTTCCAGGTCAGATCACAGACAGAATGTTGTTTTTTGAGGTATTTTTGACCAACTCTAATTGAATAAATGTAAAGTAAAAGTGTTTAATGTCACACTGTGGAACATTTAGGGCAGTAATCATAAAACCGCAATAGAACGATTGATGACACTTCAAAAAAGAGCAATAAGAACTATTTACAATGTCACATTTCATGACCACACTAATCCATCGTTTATTCACACCAAATTACTTATATAAATGCGTCACGAATTTCGGACTTCCGGTCATCGCACATGCATTTCTTACTGGGAAGGATCTTCTGAAAAACTGAGCATCAAACCTCCATGTTTGTTTTCCCAGTGGGACGTGTCTGTTGACAAAGTCGATCTTTTCAAGTCTTTTGAACCATATCACTTTTGTTTCTGGTTCTGATATTGTCATATTTTAGTTTTGGGATTTAGACATCGTAATTGTGTGGCTGTTGGATCCTAACAGCGGAAAATGGCTCGAGAAATTTGTTTGTGAACTCCATAGATGCCAAAGTACGGAAGCCCTGAGAGGCAAGAGAGAAAAAAAAGAGGCAGGTCATTTGGGCTCTAGTTTCTCTATTGGAGCTTATAGGAATACACCAGGAAAACACTTAAGCTCTGAGTGAAAAAAAACACAAGAAAAAAATAATAATAAATTGTGGGGAAATTTTTTTTTTTTTAGAAAAAAAAAAAATAAAAAAGTAGGAAATTTTTTTCTTTTTTTTTTTTTTTTGAGTTGGTGAAAAAAAAAAAAAAACACTTAGAAAATAGAGCCCAAATGACCTGCCTCTTTTTTTTTTTTTTTTTTTTTTTTCTCTTGCCTCTCAGGGCTTCCGTACAAAGGGAATCAGATGCGTGTGACATGATTTTCAGATGTGAGTGCAGGATTTTCCAAGAAAAATTGACTTATTCCTATTTACATACAAGTTCATGTTAAAACATTGTGTTGAAATTGTATTTTTCTTAAAGTTTCAGGTTGTTTATAATATTATAATATTTGTAAAAGAAAGTTTCATCAATTAAAAAAGATTTCTGTAATAGATTTGTGTTTCTCTGCACAAATATTTGAACTTATTGTTATTTTTGAGGTTTATATGTTGTGAGTTTTCTGATCCGGCCCCTTTAGGATCAAAGTATCAAAGTACATATCAGTTCCGTACCGGTGTTGTTGATGAGGTTGGTGAGCCCCTCCTCCAGCTGAGGGTCCAGGGCACAGTCTGGTCCGGTGTCCCAGCCCATGTCTCCGTCCCCGGGCTCGCTCTCCCCGTGTCCGCTGTCCTTCGTGCTCTGCCAGTCTCCACAGTCCTGAGCCCCGCACCTGCAAACACAACACAACACATATAAATAAAAGCATCAGAGACAAGTTTGGACAAGATTTCGCCCAATAAATACCAAAAAACTCCTTTGTTACCATGAAACAACAGACAGAAGGAAGACGCTGTGTCAATTATCAAAATAGTTTGTTATTGTTAAAGTAGAGTCTATAAATGTTCTAGAGGCACCTGTAAGGACTCGTTTTTTTAGTTTTTCAGTGCGTTAAAAACAAAATGGAATGGTGTTTTGGTTAAAAAATTACACACTGTGGCTTAAAAAAAAGACCTGTCTGGACCCATCAGCTGCCGTCTCCGTTAAGATTTTACTGCTTTGCCTGGAATGCTCCTAAGGGCCGCCACACACTACACGAGAATTTGCCCGTTTCGATCAAGATTTGCTTCTCGCGGAGTTCGATTGCCTCTTTAATCCAGCGACGATGTTTTGTTGATGTGGTTTTTATTCAGGTGCGCTCAATAATCTGGAAAATACAGTATTATTTGATTCTGAAAACTGGTTAAATTTGAGAAGCGATGGTCAAAATGGTATATATATTTTTTGTAGAACCCACAGGTTGATTGTTCTTTTATGTACATTTGCTAAAATCTTTCTGAAAAGCACAAAAAAAAAAAAAAAAATCATTTAAAGGTTGTATGGAGGATTTTTTTTTTGTTTCAAACTGTCAGTGAAAGATTAAAATACCATTACAGAGACGCAGCAGCTTTGTAATTATGATGACCAAAAAAAAAAGAACGAAAATCTATCAGCTGTGGACGTGTTGAGGCCAGATAAACATCAGCCAATTAGAAAACGAGGCTCCCTCATTTTCTATTGGCTGTTAGGTTGTCAATCAAACTCCCTAGTATAACTGACTCGTCGGAGCGCGGGGATTACGTGGTTTACGCAGCGGTTCTTTAGAGGCTTTTTCGAACTGTCGCTTCCTCGCATTTCGCACAAAGTTTGTCGCGACGGCGGACGAGAATCCACGACCGGTTCGCCGCAAAAGAAAGTCCGTTTTTGAGGTCGCTGAAAGAAGAAGAAAAGGAGCAAAGCCAAACTGAGGTGATTCTTGGAGATCTCGTCCAGCGATGGCGCGACCGAAGCAGACGAAGGGTCTAAAAACTGACGCGTCGGTCGCTGAATTACTTCTAGACAGGAAACTTCAACAGTAATTCTGAACGCGCACAAGGACTGTCGCTGTATTTCTCTTCCCTTAAAAAAAATCCTCTATACAACCTTTAAGATCAAAAAAATTCTATAGAGTGTGGCAACCTTTAGCATGGCTTTAACTCTCGGATGAAGATGACATTGACGACCCCCTTTTTTCATTAATGGCGTCTTCTGACACCTCCGTTGTGTCACTAAAGACGTGACTCGGTTTTTCACATGTAAACAGAGGCTGCGATAGGTCGGGGCCACTACAACCCACATTAGACTGACCAATAGGATTCAAGGATACGTTTTCGAAGATTTTTTCCAAAGTTAATCGAAGTAGTGACGATTGTAGCTTCCAGAAAAAACACAACACGAAACACGTGCAATGGAAAGATCGCGGCGCACAGTTTTAGAAATAATGAGGAGTGAACGTATTTTATGGATACGTTTCTAGAAAGTGACTTTTATAGATTTTAAAGTGATGATGAAGTTGATTATAAAGTGTAAAACAGCGACAGAGACGGACTTTCAGAGAGTGAAACTTGCCTGTGATGCGTCTGTGTGGAGTCCTGCGATGTCCAAACAAACTATCTGAGCTTTATACTCGATTATGAACCAAAATTGTCCCGAAATCTGGATGTTGCTCAGACGAGTCCTTTGAAATATTTCAGTCTTTTTTTTCCAAGATGTGATGTATAACAGAATCACTACAGAAACAAACGCTTATGTGGAGCTCTGCACATGAGAAAGTGACCAAGATGACAAATACTGGACACACACTGACGGGGAAGAGTTTTATTATTATATTATTATATTATAATAAGATAAATGAGTTGAATAAGTTAAATGGAAAAAATGAATTAGGTGCACACAGTGAACAACAGGTAAAAACAGGTGCACACTTGGCTTTACTGTATCTGGTGATATGAAATCTGTTTAAATACTTTGTCAAAGTATATTTTTTATTTTTTTATGAATATAGTACTCAGAACATGCAGATATCAGATGCTGAATGTAGTTTTTTGTTTTCGATTTTGCACCTGACCAGGTAAACTCTCATTTTCAGTGAGCTGTTATAAACCTGTAAATGAGTTGAATCACATTTAAACATCCAGAAATGAAGAGTGTTGGGGAGTAACAGATTACATGTACTGGAGTTATGTAATCTGAGTACAAATGATGAGTAACTGTATTCAGTTACAGTTACTGTTTCAGTGAGTGGGAATTGGATTACAGTTACTTTGTTGAAATTAATGGATTACACAGAGGGATTTTCCTGTTTTCACATTTTGGGTAAAACCAGGACTAAAACCAGGACTAAAACCAGGACTAAACCAGGTCTAAACCAGGAATAAACCAGGAATAAACCAGGACTAAACCAGGTCTAAACCAGGACTAAACCAGGAATAAACCAGGTCTAAACCAGGACTAAACCAGGAATAAACCAGGTCTAAACCAGGAATAAACCAGGAATAAACCAGGTCTAAACCAGGAATAAACCAGGAATAAACCAGGTCTAAACCAGGAATAAACCAGGAATAAACCAGGTCTAAACCAGGTCTAAACCAGGAATAAACCAGGAATAAACCAGGTCTAAACCAGGAATAAACCAGGAATAAACCAGGTCTAAACCAGGAATAAACCAGGTCTAAACCAGGTCTAAACCAGGAATAAACCAGGTCTAAACCAGGTCTAAACCAGGAATAAACCAGGAATAAACCAGGTCTAAACCAGGAATAAACCAGGAATAAACCAGGTCTAAACCAGGAATAAACCAGGAATAAACCAGGTCTAAACCAGGACTAAACCAGGACTAAACCAGGACTAAACCAGGTCTAAACCAGGTCTAAACCAGGACTAAACCAGGTCTAAACAATATAACATCTAACAGTAATAGGTGGACATACTTTAAGGCAGCAGTGATCTCATGTAAAAATAATTTCTCTATCAATAATATTTTTTAATTTCATTAAGGAAAGACTGGACTTTTTATTTTCCTTTATCAGATAAAACATCTTATGTTCACTACAACAAACAAAGTCTGTTCATGGAGACTTGGGCTCAGCCAATTTGAAGAGAACAAACAAGACTTTTCAGGATGTGGTTGTTACATTCATGTAGTTTATAAAAAAAACATGACAATATCAAGTAATCCAAAGTATTCAGATTACGTTACTCACCTTAAGTAATTTAATGGATTCCGTTACAAACTACATTTTGAGGTATGTAATCTGTAATCTGTAGGGGAATATATTTTAAAAGTAAATTTCCCAACACTGTAAATGAAGAGTTTCCAAATATGTCTGTGTTTCAATTAAGTTCATGAGTGTAAAAATCATTTATAATCACTCGTGGAAGTCTGTTTTCTTTCATGCAGTTATGTTCTATGTTCAGCTCTGGTCATACATGTCTGGGTTGTTCCTAGTCGGCGTCCAACGGGGAAAGAGTTAAGCCGATCTCCACGGAGACACCACCAGGTCTGATCTGTCATTTTACTGCTCGCTGTAAAAATGCACCTTTACATTCAACTTTAAATTAAAGACGCCCCAAACGTCTGACTGTAAATCCAGTTAAACATGAATTATTAGATGAATTATTCCACTTCAAAATGTCATGTGACGATAATCTAATAAAACTCAAACAGAGGCAGCGTCCCAGATCTGTCCCAGCTCCTTTAACGCATTCATTCAACTAATATAGACTCAAGTCACTTCAGGGTCACAGGAATATTATATACACACATTAACGAAGCTTCACCACGTAACAAACAGTGTTGGGAAGGTGACTTTTAAAATGTAATCCCCTACAGATTACAGATTACACATCCCAAAATGTAGTTTGTAACGTAATCCGTTAAATTACTTTAAGTGAGTAATGTAATCTGAATACTTTGGATTACTTGATTTGCTGTAGAGAAGCAAAGACGAGGAAATCATAAAATAAGAAGTTTTGTCTGATAAAAGAAAATAAAAAGCCCAGACTTTACTGAACCAAATTAAAAATATTATTGATAGAAGATGAAGGGGACAGCATGATTTAGTCCTGGTTTAGTCTTGGTTTAGACCTGGTTTAGTCTTAGTTTAGACTGGTTTAGACCTGGTTTAGACCTGGTTTAGTCTGGTTTAGTTTAGTTTAACCTGGTTTAGATCTGGTTTAGACCTGGTTTAGATCTGGTTTAGTGGTTTAGACTGGTATAGACTGGTTTAGTCCTGGTTTAGTCTTAGTTTAGACCTGGTTTAGACCTGATTTAGACTTTTAGACCTGGTTTAGACCTGGTTTAGACCTGGTTTAGACCTGGTTTAGATCTGGTTTAGACCTGGTTTAGACCTGGTTTAGATCTGGTTTAGACTGGTTTAGACCTGGTTTTAGACCTGGTATTAGACCTGGTTTAGTCCTGGTTTAGTCTTAGTTTTAGACCTGGTTTAGACCTGGTTTAGACCTGGTTTAGACCTTTAGACCTGGTTAGACTGGTGGTTTAGATCTGGTTTAGACCTGGTTTTAGACCTGGTATAGACCTGGTTTAGTCCTGGTTTAGTCTTAGTTTAGACCTGGTTTAGTCTTAGTTTAGACCTGGTTTAGATCTGGTTTAGACCTGGTTTTAGACCTGGTATAGACCTGGTTTAGTCCTGGTTTAGTCTTAGTTTAGACCTGGTTTAGACCTGGTTTAGATCTGGTTTTAGACCTGGTATAGACCTGGTTTAGTCCTGGTTTAGTCTTAGTTTAGAACTGGTTTAGACCTGGTTTAGATCTGGTTTAGATCTGGTTTAGACCTGGTTTTAGACCTGGTATAGACCTGGTTTAGTCCTGGTTTAGTCTTAGTTTAGACCTGGTTTAGACCTGGTTTAGTCTTAGTTTAGACCTGGTTTAGACCTGGTTTAGACCTGGTTTTAGACCTGGTATAGACCTGGTTTAGTCCTGGTTTAGTCTTAGTTTAGACCTGGTTTAGACCTGGTTTAGTCTTAGTTTAGACCTGGTTTAGACCTGGTTTAGACCTGGTTTAGACCTGGTTTAGACCTGGTTTTAGACCTGGTTTAGACCTGGTTTAGACCTGGTTTAGTCCTGGTTTAGTCTTAGTTTAGACCTGGTTTAGACCTGGTTTAGATCTGGTTTAGACTGGTTTTAGACCTGGTTTAGACCTGGTTTAGTCCTGGTTTAGTCTTAGTTTAGACCTGGTTTAGACCTGGTTTAGACCTGGTTTAGATTTTAGACCTGGTTAGTAGTTTAGACCTGGTTTAGTCTTATTTAGTCTGGTTTAGTCCTGGTTTAGTCCTGGTTTAGTCTTAGTTTAGGTTTTTAGTCTTAGTTTAGACCTGGTTTAGTCCTGGTTTAGACCTGGTTTAGACCTGGTTTAGTCTTAGTTTAGACCTGGTTTAGACCTGGTTTAGACCTGGTTTAGATCTGGTTTAGACCTGGTTTTAGACCTGGTATAGACCTGGTTTAGTCCTGGTTTAGTCTTAGTTTAGACCTGGTTTAGACCTGGTTTAGTCTTAGTTTAGACCTGGTTTAGACCTGGTTTAGATCTGGTTTAGACCTGGTTTAGACCTGGTTTAGACCTGGTTAGTCTTAGTTTAGACCTGGTTTAGTCTGGTTTAGTCTTAGTTTAGACCTGGTTTAGTCCTGGTTTAGTCTTAGTTTAGACCTGGTTTAGTCTTTTAGACCTGGTTTAGAGTTTACTGGTTTAGACCTGGTTTAGTCTTAGTTTAGACCTGGTTTAGATCTGGTTTAGACCTGGTTTTAGACCTGGTTAGACCTGGTTTAGATCTGGTTTAGACCTGGTTTAGACCTGGTTTAGACCTGGTTTAGTGTCTGCCAATGAGTGGAATTACCGAGGAAAAAAAAAAAAAGGGGGGGGGGGGGATTTAGCCCAAAATGTAAAAATAGGAAAATCCCTCTGTGTGAATCCATTTATTTCAACAAAGTAACTGTAATCCAATTACCACTCACTGAAACAGTAACTGTAACTGAATACAGTTACTCATCATTTGTACTCTGATTACTCCAGTACATGTAATCTGTTACTCCCCAACACTGGTAACAAACCAGTTACAAATACAACACAGAACGACTATTACTACTTCAGCCATTTCACTGGAATCTGTTTTTTTTTTTTTTTTTTTTTTGCCAACAGGAGAATCTTCCCAATGTGAGAATTTGAAAAAACAAAAACTAAAAAAAGGAACTATGTGATTAAAATGTGAGGAGACTTTGTTGTGTCTCCGTATCTGCCACATTCTTTTCATTTTTGTGGTAAAGAGACTGAAACTGAAACAAGCCTCGGTCAGGGTGAACTGCACTCACACGTCCAATTCAACTCCAGTCAATTTAATTCTTACATTACTCTTCAAAAAAGTTATTATTATTATACATATTTTTCAGTGCACAGACTATGCCCACTCATAATTCACACACACACACACACACACACCTAAGTGCTAAGAAAAAATATAGTCTAATCTCCCCAATATAAAGGTTTAATTGATTTAAATGGATTGATTATGAATGTTAAAAAAAAACAAATTTCATTTTATTTAATGATAAAAAGAAAAAAGACAACATAACTTTAGAAATAGATGGGATACAAATTCAAAGAGTAAATGAAACTAAATTTTTAGGAGTTATGATTGATGAAGGTCTAAACTGGAGATCTCATATAAATTACACAAAAGGCAACATTTCCAAAGCCATTGCTGTTCTGCTGCATAAAATAAAGTTCTCACTAAATAGTTACAGCATTAGTAACTTTGTATAACTCTATAATTGTACCATATCTGATGTATTGTGTGGAAATTTGGGGTTCAACATGTAAAACTTACCTACAACCATTATTTATTTTACAAAAAAGGGCCTTGAGAATCATCACCAGCAGTCATTGTAGAGAGACAAACAACCCAATATTTGTTCAACTTAAAGTGTTGAAAATGCAGGATATTGTTGACTTAAGTATCCTCAAAGTCATGTATAAAGTAAAGTGTAATTTATTACCTGTAAATATTCAAAAACTGTTTGAGATGAGAACAAGCCACTACAATTTAAAAGGAACCTACATGTTTAAAAAACCCAGATTCAGAACCAAGGTTATGGAGCGAAGTGTCGCTGTGAAAGGAGTTAAACTTATGGAATAGTCTTGACAAAGAAATAAAAGAATCAAGTACAATGATGACATTTAAAAAAACATATAAAATCGAATGCACTGTGTCTGTATGAAAAAGAAAATTAAGTTGTGTATAATAATGAAGATTTACTGTTTGCAATTGATCAGTAATTGTGCCTGAACTGATAAGGAATGTTTAGTGACGATCAGTGTTGATGTTTTGTCTTGAAAAAGGAAAGGGGGGCAGATAACATAAGATTTTTTCTTCTTTCTGCTCCTTTTCATTCATTTCTTGTGTGTTTGATGTTGTGACACTGTAGATGTCTTTTTATGCTTTATGAATGAAATAAATAAATAAATAAATAAATAAAAAATAAAAAAAAGGTTCCTAAATTTAAAATGCCAGACGAGAGTGAAGTGAAGCTGACAGAACTAGAGACAGACCGATATTTTCTAGGAGTGTAAAGGTTCATGTATGAAATTTGTGTGTTTATATTCCACCACTACATGTGCAGCTACACGGAGGCTCGGCTCTTTAATATTCACGAGGAAACTTGTTCGTGATTGGGGCAGTGTTTCCCGCAGCGCTTTATAGTTAGGGCGGCCACCTTGACAACAGCCCTGGCTCTCACTTTTGCTTTTAGCCAGCGCAGAATGTCTGTCCACCCCAGTGACATTGAGTATATACATATCCATATCCCGGTTCTGTCAGTGTTCGTGTTACTGTGTTTACATGAGCACTGAGAAACCGGGACACTCATATCCACGTGTACATGATCAAACGGAGTATCCCGGTTTCTTGACATAATCTTACAAATGCGCAGGCGCAAAAATCAACTTAAATCAATTTCATAAACCAGGAAAAATACAAACCGTGAGCTCCTTTAGCATAAGAAGCTAAGGAGCTACGAGATCTCCCACAATCCACTGTGCAGATTCTTCATTAAAATCTGCATAAATAAACTCAACTTTACAACATATAAACCATAAAGACTATAGATCCACATCGGCCCGTTTGATCAGATAATTCAGCTGTGATCACATTTGTTTACGTTTTACAGAAACGAATCTTAAGACCGTTTGGCTAATTAGCATAAACTGTTAGCGGCGATAAAAACAACTCGCTCCTTGCGCCGACGTGGTTCAGTTTCTTTTGGACTAAATGAACACGACTCTGTGGATTATGTGTGTTATTTCTGTGACAGAAGAGGTGCTAATGATGGTGAAGTCTGTTCTGTGCATATAGAGTATAGGAGATAGTTCATGTTTTAGCTTTTCAGCGTCACACGAGTGCAGGTCGTACGAGTGCAGATTGTACGTGTGCAGGTTTAGCGCAGCTCTTTATTTTACAGTCATTTCACTCGTTTGGTCACTTTATTTATGTTGGTCAATTTATTTATGTCACTACTGTTTACTGTGGTAAAAAGGCTGGAAAGTGTCTTTTGGACGCATGCGCACTCAACTTTATGTTGCAGTAACCGGGGTACTGCGTTTACATGCCACAAGTATCCTGGTTACTATCGGAATAAACCAGCTACAGTCACCCAGTTTCTAATAACCGGGATACTGCCATAACCGGGTTACTGCGTTTACATGCACCATCAAGAAACCAGGATACTCAAAAAACCCGATCATAACCGGGTTATTGATGTGCATGTAAACACACTCACTGTAACTGCAACAGATCTGCTCTTACTTCAGACCATGTGGACAAGTTGTTTTTACTGGACAAAAATCTGAGTAAAACTTGATGCTGGAACTGTTAGTGCTGCACTTTACTTTTTGAAAAGTTTTGTTTACTGTTTACAAGGAATTTATTTTTTATGATTTTTGATACATTTGTTACTTATTTGAGACCATTTGATTTAACTTATTAGTATTACCAATCAGCACTTTCCATTTATTTTATTTTCCCGTTTGTAAAATGTTAAAACAAAGTGTTGGTTTAATAAAAAGACAAATAAACAACAAGGAAATGGTTTTGCATTTTGTTCCCAAACTGAACCGAAAATGAACCGAACAGTGACCTCAAAATGACAAACATTTTATCAAAAGTACCTTTCGTTTAGACGGTGACGGTGTTTATGGGGGTCTTAAAATGCAAAAATCTGAAACCAAACTCCAGAGTGTAAAAGTTGAACACGCTCCGCCGTAGTGTTTCCGTCTACACTGGCCAAGACGCAAAACTCTGGTCAGATCTGATCACTTTTGCGTCACCGTACGCACGCAGATTTCCTCCCGCAAACTCTTGTCTAAACATGGAATAAAAAGCGAAGACACGGCGCCACTTTTGCGTCTTCTGTTCAGACGTTCATCATATAAACGTAGCTTTAGTCGATCTTTAGTCAGAACTGAAGCTTTCCAGCACCATAGTTCATTTGCTACATGGACTGAACTTTAAAACATTTCAAGAGTTTCAAGAATTATTAAAATATATATAATTTAGCTGCAGTGTAATAAAAACAGAAAAGCTGATGCACTGGTTTGTCTCTTGACACAGACGGTGGTAAATGTTCAGAGGAAACCGGACCGAGAGAAACAGAGAGCGAGAGGGAGAAAGGACATGTTTGTGTGAGCGGAGAGTTTGGAGCCAGACTTCAGCCTTGAAACAAATCAGCGACACAACAGAGCGCTCACTCCTCACTCCTCTTCCTGCAGCCCAGTCACAACAAGGACAAGACTTTTAACGCAGAAGAGCCTCACAGACAAAAGACTGCGGTTAGTTTGCGTTCGTCTGGTCAGTCTGGGCTTCTGCTTTGGGCTTCGGACGGGAAACACTCTGTAATTCTGAACAGTGAGGTGAAGTAGACGTGGTTGTAGCAGTTATCGAAGTAGAAGCTGAGTTGATGAATTGCAAAATTGCGAAACTGAGGATTATTATGACAAACAAGCGTTATAAAAGTGTAGCTGCTCAGACAGACCAGCTACGATAGAACTTACAGCTGTTCAGACGCATAAGTAATGACCTACTTTGACAGACCTTGCAGGTGTTCAGATATAAATTGCCGTTTTTCAGATTCCAGGATGTGATGAGGTCATACTGGGAGCAAGAGCCAGATTTCCTGTTTGATTATGTTGGACTTTGCCATGAAATGTTTTACTTTGAACCTGATCATTTCTGTTAATGAGCAAACACACTCACGTCTCGTATTATGACAAAAAACTGCAATTTAACAATATTTATTTTAGCTGCACCATCTGAATTAAATATGATCAGCCTAGAGAATGTATTGATGTCATCTGAAACCCAACAATACCTGCTTTGACAGACCTTACAGGTGTTCAGATACAAAGGCACTGACCTGCTGTGATTTAACTTACAGGTGATCAAACAGGTAACGTCCAGTGGTAAACCTTACAGGTGTTCAGACTAGGGATGGGCATTCAATGTAATTTTCTTAGTCGATCGTTGGAAGAATTAACGATCGATTATCGATTAATCATTAACGTTTTTATATTAAAATGATCATCATTATTATTACTATCTGCACTACTAATCTGCATAAATAAATTCAACATACGACATATAAACTGTAACGACTCTAGATCCACATCAGCTGTTTGACATTATAATGTGTTTAATTCAGTTTTGTTCAAATCTCACAGAAATGAAACTTAAAACCGCATCACTAATTTACATAAACTAAGTGAAGATAAAACTCCAGCTCTTGTGTCGCTGATGTGGTTCAACTTCTGTCAGGATTAAAAGACATGACTCAGGTGAATACAGGTCAGTGTGACCAGATTTGTGTTTGTCAAAACCAGGACAGCGTACGGGGGGAGGGGGCGGGGCCTCGTCATCCACATTGAGCGACTCTCACCTGGTAAAACTTTTTCCCACTGGACACAGAAACATATGTGCTGCTTTATACACTGTGCACATGGACTCACACTTGTCCCGAACGCAACGGAAAGTGTGGAATTTCTTGTACAAATCATCGTTAAATCCACATTTGTGCTTCGGTTCGTTACAGACTGTTTGTGTCTCGCTCCTTCTGATGCAGAGACACATGTACACACCTGTTTGGTCACGATACACACAGCAACATACATTTGGTTTGTCGATTAAAATTAACGTAATCGATGAAATTCTTAATGATCAATTATCGATTAATCGATTAATCATGCCCATCCCTAGTTCAGACACAGTTCTGCTATGACAGACCCACAGACTGTATAAAGAAATGGACTCAGCGAGTGTGACGTCACCCACAGCGTTCATCCATCCATCCATTTTCTTCTGCTTATCCAGGGCCAGGTTGCGCGGGCAACAGTCCAAACAGGGACTATCAGATTTCCTTCACCCCAGACACTTCCCCCAGGTCCTCACCCACAGCGTTCAGCTCCACTCAAATGAAGCTCTCGTTACAGAAGCAAATTTGGCACAAGGCTCCATATTTGGAAATCCGACCTCAAGTATCATAGCAACCACAAGAGCCAATCATGACTGAGGTTGTTAAATCTTCTCACCGGAAAACAGGAAGGGGGCTGAGCAACAAAACCAAGCCCCGGGGTTTCAAAATGGCCGCCCATTCAAGTCAACGGGCTGAGGTCAATGACGCGTGACTCCAGATTCACCTTTAGCCCGGAGAGGTTCTTCCGGTGGCTGTTGGTTGATTGAGCATGTGCAGTAGTGGAGCGCGGGCTCGTGTATCACGTGATCACTTTGACCAATCAGAGCGAGAGGAGCCGAACGATTATAAAGTGTTTTTTTAAGACAACTGAAGGATTTTGAGCTGAGAAAAAGTTTTTGATGTACAAATATGTAAAAATCGCCACAAAATGCAACATTTTTGAAAGTCCCTGTCAGCTGAACACGAGCAGTTTGTGATTACATTGTGCTCATGAGAAAAATCCTCTCTCGGCCCGTGGGCAGTGTTGGGAAGGTGACTTTTAAAATGTAATCCCCTACAGATTACAGATTACATATCTCCAAAATGTAGTTTGTAATGTAATCCATTAAATTACTTAAAGTGAGTAATGTAATCTGAATACTTTGGATTAGTTGATTTGCTGTAGAGAAACAAAGACGAGGAAATCGTAACATAAGAAGTTTTATTTGCTAAAAAAAAATTTTAAAAAGCCCAGACTTTACTGAACCAAATTAAAAATATTATTGATAGAAGAAGAGAGACACGTCCACGCAGCAGGATTTAGTCCTGTTAAATCCTGTTTTAGACCTGCTTTAGTCCTGGTTTAGTCCTGGTTTAGTCCTGGTTTAGTCCTGGTTTAGTCCTGGTTTAGTGTCCGGCAATGAGTGGAATTACAGAAAAAAAAAAAAAAAGCGATATAGCCCAAAATGTGAAAATCCTGTAATAATGTAATCCATTTATTTCAACAAAGTAACTGTAATCCAATTACCACTCACTGAAACAGTAACTGTAACTGAATACAGTTACTCATCATTTGTACTCTGATTACATAACTCCGGTACATGTAATCTGTTACTCCCCAACACTGTACATGTTTTTTTTTTCAGTGAGTGTCACTACACCAACTGGAGGCAGCAACAAGCAGCAACACCCTTCAGTTATTTTAAAAGATCCATGAATGAAACGCAGTAACTGTCAATCAAACCTGTTGCTCACGGTAGAGGGAGTGACCTCGGGGAATAAATGCATCTGATTGGTCTGTTATTTATGTTCATATCTTGATTTAGACACAAACTATCAAAATGAAAAATTCAGGATCCTGTGTCGTGGGTTAATACAAACATTTTAAGACCAAAATAACGAGGCTCACAGCAGCAGCTACAGAGAGAGGAGCCACAAGATCCTAATGTAAGACACCTGGAGCCAGAGTCAGAAGGAGCCGGAAGAGCCTCCTGGAGAACTTCCTTTTCGGAACGTGGTGGTTAGTGCGTTGGCTATGTCCATTCTTTTATACAATATATGGATAGACCTTACAGGTGCTCAGATACACAGGCCTATTTACCAGCTATCGTAGACCATACAGGTGCACATGGGCCTATTTACCTACGAAAGGAGAACTATCAGCTGTTCACATTCAGACACAGAGGCACTGACCCGCTATAATAGACCTTACAGGTGCTCAGATATAAATACCTGCTTTGACAGACCTTACAGGTGTTCAGACAAGCCGACTAACCTGTGGTGGTAAACGTTACGAGCGATCAGACACAGATTTCTGCGCTGATACACCAGTTTGTTTAGACACAGAGGCACTGACCTGCGGCGGTAGACCTTACAGGTGTTCAGACAGACCTACTCACCCGCTGCAATAGAACTGACGGGTGTTCAGAGAAAGAAATTCCGCCTACAGGTGTTCAGATACAGAGGCACAGTACTGGCCTGCGACGGTAGAACTTACAGGTGCTCAGACGCAGATTTCTCGCTGCGACAGACCTTGCGGGCGTTCGGACAGGTGTATTTACCTGCGGTGGGAGAACTTGTTTCCTCTGAAGTTGGTCCTGGGCTGGAGCTGGCCCTGTCGGAGCAGAGACAGGAGCTGCGAGATCTGCTGCAAAACAAAAAAACAAAAAACACAAAACGCGAGTTAGAACCGAGAGCTGAGGTTTAAGAAAGATTAAAAAAGGTTTCCTTTGTCTCACACTTTTAATTTGAGCAGGTGAGAAAACCAAAACCCCAACAAAAATGTAAACAAAAATGATAAAAATTCTACTTCAGGACAAAGTTATCATATTATTAGGACACTGTTAATATCTTTTTTATACTAATAATAAACAAATAAATAAATCATTTGGATCATTTCAGCCCAGGAATTTCCAATGAAGTAAAACTAAAAAAAGAAGAGAGAGGGAGCGCAGAGGAGAGAGTGATTCAGGGCGACGTGTTTCTGTTTAAACACGTGCAAATGTAAAAACTGAAACAGGACGTGGCCTTTGCGTAAAACCCATTCTTCTCTCTTTCCTTCCAGGATGTGCGCCGTTAGCCTGGAGCCTGGAGCCTGGAGCCTGCATGTGGCTAATGGGGCTTTTTTTTTTTTTTAAAGGCCCGTGTGACTCTGTTTTCTCTTTTTCTTTTTCTGTGTTTTAATGTCGTTTTCTCGTCACAAACAGACCTGGAGTTGTGTTTTGTTTTGTTTCATTCACGCATGTTTAAAGCTGCATTGTGTACATTTTCTGGTGGAGGCTCTGCTGTCAAATGCTTTTCTCTTGTCTGAAATGTTTCCACAGTGCGGCTTTAAACCTTTCTGTCTTCACGCAGAGAGGTCAGATCTGTGGAGAGGCGACGCCGCTCACAGTCAGAATTCCTGTTTGTTTTTCGAGGTATTTTTGAGCTTTAAAATCACCTGAGATTGAATAAATGTAAAGTATGTGAATAAAAGTTTAATGTCACACTGTGGAACGTTCCAGGCAGAGAAATGACGTCTCCATAGAAACAAGCAGAACAAGTGACGAACGTCCAATCAGAAAGTTACACAGTGCAACTTTTAACGCACAAAATCCTGCAAATTTAGGATGAATTCTTCTTTCAAACCAAAAACACTGTGGAGTTTTGTTTTGTTTCATTCACACGTTTGAGTAACACTTTATTTTTTTTCGTCCATTCAGAGCGGAACGTCAAGCCGTCCAGTTTACGTGAAACTCTAAGTGGACGTGCGTCTAGGGCGTCCTGCGTTTTGAAGCGAATCTGGCGTTGACGCGTCTTGAGTCTCTAGACGCACATTCAGGGTGTCGGTGTCTGAAGTTGAAAATGCTGAACTTTTAGCGTCGGAAGCACCGCGTCAACCAATCAGAGACGACTTTCCAGTGATGTAGTGGCATTATTATCAGGAAGAAGAAGAAAGACCCATGAAAAAAAACGGGAGCCACAAACACGTGAACAAGAAATCTACGCCGTGTCATCAGCGGATCATAAATATATATACACACCGTAACCGCCAAGTCAATCGCCAAGATTACAGCAGAACTGAACCAGGACTAAACCAAGATTAAACCAGGACTGAACCATTGTCATTAGCAGAGAGTAAATATATTCATGCCGCAGTCGTCGAGCCGATCTCCTCTGCTGATGGTTTTATGTGATAAAAACGCTAAAAAAAAAAGAAAAACTCTCTGTCTGGTCTGGTTTATCATTCCTGGCAAAAGATGGGAAATGGCGTTTGTTTCCAGGGCAATGGGCGCCCTGGAAACACGTGAAGTATTTTTCTCCCATTGGTCCATGTCGTCTAAGACAGCGAGTTTTTTAACGTCCCGGTCTGAAAGCATCATTAGTCTGTCTACATCTCTAAAGCTCAAAATGTTCTGTTCCACCTTGTGATGTCATGAAGATGTAGTTTTCAAGTGAACAGCTCCTTTTACCTTCAGTTCAATAGAGACGGGAAATTCCAGGACTGAAATGATCCAGATGATTGTAGTGAAGGTGTGTGCAGTAGGAGTGTAACTATTCATATATTCGTGCTGAACTGTTTCAGTACGAGACGTTGGGTTTGGTGCAGGTCTGTGCACGAGTGAGTTTGTGCAGTTTGTGTGTATTTACATTCCCCCACTATATGTGCAGCTACACAGAGGCTCTGCTCTTTAAAGGTTGTATGGAGGATTTTTTTTTTGTTTCAAATTGTCAATGATAGATTATAAAGATGCAGTAGCCTTGTAATTATGATGACCAAAAAAAAGAGAATAAAAATTCATCAACTCTGGACGTGGTGGGGCTAAACATTTGCCAATAGATAACGACACTGCCTCGTTATCTGTGAGCTGACAGGCTGTCAATCAAACTCCCTACGTTTCTAGTGTAACTGACTTGCCTGCGCCGCCGTTACGTGGTTTACGTACGACTGTCACGCAGTCCACAGACGCAAGACGCACAGACGCTGTTTACTCCACCAACGCAACAGTTCTTAGCGGCTTTTTTGACCTATATCTTCCTCGCAGTTCGCACAAAGTTTGTTGCAATGGCGACAAGAATCCAGAAGCAGTTCGCCGCAAAACCCTAAAGTCCCCATTTTTGAGGTCGCTGAAAGAAGAAGACAAGGGGAAAAGCAGCGAAGCCAAACTAAGGTGATTCTTGTAGATTCATTCCAGCGATGGCGCAACTGAAGCAGACGAAGGGTCTAAAGACTGACGCACTGGTCCACAAATTACTCCTGGACAGGAAACTTCTGCTTATTATGAAAACGTACTTTATTTCCAAGAGTTAGACAAACGTTTTTCAGGATATGAATGTGATATCCTATGTCTGAAAACGTAATTTTCAAGGCAAAGAAAGAGTCCGCTTGCTGCTGCGTGTTGTAGTTAGTTCATTCGCACTGAATCTCCGCGCAACCTTCTCTGCACCCCTTTCCTGCTCCTCTCCCCGCTGTCCGTTTCCGCTCTTCTCTCCCTGCCGCTCCTCACTTCTCCGTCTTGTCTAACCAACACTGTAGTTAGTTGTTTACAAGTCATGTGCAGCACCGGCTGTAAACAAACCTGTTTCTGGCGTAAGGAGGAGGAGGGAGGAGGTGTTTCTACGTAGGAGCTGTAGGGGAGGGGAGGTGGTTTCACGCAGGAGCAACATTTGAAAAAGGACAAACAGTCGCTGGATTTCTCGTTCCTTGGAAAATCCTCTATACAACCTTTAATATTCACAAGGGAACTCATCTGTGATTGAGGCAGTGTTTCCTGCAGCGCTTTATAGTTAGGGCGGCCACCTTGACAACAAATGCCCCCCGGTCTTGACTACGTCCCTCCAAACCACGTGAATCCTCACAAAACTACGCCTTTCGCCAGCACGGAATCCCTCAACATACAAACGACTTCCGTCTCGAGCAAAAGAGTATTTTCAACCGCT
>NW_026571299.1:3803590-3851090 GCF_026225935.1 Boleophthalmus pectinirostris | reverse complement strand
TAAAACAGGACTACACCAGGACTAGAACAAGACTAAACCAGACCGAACCAGGACTAAACCAGGACCAAACCAGGACTAGACCAGTTCTATAATTCTCTTGTATCATATAAATACATAAATAAAGTTCCGGTCTTTTGAACGGCTCTGACACCAACAAATCCCACAGATTCGATTCCCGTAAAAGAGCCGAGAATCGTCTGATATTCCGGGTGGGGTGTTTTGTGCGAGCGTGACCCCGGGGCTCGTCTCGTCCGTGTCGGTGAAAGACGATCCTGATTAAAAGCCTCGTTTCTGACACACGAGCAGCTGAATAAATGCTCCAGCCTCCAGGACAAACCCGACAACATCACTCACACACTCACACAGGTGCAAGGGATCATGGGAAAACGCGGCGGTCGGGGCGGTTCTCGAAACACAGCGGCGCCGTTTCCACATCTGAAAACCGACCTGGAGCCGCGGTCAATCTGTGTGTCGTTCGTTCGTTTTTCAATATAAAACCAAAAATAAGAAAACGAAAAAACTAAAATTTTCTTCGTTATTTGTCTCCAAAATCAAAATGAAAAAACGGATAATGATTTGTTTTTTTCATTTTTCGATTTTGTGTTTAAATGAAGAATGGAAAAAAATGGAGAACAGACGTTTCCAGTTCATGTGGTTTAAACTGAGATGTGGGATTAAAACAGGACTAAAACTGGTCTAAACCAGGACTGAGCTGTTTTCAGTCCCGGTCTCAGTCCTGGTCTCAATCACAGTCTGGTCTCAGTCTTAATCCTGGTCTGGTCCTGGTCTCAGTCCTGGTCTCAGTCCCGGTCTCAGTCCCGGTCTGGTCCCAGTCTTAATCCTGGTCTGGTCCTGGTCTCAGTCCCGGGCTCAGTCCTGGTCCTGGTCCCGGTCTCAGTCCCAGTCTCAGTTCCGGTCTCAGTCCTGGTCTCAGTCCCGGTCTGGTCCCGGTCTCAGTCCTGGTCCTGGTCCCGGTCTCAGTCCCAGTCTCAGTTCCGGTCTCAGTCCTGGTCTCAGTCCCGGTCTGGTCCCGGTCTCAATCCTGGTCCTGGTCCCGGTCTCGGTCCCAGTCTCAGTTCCGGTCTGGTCCCGTCTCAGTCTCAGTCTGGTCCTGGTTTTAGTCCTGGTCCTGGTCTCAGTTCCGGTCTCAGTCCTGGTCTCAGTCCCAGTCTCAGTCCTGGTCTCAATCACGGTCTGGTCCTGGACTGAGACCAGGTCTGGTCCTGGTCTCAATCACGGTCCAGTCCTGGTCCCAGTCTAAGTCCTGGTCTGAGTTCTGGTCCTGGTCTCGGTCTCAGTCCTGGTCTTAGCCCCGGTCCAAGTTCTGATCTAAGTCCCGGTCTGGTCCCTGACTTGGTTTAGTCCTGGTTTAGACCTGGTTTAGACCTGGTTTGGACCTGGTTTAGACCTGGTTTGGACCTGGTTTGGACCTGGTTTAGACCTGGTTTGGACCTGGTTTGGACCTGGTTTAGACCTGGTTTGGACCTGGTTTAGACCTGGTTTAGACCTGGTTTAGACCTGGTTTAGACCTGGTTTGGACCTGGTTCAGTCCATTTCAGTCATTGTGTTTTATACATCGCAAAACAGATTTGTAGCCTGAATTTATTTTCAGTTTGCAAGTTTTTTGTAAATTATCAACAGCAGAGAAATGCTGAATAAATGCATCGTGTAACTGAAAAATTAATCGTTTGAATAATCATGATTTCAATATTGACCAAAATAATCGTAATAACCAAAAGTTTAGACGTACTTTGGATTTGGTTTAGTGCTGGTTTAGTGAATGAGACAAACTTTAGGTCTGTTTTTGGTTCACTGCTTCTCTCTTTGTTTAATTGCCGCCATGGTTACGTCTTCACTTAGTTAGAAGCAGAAACACATTCCACATGGTTAAGATGAACTAAATTATAATCCAAATTGAAATCATATATTACAGAACTATTAAAACGAGCCAATATTGCACTATTTCTGATCTGTTATAATGTCGTATGTCCCGACACTCAGTACTGGTTTTGACCTGGTTTTGACCTGATTTAGTCTCGTTTTAGACCTGGTTTAGTCCATTATATGCGGCATCAAAAGTCTGGCATCGCAGTTTAAGTTTCCGTTTCAATCAAAAACCGAAAAAGCGAATCGTTATCCGTTTTTTCATTTTGGTTTTCGAGACAAATAGTGAAGAAAATAGTTTTGTTTTTTTCATTTTCTTATTTTTGGTTTTATTTTGAAAAAAACAAATGAACGAATGATACATGGATTGGGTATAACTGACGACCAAATTGGGAGAAATTGGGAATTGGGAAAATGTGGGAATATAGGGAACATGGGGGAAAAAAAAAATAAAAACTTGTGGGAAATGCTGAGTGAAGACAGGCACGCTCCTGAGTTCTTCTGCCAATCTCTACTGAACTAAAGGTAAAAAGAAGCTGTTAACCTGAATATTTAATTTACGTTCACCAGCAAATAGTGAGTTACGGTCGTCAATTCAACTGAAAATAAATGCATGAACCATTTTTTTCGGAATGAAATGGGTCAGGAATTGTGTGACACAGACAATAATGGTTGAGGAACTATGTCATTTGGATAATTTCAGCTCTGGAATCGCCAAACTCTACTGAACTAAAGGTAAAAGGAGCTGTAAAAACTGCCACTTCACGACATCGCAAGGTGGAACACAGCATTTTGAGCTTTGGAGATGCAGACAGACTAATAATAAAGAGTCACTCAAACATGTGCGAATGAAACAGAAACAAAACACAACTCCAGGTCTGTTTTTGAGGATGTACCAACATTCTAACTCGACTTAAAGTAGTCGACCAAACGTCCGTTTTTCCCCGGACACCGTTTTTTGCGTCTTTTCCTGGGCGTCCAGGTTTTTTTTTTTTTTTAAGTGATGGAAATGTCCGGGTTTTCATTACAGTTCATTGGGGGCATTAAACTGATCGGCTTTCGTAGTTCTCTGTGACTCAGAAGGAGCGAGACACAAACAGTCGGTCAGTCTGCAACATACCGAAGCGTAAATGCACATTTAAAGGTTGTATGGAGGATTTTTTTTTTTGTTTCAAATTGTCAATAAAAGTTTAAAATACCATTACAGAGACGCAGCAGACTTGGAATTATGATGACCAAAAAAAAAAAANGAGGAGAGAGGAGGGAGGAGAGAGGAGTGAGGAGGAGGAGGAGGAGGAGGAGGAGGAGGAGGAGAGAGGAGGAGGAGGAGGAGGAGGAGGAGGAGGAGGAGGAGGAGGAGGAGGAGAGGAGAGAGGAGGAGAGAGTAGGAGGAGGAGGAGAGGAGGAGTGGAGGAGGAGGAGGAGGAGGAGGAGGAGAGGAGGAGGAGTGAGAGGAGGAGAGGAGGAGGAGAGAGGAGGAGGAGAGTAGGAGGAGAGGAGGAGAGGAGGAGGAGAGTGGAGGAGGAGGAGGAGGAGAGGAGGAGAGGAGAGAGTGAGGAGGAGGAGGAGAGGAGAGGAGAGGAGAGGAGGAGGAGGAGGAGGAGGAGGAGGAGGAGGAGAGGAGGAGTGGAGAGAGAGAGGAGGAGTGGGGGGAGAGGAGGAGGTGTACTGTTACTACACAAACATGGGGGTTTCTCTCTGTCTGACCTCGGGGCCTCGACTCTCACTGTGAGTTTGTGAATCTCTGTGAACAAAAAAAAAAACCCACTTCCTCCAACACCAAACTCAAGTCGTCTGGAGAAATGTGAAAATGACACTGACCGAGGTGAGTCGGGTCAAATGTGTAAGAGTATTTTTACTACAAACAGCAGAACTCAAGTAGATGTAAAAAGTACTAACGCCTATTTCAAAAAGGACTGAAAATAATGGGGATTTAAAAAAAAAAAAACAAAAAAACAGTAATGTAATGAACTGCTCATGTATTCAGACAACAACAAAAAAGAAAAGAAAAAATATTATATTTTCTGAACACTTAAATTAACAAACCAAACTCTTTGTGATTTCTGTAATTCAATATTCTGTATTCTGTTTTGAAATAAATATTAATTCCACTAATGAATACTTTATTAAGAGGGAAAATCATAATTCTAATAATGTAGTATAGTGAAGGTCCAGGGAGAATCCATGGTAAAGGAGAAATTTAATTTGTCAACTGAACAAACATTTTATTAAAAATGGGAGAAAAAAAAAAAAAGAAAAAAAAAAAAAAAAAAAAAAAAAAATATATATATATATATATATATATATATATATATATATATATATAAACAGGTCAAAATGTAAGGAGACCTTGCAGTATGGTTATGCTGCACTATAACTACCACATTACTTTTATTTTTATTTACTTACTTAATATTTAATTTAATTTGGTTTTGATTTAATTTCATTTTATTTTATTATTTTATTTTATTTATTTTTTTTTTATTTTGTATTTTACTTTAATTTCATTACTATTTTTACTTTTTTTAAAACACTTTTTTATATATTATACTTCAGGACTAAACCAGGACTAGAACAGGACTAAACAAGGACTACACCAAGACTAAACCAGGACTAGAACAGGACTAAGACTAAACCAGGACTAAACCAGAACTAGAACAGGACCAAACCAGGACTAGAATAAGACTAAACCAGGACTAAACCAGGACTAAACCAGGACTAGAGGACTAAGGACTAAAACCAGGACTAGAACAGGACCAAACCAGGACTAGAACAGAACCCAAACCAGGACTAGAACAGGACCAAACCAGGACTAAAAAACTCAGGAGACTAAAACCAGGACTAAACCAGGACTAGACCAGTTCTATAATTCTCTTGTATCATATAAATACATAAATAAAGTTCCTGGTCTTTTGAACGGCTCTGACACCAACAAATCCCACAGATTCGATTCCCGTAAAAGAGCCGAGAATCGTCTGATATTCCGGGTGGGGTGTTTTGTGCGAGCGTGACCGTGACCCCGGGGCTCGTCTCGTCCGTGTCGGTGAAAGACGATCCTGATTAAAAGCCTCGTTTCTGACACACGAGCAGCTGAATAAATGCTCCAGCCTCCAGCACAAACCCGACAACATCACTCACACACTCACACAGGTGCAAGGGATCATGGGAAAACGCGGCGGTCGGGGCGGTTCTCGAAACACAGCGGCGCCGTTTCCACATCTGAAAACCGACCTGGAGCCGTGGTCAATCTGTGTCGTTCGTTCGTTTTTCAATATAAAACCAAAAATAAGAAACGAAAAAACTAAAATTTTTTCTTCGTTATTTGTCTCCAAAATCAAAATGAAAAAAACGGTTAATGATTTTTTTTTTTTTCATTTTTCGATTTTGTGTTTAAATGAAGAATGGAAAAAAAATGGAGAACAGACGTTTCCAGTTCACGTGATTTAAACTGAGATGTGGGATTAAAACAGGACTAAAACTGGTCTAAACCAGGACTGAACTGTTTTCAGTCCCGGTCTCAGTCCTGGTCTCAATCACAGTCTGGTCTCAGTCTTAATCCTGGTCTGGTCCTGGTCTCAGTCCTGGTCTCAGTCCCGGTCTCAGTCCCGGTCTGGTCCCAGTCTTAATCCTGGTCTGGTCCTGGTCTCAGTCCCGGGCTCAGTCCTGGTCCTGGTCCCGGTCTCAGTCCCAGTCTCAGTTCCGGTCTCAGTCCTGGTCTCAGTCCCGGTCTGGTCCCGGTCTCAGTCCTGGTCCTGGTCCCGGTCTCAGTCCCAGTCTCAGTTCCGGTCTCAGTCCTGGTCTCAGTCCCGGTCTGGTCCCGGTCTCAATCCTGGTCCTGGTCCCGGTCTCCGGTCCCAGTCTCAGTTCCGGTCTGGTCCCGTCTCAGTCTCAGTCTGGTCCTGGTTTTAGTCCTGGTCCTGGTCTCAGTTCCGGTCTCAGTCCTGGTCTCCAGTCCCAGTCTCAGTCCTGGTCTCAATCACGGTCTGGTCCTGGGACTGAGACCAGGTCTGGTCCTGGTCTCAATCACGGTCCAGTCCTGGTCCCAGTCTAAGTCCTGGTCTGAGTTCTGGTCCTGGTCTCGGTCTCAGTCCTGGTCTTAGCCCCGGTCCAAGTTCTGATCTAAGTCCCGGTCTGGTCCCTGACTTGGTTTAGTCCTGGTTTAGACCTGGTTTAGACCTGGTTTGGACCTGGTTTAGACCTGGTTTGGACCTGGTTTAGACCTGGTTTGGACCTGGTTTGGACCTGGTTTAGACCTGGTTTGGACCTGGTTTGGACCTGGTTTGGACCTGGTTTAGACCTGGTTTAGACCTGGTTTAGACCTGGTTTGGACCTGGTTCAGTCCATTTCAGTCATTGTGTTTTATACATCGCAAAACAGATTTGTAGCCTGAATTTATTTTCAGTTTGCAAGTTTTTTGTAAATTATCAACAGCAGAGAAATGCTGAATAAATGCATCGTGTAACTGAAAAATTAATCGTTTGAATAATCATGATTTCAATATTGACCAAAATAATCGTAATAACCAAAAGTTTAGACGTACTTTGGATTTGGTTTAGTGAATGAGACAAACTTTAGGTCTGTTTTTGGTTCACTGCTTCTCTCTTTGTTTAATTGCCTCCATGGTTACGTCTTGACTTAGTTAGAAGCAGAAACACATTCCACATGGTTAAGATGAACTAAATTATAATCCAAATTGAAATCATATATTACAGAACTATTAAAACGAGCCAATATTGCACTATTTCTGATCTGTTATAATGTCGTATGTCCCGACACTCAGTACTGGTTTTGACCTGGTTTTGACCTGATTTTGACCTGGTTTTGACCTGATTTAGTCTCGTTTTAGACCTGGTTTAGTCCATTATACGCGGCATCAAAAGTCTGGCATCGCAGTTTAAGTTTCCGTTTCAATCAAAAACCGAAAAAGCGAATCGTTATCCGTTTTTTCATTTTGGTTTTTCGAGACAAATAGTGAAGAAAAATAGTTTTGTTTTTTTCATTTTCTTATTTTTTGGTTTTATTTTGAAAAAAACAAATGAACGAATGATACATGGATTGGGTATAACTGACGACCAAATTGGGAGAAATTGGGAATTGGGAAAATGTGGGAATATAGGGAACATGGGGGAAAAAATAAAAACTTGTGGGAAATGCTGAGTGAAGCTCCTGAGTTCTTCTGCCAATCTCTACTGAACTAAAGGTAAAAAGAAGCTGTTAACCTGAATATTTAATTTACGTTCACCAGCAAATAGTGAGTTACGGTCGTCAATTCAACTGAAAATAAATGCATGAACCATTTTTTTCGGAATGAAATGGGTCAGGAATTGTGTGACACAGACAATAACGGTTGAGGAACTATGTCATTTGGATAATTTCAGCTCTGGAATCGCCAATCTCTACTGAACTAAAGGTAAAAGGAGCTGTAAAAACTGCCACTTCACGACATCGCAAGGTGGAACACAGCATTTTGAGCTTTGGAGATGCAGACAGACTAATAATAAAGAGTCACTCAAACATGTGCGAATGAAACAGAAACAAAACACAACTCCAGGTCTGTTTTTGAGGATGTACCAACATTCTAACTCGACTTAAAGTAGTTGACCAAACGTCCGTTTTTCCCCGGACATGTCCGTATTTTGCGTCTTGTCCTGGGCGTCCAGGTTTTTTTTTTTTTTTAAGTGATGGAAATGTCCGGGTTTTCATTACAGTTCATTGGGGGCATTAAACTGATCGGCTTTCGTAGTTCTCTGTGACTCAGAAGGAGCGAGACACAAACAGTCGGTCAGTCTGCAACATACCGAAGCAAGCACAAATGCACATTTAAAGGTTGTATGGAGGATTTTTTTTTGTTTCAAATTGTCAATAAAAGTTTAAAATACCATTACAGAGACGCAGCAGACTTGGAATTATGATGACCAAAAAAAAAAAAAAGAATGAAAATCTATGAACTGACGGACGTATTGAGGCCAGATAAACAACGAGGCTGCCTCTTTTTCTATTGGCTGTTAGGTCGTCAGTCAAACTTCCTAGTGTAACTGACTCGTCGGCGCGAGGGGATTACGTGGTTTATGCTGCGGTTTAGAGGCTTTTTTTAAACTGTAGCTTCCTCGCACTTTGCACAAAGTTCGTCAAGACGCCGACGAGAATCCACGACCAGTTCGCCGCAAAATGAAAGTCAGTTTTTGAGGTCGCTGAAAGACGAAGAAGAGCGAAGAGCGAACTGAGGTGATTCTTGGAGATCTCTTCCAGCGACGGCGCGAATGAAGCAGACGAAGGGTCTAAAAACTAACGCGTCGGTCAATAAATTATTTCCAGACAGGTCACTTCAACAGTGATTCTGAACGCGCACTGGACGTAAACAAACATGATTTCTAGAGTAAAGAGGCGGGAGGAGGAGATGTTTCTACTGAGGAAGGTGGTGTCACGCCGACTGTCGCTGTATTTCTCTTCCCTGCAAAATCCTCTATACAACCTTTAACAATGACATGTACAAGAAATTCTCAGTTTTCCATCCCGGTCGGGACAAGTGCACAGGTTGCGAGTGAGAGTAAAGTGTCCCTCGTTTATCACGGGGTTCCATTCTAAAAAATAACCGGCGATAGGTCAAATCCACGAAGTATCAACTTTATATTTTACAATTATTATATCTGTTTTAAAGCTGTAAAGCAGGGGTGTCCAAACTTTTTTCATCAAGGGACACATTTCTAAACACAGATGAAGCAGAGGGCCGATCGAGGACCGTAGACTGATGCTCAGTACAGGGAATAATTGAAATATGTGCCTGTTTATCATGTTAGAATGAGCCATCAGTCTTTATTCATGCTAAAATCCTTAAACTACACACGAAATATTAAATATTTGCTTTATCAAGGTAGATTTTCAAAAAACTTGCAGCAAAAAATTACTTTTTAATTGATGCAAGGTCATTTGGGCCAATTTACCTGGAAGCCTGAGGGCCAAGAAAAATGTGTCCGAGGGCCGCATTTGGCCTCCGGGCCATAGTTTGGACATGCCTGCTGTAAAGCCTCTCACCACAAACTTTATACACTTTTCTCAGACAGGAAAGTTACAACCCTTTTTACTTCCTTCTTAAAACTTACTGCTGCTGTCGTCCTTTTTGTTATTTTCCTCCTTCTTTATGTAACGAACCCAAGATTCATTTATTAATTAATAATAGAGCCCAACAGCGCAGAGTCCTGCACGGGTCCATTTTTGGAGACCTGCAGTACCACACCGCACCCGCCCGTTAACCCGTGATTATATCAAGCTTTTGCGCTGCCTACGCCACAGACTGAACCAGGACTGAACCAGGAGTCAGTGTCGGGACGGGCTCGGAGGTGACGCAGGAGAAGGGACCGATGGAGAGCTCCACAACTCACCGAGGTAAACGGGGCAATTGCCTGATCGCGCTTTGCAGACAAACTGCTCGGCGTTCTCCCTCTTAAGTCCAAGATTAGTCCTGGTTTAGACCTGGTTTAGTCCTGACCCACCCATGGGTTAAAAAAAATAAAAAAAATCTGCGAGACCATGAAAGGTGAACCGCGATATAAGTGCGTTTAAGTTTTAGGTAAAGAAATGTGGATGTGTTTGTGAGTAGTTATCTCGAGTCTTTGTAGTTGTTTCAGACGTCTCTTCACATTCATCTCAGAGCCTGGAGGCCTCTGCTTAATCACAGCCGCAGTAACCAGGAGCACATGGTGGAGCTCCGCAGACAGATGAGTGACGCTTCAGCTAATCCACATTCACTTACAAAGACGTGACGCTAATGCAACGTGAACGCACTGCTTTTATTAAAAATCAAAATCTACTCTTTCTTAACAAACAGTCAGCAGCTCTTTAAAGGTCCTATATTACGCTAAATCGACTCTTGTGAGCTTTAAGTCAAGTTCATAATGTTGTTACGTCCTCAAAAACAGACCTGGAGTTGTGTTTTGTTTCTGTTTCATCCACAAATGTTTGAGTAATCGTTTATCATTAGTCTATCTACATCTCCAAAGCTCGAAATGCTCTGTTCCACCTTGTGACGTCATGAAGCGGTAGTTTTCAAGTTAGCAGCTACAATTTATGTTTAGTTCAGCAGAGATTGGCGAGTCCAGAGCTGAAGCTCTACTTCAAAAGAATACGAATTTTCCAGCTCATAACCCAGCAAATGGTGAACAGTTACGACTCCCGTGGTTCTGTGTATCGAAAACGGAAACTCATTCTCACTACTTCTACTACTACTGCTCATTCGGATACTGTACGAAACTCTACCGCTAAGCTCTATGTCCATGTCGTGAGCTTCGACTTGTAACACCCCGTAATCCGGCTCGTTGTTTTCACTGATTTCAGCTTTGTAAATCGGCATTGAAAACACGGGAGCGTTGTCGTTTTGATCCAAAACATAAACAGGAAATTGGTAAACCGATTGCAGAGGCGGGTTTCCTCGATCTTGAGCGATAATCGTGACCGTGTACTTGCTAACTTCTTCGCGATCCAACATATCGCTCGTAACTATTTTGTAATTATTGCGCTGCATCTGAACAAGTTGAAAAGGTCCAGATTCTTTTTCTCTTTCTTAACAAAACAGTCAGCAGCTCTTTAAAGGTCCTATATTACGCAAAATCGACTTTTGTGAGCTTTAAGTCAAGTTATAATGTTGTTACGTCCTCAAAAACAGACCTGGAGTTGTGTTTTGTTTCTGTTTCATCCACAAATGTTTGAGTAATCGTTTATCATTAGTCTGTCTACATCTCCAAAGCTCGAAATGCTCTGTTCCACCTTGTGACGTCATGGAGCAGTAGTTTTCAAGTTAGCAGCTACAATTTATGTTTAGATCAGTAGAGATTGACTGAAATGATCCAAATGATTCTAGTGAAGGCGTATGAATCTTAAAAACATAGTTCCTCAACCATTATTGTCTGCGTCACACAATTCCTAACCCAGTTCATTCAGAAAAATTGGTTCATGCTAGGTGTGTCAAATTATCGCGTTAATTGCGATTAATTAATTACAGTCATATTTAGCGCGTTATGTTTTTTAATCGGGTTAATCTCATTTTTAATCTCTAACTTTAGTGTTTCTGTATGTGAGTTGCTTTATTATAAAACCTGTTTTTATGTGTTATTGAGACAACAACACACACACAAAAAAAAACACATTTAAACATTTTTTTATTTCGGTAATTCCACTCATTGCCGGAAAACCACACAAAACGCACGCAGTAAGAGCGATGTAAACGTCATGTTAACGTTGGCAGCGTCAGTCGCACAATGGACGAGGTCAAAGAGCCAGTAGAACAGAGCAGCAGCGCACAGGTAAAAAACACATTCGTGTCTTGGAAATTATTCTCCCGACGTGAAATATAAAAGAAAATAACAAATATAATATCGCCTGAAAACAACCTGCATAGACTCATGATGTCTGCACTACTGTAAATATAGTGACCTGCCACATGAGGGGACACGCACACAAACACACAAACACACACAACACACAACACACACACAACACACACACAAACACACACAAACACACACAACACACACACACTTCACCTTCATCATCGTCATTAACCTGAGAACGCTCGGACCACGTTTCCTTCCGTAGACACTGCGCGGACACCGACGTGCTCCCGTGAGCCGCGTGTGGATCGTGTTTTTCTCACATACGCCTCTAAACCAGAACTAACACCAAGACTAAAAACCAGAACTAATCTAGTCCAGGACTAAACCAGAACTAAAACCAGAACTAAAACCAGGACTAAAACCAGGTCTAAACCAAGACTAAACCAGAACTAACACCAGGACTAAAACCAGGACTAATCCATTCCAGGACTAACTAGGACTAAACCAGGACTAAACCAGGACTAAACCAGGACTAAAACCAGGACTAATCCATTCCAGGACTAAACTAGGACTAAACCAAGACTAAACCAGAACTAACACCAGGACTAAAACCAGGACTAATCCATTCCAGGACTAAACTAGGACTAAACCAAGACTAAACCAGAACTAACACCAGGACTAAAACCAGGACTAATCCATTCCAGGACTAAAAACTAGGACTAAAACCAGTGATCTCATATATAAAGCATTTCTGTATCAATAATATTTTTAATATGGTTAAGGAAAGACTGGACTTTTTATTGTCTTTAAGTCGACAAAAGTTATTATGTTCAGATTTCCTCGTCTTTGCTACTTTACAGCAAACAGTTTCTTATTCATGGAGACTTGGGCTCAACAGCCAATTTGGAGAGATTTGTTAAACAATAAATGACTTTATAAAGTCACTTTTTTTTGTTCTATATCAGTCTTTTGATCTGCCACAATAATGTAATAATGAATTTAAATGAAAATACCTCAAATTGAAGCTTTTCTCAGCAATTTTCAAGTGAGATTAAAATGAGATTAATTAATTACAGATCTTAATTAATTAATCTCTCAATTTTTTTAATCGCATGACAGCACTAGTTCATGCATTTATTTTCAGTTGAATTTACTACTGTAACTATGGAAGATAATTTGTTCCATCAGATTTTCTCACTTTTAATTTTTTAAATCTGAAAAAACATGTTTGAATTATTTTTATTCTGAATTTTAGTTGCTGAAATGTTAAATATACTTTTTCAACATGTTTCAAATTCAAAATAAAAAAAATCACCCTTTAAATATTCAACACAGATATTTTCAAGCCCTCAAATTCAAAAGTCAAAATTCAGATTGTAAAATTCGCTGTGTAAAATTTCACAACAAAGATTCACGATGCCAAGGCAGAAGCAATCGATCCTGTGCGAGCGAGAAGGACAGAGGTTGTTTCCTATAGGCCGCTCTCATTTGTGGGCGGGGTTTGAGGTTTGATGAGGCAAATTTTGACCAATCAGATCGCTTCACTTACATAACATTTCAGCAACTAAAATTCAGAATAGAAATAATTCAAACATGTTTTTTTTTTTTTTTTTCAGATTTAAAAAATTCAAAGTGAGAAATTCAGTCGTATTTAAAATTCAAAATCTGAATGAACAAATTATCTTCCATATGTAACTCACTATTTGCAGGTCTACCTAAATATTCACTCCTACCCTAACTGCTGCAGTCAGAGTCCTTATAAAAAACCCACATCCTCATCCCCATTCTCTTATTGCCAAACTGGCTTCATATGAAATAAAGAATCGATTTCAAAATTCAGTGGTTTCTAAAAGCCTTTAAATCTGTCAAAGATCCAACATTACTAAGTTTTTTTTGTTCGTTTTTTTCAAATTAGACCCTATATTCCCACATTTTCTTTATCGTCGATTTGCATCAGAATTTATTCCCATTTCTCCCAATTTGGTCGTCAACTACACCTGACCTATTCTACCGCAGCATTTAACTACAGATGAAATGTAGAGGTCATGGTGCAAAGGATCCGAGGTTGAAATGACTCTAAATCATCCCTTTAAATGTGGTATAAAAAATTAAAATGATTTGACTTAAGAGTTTAATTTTGAGAAAAAAAATCTTAGAAATAAGAAAAATCTTAGGGATGAGGAAACATAGGGCTGACACAGACCTTTAAATTTGTACTTGTACCTTTATTGGTCCAATGAGATTCATTTGGTTTTCTGATATTTTATGTTATTAGGAAGTGGGACTGCAGGTGGCGCTGTCGTCCTGCCTCCACAGCGCCAAAACCTGTTTAAATCAGCTGAGCGACACGACACAGCAACATCACGTGACTCTGAGGAAGAGCGGTAGTGAGCAGGAAAACAAACTCTTGGTCTGAAAAAAGAACCTAACAACATTGTACCTTTACTGTTGTTTATATGAAAAAAAAATGTCTTACTTGAACATCTGGAGAAGCCGCCGACAGCTCTATGGCATCTCCAAACGCCGCCATCGACAGTCGGACCAGGTTCCTCCACATCCTCTGGTGCTCTTCGTCCCTGCTTTGTCCCTCCATCTTCTGCCTCCTCAGTGTGGCCTGCGACTCGTTGGACTCCTCGCTTTTCTGCCGTTTCAGCGTGCTGGCGTGCGACGCGGACGAGGACGACGACTGATTCCTGGACTTCCGGAGCGTGCGGTAAGAAGACGCCGGCGTTATGACCAAAGGGCTGTCCAGCTCAATGTTCCCGGGTTTGCACAGCGTTTTTCCGTGATGTATACTCGGCTGGGAGCTGTTGATGTCTTGGTAGCTTTGTGAGTGGAAGCTGGCGTTGAGGCAAGACGGCGTCAAGGTGTACTGGCGTTCGTTTTGGAGATCTTCGGACATCGTAGACGGCGGCGAAAGCGGCTGGCGTTCGCTGTCGTCATTGGGAGCCTCTTCCTTTCTACCTCGTATCACCGGGATGAGCTGGATGTCTGATTTCCGTATGTTCTTCTGCGGGCGTCGGGGGTGCCTGGTGTACGTCGATTCCGCGTGTCTGCAGTTGTACGCGTGGTTTTCCCGTTTCACCGGTCGGCAAAACGTAGTCACCATGGCGACGGCGAGCAACAGCAGCAAGCACGTGGCGCCCAAACAAATCGCGATCATCATGGTGAAGCTGAGATGGTTTCTGCTCCCGTCCGAAGAGCTTTTCAAATGGTCTTTCAGGTTGATGAACGTGATTTCGAGTGTCGTCTTCGCGGACAAACTCGGCGTTCCTTTGTCCAGGACAGTTAAATCTACTTTGAATGTTTTTCCGATTAATTCTGTCGCGTTCGTGGTGTTGACGTATAAACTCCCGGACGTTTCATCCACGCTGAATAACCCGTGATCGTTCTCTTTGCTGATGACGTAACGTAGCTCGCCGTTGAGTCCTTCGTCCGTGTCTGTAGCTTTGACCGTCAACGCGAGAAATCGTCCGGCCTCAATCTGACTCGGTAATTTTTCGTTATTCCCGAGTTCGGCGACAATTTCTCCCTTTTCGGCATTGATGGGGACGCTGACGGGCGCTACGCCTCTTTTGGATTTCGGCTCCAAAATGATCGGATAATTATCGTTTACGTCCAAAACTTGAATTTCTACCTTAGCCGTGCTTGAAAGAGGCGGGTATCCGTGATCAAAAGCTTCTACTTCGAAAGAATACGAATTTTCTAGCTCATAATCCAGCGAATGGTGAACAGTTACGACTCCCGTGGTTCTGTGTATCGAAAACGGAAACTCATTCTCACTACTTCTACTAGTACTGCTCATTCGGATACTGTACGAAACTCTACCGCTAAGCTCTATGTCCATGTCGTGAGCTTCGACTTGTAACACCCCGTAATCCGGCTCGTTGTTTTCACTGATTTCAGCTTTGTAAATCGGCATTGAAAACACGGGAGCGTTGTCATTTTGATCCAAAACGTAAACAGGAAATTGGTAAACCGATTGCAGAGGCGGGTTTCCTCGATCTTGAGCGATAATCGTGATCGTGTACTTGCTAACTTCTTCGCGATCCAAAATGTCGCTCGTAACTATTTTGTAATTATTGCGCTGCATCTGAACAAGTTGAAAGGTCCAGATTCTTTTTTTAACAAGGCTTGAACGTCGCCGTCTTTGCCCGAGTCGGCGTCGGAAACCACAACCAACGCTAGAAAAGTTCCGATCTCCGCTCCTTCGGGTATGTTCGGACCGGGCGATTCAGGCGTAGTCCAGGTTGCGTGGATTCTCGGCGCGTTATCGTTCACGTCCAGCACTTTCACGTGGAGCTTGCAGTGGGAAGGGATGGAGTTGGGGCCTTTGTCGCGAGCTTGGACGATAACTTCGTGAGAGTTCGTGTCTTCGTAATCCAGCAGCGCTTTTAAGGTAACGTTGCCAGTTTCCGGATCGATCGCGAACAGTCTTTTCGTCTCGGGGCGCGTGTGCTTGCTGATCGAATACTCCACGAAACCGTTATCGCCTTCGTCCGGATCGAATGCTTTTAGATTTATGATGACTGTGCCGATTTCCGTATCTTCTGAAAGCTCCAAAATCGGCGCGGTGTTTTCAAAAGTAGGACTGTTGTCGTTGGAATCTTGAATTTTTACGCGAACCAAAGTACTTCCAGATCTCGGGGGGTTACCTTTATCCCAAGCGACAAGGGTTAACTCAAAAACGTCTTTAACTTCCCGGTCTAATTCCTTGACAATGACCAGTTCGGCTTGCTTGGTTCCACCAGGAGTGACCGTAACGTCCAAAGCGAAATGCGAGTTCGTCGACAGCGAGTAAGTTTGAAGTCCGTTGGGCCCCGCGTCCGGATCGACGGCGTGCTCCAGCGGAATCCTCATCCTTAAGGCGGCAGTTTCAGAAATTTCCAGTTCTTGAAGCGGATTCGGGAAGCTCGGACTGTTATCGTTGAGGTCCATGATTTCGACGTGAACTCTCAGGCAGTTCACGTCGCCGCCTTTCCGGTAGAGAACGCTGAAGGCGAGTTCGCAAACGTCAGAATTCCGACACAGCTGCTCTCTGTCCAGGCGTCCTTGGGTGGAAACGGTCCCATCCTGAGCGCTGACAGCGAAAGGCAACGTTTTCCCGTGTTCCACCACTTGGAAGCCGTCCCAGTGCCCAGGTCCATCCCGTTTGTGGAGGTCGCGGGACAGACTGCCGACCTGCGTTCCCAGGGGCTCCTCCTCCCAAACGCGGTACTGGAATGTGGTGGAGGAAGAGTTGGAAGTGTGCGCGGCGTTGCAGGACAGGGCCAGGACGAGGACTAGGGCCAGGAGCATGGTGACGTCGAGGGTGTGCTGAGGTGACAGGGCTAAGCTAACATCTCTGGTGAAGTCCAGACATCTGAAAATTTAAAAAAAAAAGGGATAATCAGGTTAAAAAACGGGAAAAAAATTTAACTTTAAAAAAAAAAAAAAAATTGACAATGGTGAGAAAGCAGATATTACGCTATTTTCTGACTTTTGTTTTGTTTCATTCACACAAACCCTGCAAATTTCTTTCTTCAGAGTTCTTGTCTCAAACAGAAACACTCCAAAATTCCACCTTGCGACATCATGTGGTAATACAGGAAGCGCTCCACTGTGTTTTTAAACTCCATACACCTTCACTAGAATCATTTGGATCATTTCAGCCCTGATATGAAAGAATGAGATCATCAGTTACTAGAGATGGGTGCGTTGGGGGAGAGGGAGCAGCCCAAGAACATGGAGAAAAGTCCCGCACACCGTCTTACTTGCAAAATGTGAAATTTATTAGGCCAACCCGTGCAACGTTTCGGCACTAGGCCTTCGTCAAAAAAAAAACCTGCCTGACGAAGGCCTAGTGCCGAAACGTTGCACGGTTTGTAACGAAAGGCACTTCCGATAAAATATTTTGTCATTTTTACCCGCAAGCGTTCTCCTTGTGCTTATGTACTCCTAAAACCGATACATACATCTCTCTGTGTGACTGTGCGGCTCTCCCCGACCACCTGAGAGCCCCACAGTCTATTTCTGTTTTTAAACAAACATCTTAAAACGTACCTTTTTACTAAAGTCTTTTGTTAATTGTATTTTATTCTTGTTTTATCTGATTAATTCCTGTAATGGTTTTAGCTTGATCCACTGTTTGCTGATGCACTTTTTTTTTTACTCATTGTTTTTACCTGTAGCACTTTGAGATTATTTTATGTAAAGTGCAATATAAATAAAATGTATTATTATTATTATTATATTTGATCTTTTGACATGTGACTTCAGTCTGAACGGTCAGGTCACATTCATCCACCTACACGTCAGGCCCCAAGCAGCAAAGTTAGCGAGTTTATTAATATTTTAGGGGATCACTAGCCAGGCTGGCGCCCCCTAGTGCTTCTGCTCAATTTCATTTCTCCCCAGTGACTAGGTCAGGAATCAGAACACACTAGTCGGTTTGCAAAAACTCCAGAAGTGTGAGTTCGGGCACCAGCTAATCAGAGAAGAGTGATATATTCAGTGTTTGCAACGATTCCCGAGATCGAGGAACAAAGAGAATGTTTGGTGAATTTTTTCAAGGGGAAAGAAGTTATTGTTGTGGGAAATTATGTGGTGGCCATGCTAATTCACCTAATATTATGGACTTTAGAATGACAACAGGGTGGAAAACACGTATGACTATCTATAGGTCTATATAACATGTTTTTTCTGTACTTTGAGTGCCATAAAGAACATGTTTTTTCTGGACTTTGAGATGCCACGAAGCAGAAAAACTGACATATGTGGACCCCGTGGCATGTTCCCACCCATGATAAGGTGCACTGGGTCAGCAGTATTGTTCATTTTCTTGCTGTATATGCAAAATCAACAAGTTAATGTTTTGTCAAGATGTAGTATAAAGCTACCCCTGATTTTGAGTTGGTCAGAGACGTCGTTCCGGGGTGGCAGTTGTACTTGGTAATCAACTTGAATCCCTCTCAATGGAAAATGACGAAATAAAGTGGCCTGTTCTCTCGGATTCTCCATCTCTCGTGCTTCTTTTTAGGACACGCATTGAACCTTCCGAAAAAACCCACATTGTCCTTCTTCCTACAGGATTTGGGAAAAGCTTAATATACCAGTTAGCCCCGTTAGCGACGCATAACAAACGTCACAACCGAATATCAGTGATTGGTTAAATTAAAAAAGTACTCGCCTACCGTCGAACAACAAATCCTAACACTGAGAGGTCAGACGGTTTCCACAAAGTGAAACCAGCTAATGAATCAGGCTAGCGAATCACTGTATTCAGACCAAATTGGAGTCTGATCTTATCGGAACTGGGCAGTTTTTGAGACGATTGCCAAAGAAATGTCTGAGTGCGACTACAGACGGTCCTGGCTCCAAGACCTTCTGAAGAACTCAGTCTAAATGTGCAGGGTTTGTGCGTTAATTAAACATGTGTGAATGAAACAAAACACAACTCCAGGTCTGTTTGTGACGAGGAAACATTATAACATTGATCAGAAAATGGCATAACATGGGCCCTTTAAAAAGAAATTCCCTAAATTACAGCTACTAAACGTAACATAGCTGCAATAATAAAACAGATCATGTGGATTCAATTGGGACAAATCATGTTATCAGCTAAAAATAAAACGTTAGAGCATCGACACTGAACAACTGAAACAAAAGCAGAGTTTTCAACCAAAAGAAATGGATTTACAGCGAGTGAATCTCTTAATAGAAGCAGTAACAGTAGTCAAGAGCTCGGGATAGTGTCAGTTTTCAGTTAAAGGTCCTAAATTACACAAAATTGTGAGCTTTAAGTCATGTTATAATGTTGTTACCTCGTCAAAAACAGACCTGGAGCTGTGTTTTGTTCTGTTCATTCATTTCCAAATCTCAAAATGCTGCAGTCTTCAAGTTCACAGCTACATTTTACTTTTTGTTTAGTAGAGATCGGGAATTCCTGGCAGCCTGATTCATCAGCCGGTTTCACTTCGTGGAAACCGTGTGACCTCGCAGCATTAGGATTTGTTCGCTCGACAGTAGGCGGGTGCTTTTATTTATTTAACCAATTGTTGCTATTTGGTCGTGATGTATGCAATGCGGCTCTAACGGGGATAACTGGTAAATTAAGCTTTTCCCAAATCTTGTAGGAAGAAGCGACAATAACATCTTTCCCATTGATAAAATTCACCAAATATTGTCTTTGTTCCGGCTTTAACAGGGCAGCCGCGGGGTCTTAAAAGTCTTAAAAAGGTCTTAAATTTCATGTTCCTACATTAAGGTTTTAAAAAGTCTGAAATTATGTTGCCCGAGTCTTATTTTTTCACAAAGGTCTTAAATTTCATTAGTCTGTTTTTTTTTTTTATTTTTTTGGTAAACTCAACCGAGCTGCAGTGTGATGTTAAATGGAGCGAGGGAAAAAAAACAACAACGGTACGGGTTGTTGGTTGGTCATTAGAATTGGACTGTTGTTTTTCACCTGCATAATGGGTGTGATGTTGGTCTTAATTTTCATTGAAGTGGTCTTTAAAAGGTCTTTAAGTTGTAAGGCACCTGAGTCATGCCTTACAACTTGTCTCAAAATGGCTTAGTTTGTCACACCTGACTTTGAATGTGAAAAAAACAGTTTCTCTTTGTTTTTCAGTGCGTACACAAACAAAAAACTTTGACTTTGAAGTGACTATGCACGATGAGAAAATTCAAGCCGTCAGTGAAGTTAAATACCTCGGCCTCATTCTAAATGAAAATTTAAAATTTACTGGTCACATAAAATACTTGGTGAAGAAGATTAAGATTAGTCTGAGTTGCTTTCGTTTCATACGTAAAGATCTATCGCTCCACACTTCTAAAATATTCATGAACGCAATATTCTTCTCTCATCTGTCTTATTGTATCACCTCATGGTCCCAGGCTCCTCAACTACATTAAAACCGCTTTGTTCATTATACAAACTGACCCTTTAGGTCCTTGACAAAAAGCCCAAAAACTGGCACCACTGTGAAATTACAAAGAAACATCAACTTTTTAACTTTGAAAATTTTATAAATTTTAACAATCTTAAATTATTTTTTAAGTGTCTTAACCGCAATACACCATTACACTCAGAATTTGCCAGGACCATAAAATGTTCACACAGAGCGAACACAAGAGGCGCTACTAGTGGTGATTGTGTTGTTCAGGTACAGGACGACTCTTGGTCAGTCCTCGTTCTCTTTTAAAGGGGCCAGTCTGTGGAACGGTTTAACAGCTCATTTAAAATTGGAAACCAACTACAACAAATTTAAAAGGAAATTAAAGTTATTGTATGTTTCCAGTCAAAACTGCATCCACTGAAAATCTATATATATATATATTTTATCTGTATGTAATTTATGTGTCTTGTACTTTCTGTTTTTATGCATGTAGTTTATATTTTTATATGGAGGTGTTGAAAACTAGCAACTGTGCTAAAACACTCAAAGCAATGCATCTGGCTTGTCTAATGCGATTGTGATGTCCTTAATAAACATAAATAAATAAAAATTAAAAAAGTCTTAAATTTGGGGTAGTCAAACCTGGGGATACCCTGATTAAATCCTAGATCTCGGGAATCGTTGCCAACACAGAATGGCTCTTCGCTGATTGGCTGGTGCTCGATCTCGCACTTCCGAGGTTTTTGCGAACTTTCTAGTGTAATCCAGTTCCTGATGTAGTCACTGGAGAGAAATGAAACTGAGCGGAGACACTAGGTGACACCAGTCTGACTAAATCCAGGGCTGAAATGATCCAAATGATTCTAGTGAAAGTGCATGGAGTTCCTGTTTTACCACATGACATCACAAGGTCGAACAGAGTTGTTGTTTTTTTCCATTTGAGAGAAGAACTCACGCTCAATCTGCAGGGTTTGTGTGTTAATTAAACATGTGTGAATGAAACAAAACACAACTCCAGGTCTGTTTGCAATGAGGAAACATTATAACATAAATCAGAAAATAGTGTAATATGGGTCCTTTAATCTTAAACGAATGAAGATTTTAAGATCCTAAACACACAAGACTTGTACCTGAGTATCAAGTATTGAATATGAAGTATTAAAGATGTATTAAGAAACAAAATCTATTGTTGCTTGAATTTAGAAAAACAAACGTGTTCCATTGGTTGATCATTTTACTTAAGCTGAATCAACTCAAATAAAGTGAAATGTTCTTAGTTTAAGTCATTTTAACTTGTGTATGTAAGTTTTTAGACAAAAATAGACAAGATAAGAAACTAAAAGCATATTTTTTTTGTTGTTTTTTTCAATTTGGTTGCTTTTCTTGCACTGAAAAATACAGAAAACATGCATTTTTACTCTGAATGGGCTCGTATCTCCACAAACCTGACTCTTATTTGGACTGAATTAGGGTCTATTTTCTTCTTCTTGTTGTTGTTGCCATGGAAATGTTGTTCCTTTGGCTGTAATATTCGACATTTTGACTTTCCATGTTTAATGTTGTCACTCTACTTTACATTTATTCAATAACAGATGGATTTACTGCAAAAATATCCAGAGAAACAGACATTCTGACTGTGAGCGGCGTCGCCTCTCCACAGATCTGACCTCTTAACTTGGTCTGGTTCGGTCTCCATGAAGATAGAAAGGTTTAATGCCGTACTGTGAAACATTCCAGGCAAAGCAACAACATCTCTATGGAGAAAAGTTTTTGAAGGAACCTCGATTAGAAAAGTTACACACAAACAAGAAGAAGAAGAAGAAAGTAGACCCTAATTTAGTCCAAATAAGAGTCAGGTTTGTGGAGATGCAAGCCCACTCAGAGTAAAGATGCATGTTTTCTTCTTCTTCTTCTTGTTTCCATGGAAATGTTCGTTTGGCTGTAATATTCAACATTTTGGCTTAAAACTTATTTATCTTTGTGTTTAATGTTGTCAACTGTAACTTTAATAATTGAGGTTCCATCCAAAACTTTTCTCCTGGGAGACGTTTTTGCTTCACAGTACAATTATGGAGAAGAAACCAGACCAAGTTACGGGTCAGATCTGCGGAGAGGCGACCCCGCATCAGTCAGAATGTCTGTTTTTCTAGGTATTGTTATTTTTTAGCACTAAATCCACTTGTAATTGAATAAATGTAAAGTAGAGCTGAACCTCCACAGTAAAGATACACACAAAAAAAGTAAATATATTTAGTGACAACATTAAACTTGGAGATAAATTTTAAAACGTTTTAAGCCAAAATGTCGAATATTACAGCCAAAGGAACCACATTTCCATGGAAACAACAACAACAAGAAGAATAAAATGGACCCTAATTCAGTCCAAAGAAGAGTCAGGTTTGTGGAGATGCGAGTCCACTTAGAGTAAGGACGCATGTTTTCTTCTTCTTCTTGTTGTTTCCATGGAAATGTTGTTCCTTTGGCTGTAATATTCGACATTTTGGCTTAAAACTTATTTATCTCCACGTGTGATGTTGTCACTAAATATGTTTTTTTTTTGTTTTGTTTGTGTGTAACTTTTCTAATGGAGGTTCCGTCAAAAACTTTTCTCCAGGGAGATGTTTTTGCTTCGTCTGGAATGAGAAGAAACCAGACGAAGTTAGAGGTCAGATCTGTGGAGAGGCGACCCCGCTCACACAGAATTCCTGTTTTTCTAGGTATTGTTATTTTTTAGCAGTAAATTCATCTGTAACTGAATAAATGTAAAGTAGAGCAGAAAGTTACACACAAAAAAGTGTAAATATATTTAGTGACAACATTAAACATGGAGATAAATGAGTTTTAAGCCGAAATGTTGAATATTACAGCCAAAGGAACAACATTTCCATGGAAACAACAACAACTAGAAGAAAACAGCCCCTAATTCAGTCCAAATAAGAGTCAGGTTTGTGGAGATGCGAGCCCACTCAGAGTAAAGATGCATGTTTTCTTCTTCTTGTTTCCATGGAAATGTTCGTTTGGCTGTAATATTCAACATTTTGGCTTAAAACTTATTTATCTTTGTGTTTAATGTTGTCAACTGTAACTTTTCTAATTGAGGTTCCATCCAAAACTTTTCTCCTGGGAGACGTTTTTGCTTCACAGTACAATTATGGAAAAGAAACCAGACCAAGTTACGGGTCAGATCTGCGGAGAGGCGACCCCGCATCAGTCAGAATGTCTGTTTTTCTAGGTATTGTTATTTTTTAGCACTAAATCCACTTGTAATTGAATAAATGTAAAGTAGAGCTGAACCTCCACTGCAAAGATACACACAAAAAAAGTAAATATATTTAGTGACAACATTAAACTTGGAGATACATTTTAAAAAGTTTTAAGCCAAAATGTCGAATATTACAGCCAAAGGAACCACATTTCCATGGAAACAACAGCAAGAAGAATAAAATAGACCCTAATTCAGTCCAAAGAAGAGTCAGGTTTGTGGAGATGCGAGTCCACTTAGAGTAAGGACGCATGTTTTCTTCTTCTTCTTGTTGTTTCCATGGAAATGTTGTTCCTTTGGCTGTAATATTCGACATTTTGGCTTAAAACTTATTTATCTCCACGTGTAATGTTGTCACTAAATATGTTTTTTTTTTTTTTTTTGTTTGTGTGTAACTTTTCTAATGGAGGTTCCGTCAAAAACTTTTCTCCAGGGAGATGTTTTTGCTTCGTCTGGAATGAGAAGAAACCAGACGAAGTTAGAGGTCAGATCTGTGGAGAGGCGACCCCGCTCACACACAATTCCTGTTTTTCTAGGTATTGTTATTTTTTAGCAGTAAATTCATCTGTAACTGAATAAATGTAAAGTAGAGCGGAAAGTTACACACAAAAAAGTGTAAATATATTTAGTGACAACATTAAACATGGAGATAAATAAGTTTTAAGCCGAAATGTCGAATATTACAGCCAAAGGAACAACATTTCCATGGAAACAACAAGAAGAAAAAGAAACTAGACCCTAATTCAGTCCAAATAAGAGTCAGGTTTGTGGAGATGCGAGCCCACTCAGAGTAAAAATGCATGTTTTCTGTATTTTCTAGTGCAATAAAAACAACCAAATTGAAAAAGAAAATGACAAAAAACATGTTTCTAGTTCTTATTTTGTCTATATTTGGCCAAAAAGTTACAAACACTGCAAAAAGAAATATGTAAGTAAGTTAAAAAGACTTAAACTAAGAATATTTGACTTTATTTGAGTCGAGTCAACTTAAGTAAAACGATCGACCAATGCAACAAGTGTGTTTTTCTAAGATTTAGTTTCTTATTTTCTTTTTCTTATCTTAAATTTCTTATCTTGAAAAAAGCAAGATGTATTTTCTTATTTTAAGTACAAAAAGTCTTAAGATAAATTTGCTTTCAAGTGAAAATTACTCAAATTTTTGTCAAACTTTCTTAATTCAAGTCGTCTTAACTTGACTAGATTTTAGCTTTTCATTGTACAGTTGCCATTAGTAGAAAGTAATTTAGTAATTGTGGGAGTAAAACTGAATTAAAGTGCAAGAAGAGATGAAGCTATTTAAGAACGTGACTAAATGACACTATTTTCAGTCTCAGGAAAAGTTTAGAAAATGAAAAAAGTTGAGTTCCTGTACTCACTCAAGCTGCAGCGGCCGGGCTCCTGTTCATTCTCACACTTTCCCTCGGACTGGAGTTTGGAAGTGCGATTCCAGAGCAGAGCGGAGACCTCGGCCAATCGGAGCGCGGGACGAGGGTGTGGGCGGGGTTTATGCAAATGAGGAGGAGGCCAGACTCGACACAAAGAGAATCAGGAGAATCGCCTCCAGCTCTGAGAAACGTGACACCGGCTCTGTCACCGAGACCACTCCAGGAGTTTGAGTGGGCGTGAAGCTCTTCAAAACCCAAGGTCCTGGTCCAGAACTTGGTCTAGACCTGGTTTAAAGATGGGTTAGATCTGATATAGTCCTAGTTTAGATTTGGGTTTATCTTTGTTTAGTCCTGGTACAGTCCGATTTGGTTGAAAATTGGTTTTCAGACCGAGTCAAATTGAGTTTTGAGTGGGTAGAAAGCTCTTCAAAACCCAAGGTCCTGGTCCAGAACTTGGTTTAAAGATGGGTTAGGTCTGATATAGTCCTGGTGTAGACTTTATTTAGTCCTAGTTTAGATTTGGGTTTATTTTTATTCAGTCCTGGTATAGTTCAGTTTGGTTGGGAACTGGTTTTCAGAGTCAAATTAAGATTTGAGTGAGCAGAAGGCTCTTCAAAACCCATGGTCCTGGTCTAGAACTTGGTCTAGACCTGGTTTAAATATGGGTTAGATAGAGTATTAGATATAGTATGATTTAGTCCTGGTTAAGACTCAGTTTTGATTTGGGTTTTTCTTTGATTAATCCTGGTATAGTTTGATTTGGTTGAGAACTGTTTTTTAGATCGAGTCAAATTGAAGTTGAGGTTTCAAAACCCATGGTCCTGGTGTAGAACTTGGTCTAGACCTGGTTTAAAGATGGGTTATATTTGATATAGTTATGTTTAAGTTTGTCTTGTCTTTATTCAGTCCTGGTATAATTCGATTTGGTTGGAAACTGGTTTTCAGAGTCAAATTGAGATTTGAACGGGTGCAAAGCTCTTCAAAACCCTTGGTCCTGGTCTAAAACTTGGTCTAGACCTGGTTTAAACGTGGTTTAGATAGAGTATGATATAGTCCTGATAAAGACCCAGTTTAGATTTGGGTTTGTTTTTGTTTTAATCCTGAATTTGGTTGAAAACTGGTTTTCAGATCTAGTCAAAATGAGGTTGAGGTTTTAAAACCCATGGTCCTGTTGTAGAACTTGGTCTAGACCTGGATTAAAGAAGGGTTATATTTGATATAGTCCTAGTTTAAACTTTTTTTAGTCCTGGTTAAGACCCAGTTTAGATTGTCTTGTCTTTATTCAGTCCTGGGATAATCCAGTTTGGTTGAGAACTGGTTTTTCAGAGTCAAATTGAGGTTTGAGTGGGCAGAAAGCTCTTCAAAACCCATGGTTCTGGTCTAAAACTTGGTCTAAACCTGGTTTAAACATGGGTTAGATACAGTATGATATAATCATGGTTAAGACCCAGTTTAGTTTGTCTTGTCTTTATTCAGTCCTGGTATAGTCCGATTTGGTTGAGAACTGGTTTTCAGAGTCAAATTGAGATTTGAGCAGGTGCAAAGCTCTTCAAAACCCTTGGTCCTGGTCTAGAACTTGGTCTAGACCTGGTTTAAATATTGGTTAGCTACAGTATGATTTCGTCCTGGTTAAGACTCAGTTTTGATTTGGATTTGTTTTTGTTTTAATCCTGGATTTGGTTGAGAATTGGGTTTCAGACCGAGTCAAATTGAGGTTTGAGGTTAAGAAAATCTATTTTAATCATTGGTTTATTGGTAATGAAATCTGTATCGATTAATAATCTCCAAGCCTTTTCATTTTCAGTACATGTATTCAGTTACTTCCCCAACACTCGACCTATAACAGTCCAAGTTTAGACCAAGAGTTTGACCTGATTCATAATTTTAAGTTAGAATTAGAGAGTAGAAAAGACTTGAAAAAAAAGAAAAGATTTGTCGACAAAACATTTCAGGAATACAAGCAGTGATCTGAAGAAAACAGAAAACCACAATACCTGCATTTAAATGTATTTTGTTTTGTGTTCAGTTACACGGCCCAATCAGAGTACTGTATTCTGAATACTTAGAATACTTTTACACATATAAGTTACAGAATAAAGATGCAACATAGGATTAAAAATAAGGTTATGTTTGTTTCACTGTCATTATTACGATTATTTTGGTCAATTCTGAAATCACGATTGTTGAAACGATTATTTTTTAGTTACACAACACATTTATTCAGCATTTCTCTTTCAAAAAAAACACTTTGTTATTAATAATTTACGCAAAACTTTCAAATCTGCAAATAAATACAGGCTACAATTCTGAACCTAAGAGCAGTTTTGCAACGTATAAAACATAAAATGAATAAAATAAACTTTGAACATGAAATAATATGGAGTAAGAAAGACAATGGGTTATATATGAGTTATAATGGGTTATAATTAGCAAATCCATCCACGACACGACACAGTGACGTTATACTTACGAATGAATACTGTATATATACAAGGTGTTGCCTGTAAACACCAACATTAATTGATGCTGGAAGCTGCATTAAACTGTAATGTGTAACATTTCATTGGCTGTGACTGTCACGTGGAAACAGAGGGAGGACCCAAAACGCAGGACTGCTTCAAAAATATTTAATGACAAATCAAAAAAATCCAAAATTCAAAGACTAAATTGCCATGACAAGAGACACGGAGACACTCGGACAGAGACAATGGACCAACCAAGGGCAGAGGAGAACACAGGGTATAAATACACACACATAGACACAGGTGAAACACATTAGGGCGGGACAAACAATCAAGACAGGAAGTAAAACTCAAAAATACAAGGTGACAGGACAAATGTCAAAATAAAACACAAACTACAACCACTACAAAACATGAACCATGACAGTGACGTCTGTAACCAGGACAGTTTGGTCGTGTTTGGTGTAAACTGGGACATTTCAGCGTCCTGAGGAACTGTTGGTGCATTTCATGTGAGAAATGCAGCTGAAGATGAAGGTTCAGACTGACTGATGCTCGCTGTGGCTGTAGCCGTGAATGTTTTAATCTAAACATACAGAGAACCTGATATTTGTTAATTAGCCCTGGGATAACGTTACGTCTGATGTTGCCAACTGGCTCCACTCTGTTATCTAACATATAGGTGCAATTTCCCGTTCAGAGGAGGTGTTTCTACACAATATTACACAGCAGCGTTCGATTCCTGAATTCAAGACATTTTTACAATAAATTTAAATTCACCCACTTGTTGTTTTTCTGTTGTAGCTCCTTGTGCTTTTACTCTGTTTTTACTCTGCTACAAACATAAACATGCTCAGTCTTGATCTTGATCGATGTTTCTTCTGCTCGATAAATAAAGTCTGTGAAGTGATGACGTATTTTTGACAGTAAAGTCGCGTCTGTGAATTCGTACTGACGGAAGCGTAATCGTACATTTTCATTTCATAATTGTAATTCTTGACGTCGTAACTTTTCAGTTCGTATTCTGATGGATAAAATACACACAATATATTTTATGTACGACTGGACTCATTGGAGAGTTTACAAATATTTATTTTATGCGCAACTACAGCCAAATATGCACGGATTTCTATTCTATGCGCATGAATATTTTTGAAAGCTTTCTTACTCCATAAAATAAGGCATTAAAAAAAACATAAATGTATCCAAAATAAACTCTATATCCAGCTGTTCTACAATTTTATATTTAAGCTTTACATAGTTTTAACTTGATTTTATGAGTTTGGAGATCATGTGACACACAAATTGAAAATCACAATCAAAATTCTGTTAAATTCTGTATTCTGTAGATTTCAGAAAAGTACCTGTAACCTTCAAATCAGGCAAGAAATCTCGGGGTAATAATGGACTCAGACTTGAACTTTAACAGCCACATCAAATCAATAACATCTGCAGCCTTTTACCATCTAAAAAACATAGCAAAAATCAAAGGTTTACTGTCTAAATCAGACTTGGAGAAACTTATCCATGCGTTTGTCTCCAGTAGGTTAGATACTGTAATGTTCTGCTCACTGGTCTCTCCAAACGAGCTGTGAGACGCTGCAGAACATCCAGAACATCCAGAACATCCAGAACATCCAGAACATCCAGAACGCTGCAGCTCAGGTCCTGACTCGAACTAGGAAGTACGAGCACATAAGTCCTGTGCTCAGGTCTCTGCTCTGGCTCCTGTGGCTCAGAGACTTTAAAGCAGCTCTGTTTGTACAAGTGTCTCCATGGTCGAGCACCAAAGTCCATCTGTGACATGTTAGTGTCATATGAACATCTCACACTCTGAGGAGCTCAGGGACCAACTCCTGCTGGTGCCCAGAGTCACGACTAAACAAGGGGAGTCAGAGTTTCAGGTTCATGCAGCTAAAACCTGGAACAGTCTGAACATGTGAGACAGACTCTTCTGTGACGCTGTTTAAATCCAGACTCAAAACATTTCTGTTTAACTGTGCATATAACTGAAAGGTTTTCATTCCGCACTTCTCTCCAATTTATGTCTCTCTTTTTTAATTTTAATCTTCATGATTATTTATGTTTTGATTAGTTTTTATTATGATTTTAATGTATTTCTTATTCTGTAAAGCACTTTGAATTACTTTGTGTACGAATTGTGCTGTACAAATAAACTTGCCTTGCCTGTATTCTGAATGACACTAAATGAGAACGTAACAGTGCCAGAATACAGTATACTGAGTACAAAAACCTGCAGTAGTCGTGACAGTTTTGTAGTAGCAGGGAGCAGGAGCCAGTACTGCGTGACTCAAAGGTTTGGCCTGAATATTGCAGTATTTTGCGGTAACTGTGTCAGCTCTACATGTGAGGAGTCCCGGCGTGTAATTAAGACCATTTAAAGCCAGCGCAGTCCGAGGTCACACTGACAACTGCAAATCACACTCTCATACCAGAGATTTCTCACAGTTTCTACACTTCCTACTGCAACTTCAACAAACACTGGAAATGTTTAAAGGGATTTGTATCACACTGTTCTGATCTGTGTTATAATGTTGTTTCCTCATCACAAACAGACCTGGAGTTGGGTTTTTGTTGTTGTTGTTGTTTTGGCTTCGTTCAGACTGCACAGTTCTGATTATTTTTTTTGTGAAATCTGTTTTTTTTTTGGGGGGTTTTTTTTGCGAGGTCGTTCACATTTCCAATTAAATGCAACTTGGATGTAGTCAGGTTAGCGCCACCTAGTGCCTCCGCTCAATTTCATTTCTCTCCAGCGACTAGGTCAGGAATCAGAACACCCTCGAAGGTTTTGCAAGGACCCCGGAAGTTGCAGTAGGCACACTGGCCAATCAGCGAAGAGCCGTGGGGAACAGCACAACAGTAAACAAAACGTCGAGATGGATGTAGATGAAGACAGACATTCTGTTCTTCTTGGCAACGATTCCCGAGATCAAGGATTTAAAGCCAGAACAAAGAGAATGAATTTCATCAAACAGCAGCGACTGGTTAAATAAAAAAAGTATCCACCTACTGTTGAGCGAACAAATCCTAATGCAATTGATCAATCAATCACATTTTATTTATAAAGCACTTTTCATACAAAAATGTAACACAAAGTGCTTTACAGTGATTAAAAACAAGTCCACATTTCCTTCCACCCACCAACCCAACCCCCACACCTGCCCGACTCCACACAACCAAACAACCCAGACACACACACACACACACACACACACACACACACACACACACACACACTAACCTGCTAAAATACATAAAACGACACATAGTAAAATGTGAGGCTGAATACAGGCGAACCAGTTGAGAAAAGCACCATCAGAGGAGCTTCTACACCAGGAGCAGAGAGACGTCCACCACCACCAGGAACCACCACAGGAGCCAGGGGAGAGATGAAGCCCAAACACCAACCCTCCACCAGGAGCCCACGGGACAGAACCCGACAGCCACACCCGACCTCTGCTCCTGATGCAGAGGCTCCTACAGAGGAAACACTGGAAATCCTAAAAATATGCCTAAAATGAATAAATATACCCCTCTTTGAACCGTCACCTTATCGTGGTGGAGGGGTTTGAGTGCCCGAATGATCCCGGGAGCTATGTTGTCGGGGGCTTCATGACCCTGGTAGCGTCACCCAAGGCAAACAGGTCCTGGGTGACGGGTCGGATGAAGAACGGTTCAGAAGTCCTTTATGATGAGCTACATACGGAGGCCAGTTACGTCGCCCGGAATGGCATCACCGGGGCCTCACCCTGGAGCCAGGCCTGGGGTGGGTGCTCAAGGCGAGCGTCTGGTGGCCGGGCCTTCCCCCACGGGGCCCGGCCGGGCACAGCCTAAATGAGCGACGTGGGGCCGTCCTTCTGTGGGCCCACCACCTGCGGGAGGAGCCATATGGGGCCGGGGCAGAGAGATCTGGACGGCAGTCGAAGGCGGGGGCCTCGACGACCGGATCTCCGGACATGGAGACTAGCTCTGGGGACATGGAATGTCACCTCACTGGGGGGGAAGGAGCCTGAGCTTGTGCGGGAGGTTGAGCGTTACCGACTAGATATAGTCGGCTTCACCTCCACGCACAGTTTGGGCTCTGGAACCCAACTCCTTGAGAGGGGCTGGACTCTCCATTTCTCTGGCGTTGGCCGCGGGGAGCGGCGGCGGGCTGGTGTGGGCTCATTGCCCCACAGCTCAGCCGCTGTGTGTTGGAGTTCACCCCGGTGAACGAGAGGGTCGCGTCCCTGCGTCTTCGGGTCGGGGACAGGTCTCTCACTGTGGTGTCGGCCTACGGGCCGAACAGCATGTTGAACTCTGCCAGGGCTGCCCTTTGTCACCGGTTCTGTTCATTTTATTTATGGACAGAATTTCTAGGTGCAGTCAGGGGCCGGAGGGGGTCCAGTTTGGGGACCACAGGATCATCTCTGTTGTTTGCAGATGATGTTGTCTTGTTGGCTCCATCGAACCAGGTCCTGCAATGTGCACTGGGGCGGTTTGCAGCCGAGTGTGAAGCGGTTGGAATGAGGATCAGCTCTTCCATGTCCGAGGCCATGGTTCTCGACCGGAAAAAGGTGGCTTGCCCTCTCCGGGTGGGTGGATCGGTGCAGCGTCGGCAGTGATGTGGTCTCACCTATGGTCATGAGCTCTGGGTAATGACCGAAAGGACGAGATCGTGGATACAAGCGCTCAGGATGAGTTTCCTCCTCAGGGTGTCTGGGCGCTCCCTTAGAGACAGGGTGAGGAGCTCAGTCACTCAGAGGAGCCAGTTGAGGAGGCTCAGGCATCTGTTCCTGATGCCTCCTGGGCGCCTCCCTCGGGAGGTGTTCTGGGCATGTCCCACCGGGAGGAGGCCCCAAGGAAGACCCAGGACACACTGGAGGGACTATGTCTCTAGGCTGGCCTGGGAACACCTCGGGGTTCCCCCGGAGGAGCTGGAGGATGTGTCTGGGGTGAAGGAAGTCTGGGAGTCCCTGATTAGACTGCTGCCCCTGCTACCTGGCCAAGGATAAGTGGAAGAAAATGGATGGATGGATGAATAAATATAATAAAATGTGTACAATAAAAATAAGTAAAAGTATAAGATTTAATTCAAAAGCTAAAAAGGTGGGTCTTGAGCTACTCTTAAAACATGAACGTTCTCTTTGGCCCTTAGCTCCTCTGGCTGCAGTTCCATAGACGAGGGCCGTAGTTCTGGAAAGACGCCTCTTTGTGAGTGTGTGTCCTGACTGGGAATGACCAGGAGCTGCTGTTGAAGGGACTGATGGCGCCGATTGGCATGGCAGCTGTGCTTCTGTCAGTCTGCCCCAGGGCAGCTGTGGCTACAACAGTAACTTTACATCACCAGGTATAGAGTGAATGAAAATGCTGAATAATGCTCTGTAAAGTGTCTTTGTGACAAAAATGTCTGTGAAAAGTGCTCTATAAATAAAGACTTACTTACTTACATATCTGGAGTTTGAGTAACACTTTATTATTCGTCTGTCTACATCTCCAGAGCTCAAAATCCTCTGTTCCACCTGATGATGTCATGAAACTGTAGTTTTAAAGTTAACTTTTACCTTTTTTTCCACTAAAGCGAGGCAATTCCAGGGCTTGAAATGATCCAAATGATTCTAGTGAAGGTGTGTGGAGTTTAAAAACACAGTGGAGCTTTTTCTGCATTACCACATGACATCACAAGGTGGAACAGAGTGTTTTCTGTTTGACAGAAGGACTAACGAAGCCTAAATCTGCAGCATTTGTGTGTTAAACATGTGTGAATGAAACAAAAAAAACACAACTCCAGGTCTGTCTGCGATGACGAAACAACGATATAAACACACAGTAGATCAGAAATTTGAGTCATACGGGCCCTTTAATGCCATACTGTGGAACATTCCAGACAGCGCAGCACGCAGACGAGGTACATAATGCAGCTTTACAAACTAAACATGTTTGCATCTGTACAGTATCTTGTTGTATTTTGTTGTATTCTGTATTATTGTTAGACTTTTGGCCTTAAGCTCACTTCCGGCTGTGCTCTTTTGTTGACGTTTTACAACACGGAGCGCGGACTCAGACACCGATACTCTTGAACCCAAACCTCGGCCCGGGGCGAGACCAGGGCCCCGACTTTACATCAGCGCGGGGAGCTGAGCACGCTGGGAGACGGTGGGTTGCGTTCGCTGCGAGCCGTTAGAGCTGCGCACAAAGCCGGGGTAATGTGCAGGTTTTGTCAGCTCCTGTCAGGACGCGGCTCGGGTTTCACGTCGTAAAAGCAATCGGTCAATCATCTGAGGGGAGCACCCACGGGAGACGTGGAGTGAGCCAGGGCCAGAGCCACATGTGCAGAGAGAAGGGGGGGGGAGGAACAGTCAGATTAACAGATATTTTTGCTGCTGTTGCATTAAAAGGCCCAATATGACACAAATTTCTGTTCTAATGTTGTTTCGTCATCGCAGACAGACCTGGAGTTGTGTTTTTTTTGTTTCATTCACACATGTTTAACACACAAAAGCTGCAGATTTAGGCTTCGTTAGTCCTTCTCTCAAACAGAAAACACTCTGTTCCACCTTGTGATGTCATGTTGTAATACAGAAAAAGCTCCATTGTGTTTTTAAACTCCATACAGCTTTGTTAAAATCATTTGGTTGATTTCAGCCCTGGAATTGAAAATCTCTACTGCATTAACAACTAGAAAAGCAGTCAGAGAGCGCAGACCTCCGCCAAGGACTACAGTCCCCCTCATATTAACTGTGTTTTCCATAAATATTTGTCTCGTATCTTTCAATTTGGAATATGAAAGAGGATCCCATTGTCCATCCCTGAGTCAAATTTCATGGGGTTTGGTCAATAATTAACAGAGATATTGAGAAACAAAATTTTTGGCCCCATTTACCACAATGTTAACTAAAATTTCAAAGTGATCCAGAATCCAGGATTTCTTCCGGATCACCCCCAAAATGAAATCAGTTCTTCCTTTTCACATTTCCAACAAATCCTGAAAATTTCATCAAAATCGGTCCATAACTTTTTGAGTTATGTTGCTAACAGACAAACAAACAAACAAACAAACAAACAAACAAACAAACAAACAGACAAACAAACAAACAGACAAACAAACAAACAGACAAACGCCGGCAAAAACATAACCACCTTGGCGGAGGTAATTAAATTTAATTCATTCAGTTAACGTGAAAACTACCGCTTCATGACATCACAAAGTGGAACAGAGGAATTTAAACAGATTAATAATAAAGAGTTACTCAAACATGTGTTTAGGGCTGTTGGAATAACCGCAAAAGTTAATCACCGTGGTACTAAGAGGCCCACCGCGGTCGATGTTGGGCCACCGCGGTCGATGTTGGGCCACCGCGGTCGATGTTGGGCCACCGCGGTCGATGTTGGGCCACCGCGGTCGATGTTGGGCCACCGCGGTCGATGTTGGGCCACCGCGGTCGATGTTGGGCCACCGCGATCACCGCATGTGACCAACGTGACCCGACCCAGACTCCTGCACGGGTCCATTTTTAGAGACCCGCACCCGCCCAGAACCGTTAACATTCCACCTGTTACTGCCCGTGCCCGTGATAACCCAGAACTAACACAGGACTAACCCAGAACTAACCCAGGACTAACCCAGAACTAACCCAAGACTAACCCAGGACTAACCCAGACTAACCCAGGACTAACCAGGACTAACACAGACTAACCCAGGACTAAACCAGAACCAGGACTAACCCAGGACTAACCCAGGACTAACCCAGACTAACCCAGAACTAACACAGGACTAACCCAGAACTAACCCAAGACTAACCCAGGACTAACCAGGACTAACCACAGGACTAACCCAGGACTAACCAAGACTAACCCAGGACTAACCAGGACTAACCCAAAACTAACACAGGACTAACCCAGGACTAACCCAGAACTAACCCAGGACTAACCAGGACTAACACAGGACTAACCCAGGACTAACCCAAGACTAACCCAGGACTAACCCAGGACTAACACCAGGACTAACACAGGACTAACCCAGGACTAACACAGGACTAACACAGGACTAACCCAGGACTAACACAGGACTAACCCAGGACTAACACAGGACTAACACAGGACTAACCAGGACTAACACAGGACTAACCAGGACTAACACAGGACTAACACAGGACTAACCCAGGACTAACCAGGACTAACACAGGACTAACCCAGGACTACAGGACTAACCCAGGACTAACACAGGACTAACACAGGACTAACCCAGGACTAACCCAGGACTAAGGTGCGCCCGTGTAGACCATCTGGTGACCGCAGGTGAAAGGACCGCTGCAGACCTTTAATCAAATCTGTCTGTTTATCTTTTATTTCCTTACATGTGTTTTAATTACTAAAAGAAATTGAAAAATTGAAAAACAAACTCTTTGAGCGTGGTCACCTCTTCACAGATCTGACCTGTAACTTGGCCTAGTGGTCTTGTCTCATGTTTCATGTTTTGGAACATGAAAATAACAATTTTGAGTTTTGCATCTATGAATCTCTGCTTTGGTTTTAAAGTAAAATGTGAAATATTTAAGGATCATAGTTGTATTATAAAGAATTTTATACATTAAAAAAATTGTATAAATATTGATATCATAAATATTAAGAATGTAAAGACTGTTTAATAAATTATCAGACGACGTTAGTGAAATGACCGATAGGGAAAAAAAACTACAGTATGATGTACCATATTTTTCAGATTATAAGGAGTAATATCAATAATGTTGAATTCTCTCGTCTATTTTCATACATAAACACGCACTGGATTATAAGGAGCATTAAGTGAAACAAACGGACGACATTTGAAGACTGATCCTTCGTCCAGGCGTCCACGATCCATCGGCAGATCGTGGTGTAATTCGCCCGGCGTTTCCTCCTTGTCTTGGTGAATGTGGATTATGAATGTGAATGTGGGCGGAAAAGTTTTGTTGTTTTCTACGAGGACGACTCAAATATACATTGAGTAATAATGTGTTTAATGCAGCTTTGAGCACATTTGTTTACGTTTTACAGAAACGAAACTTAAAACCACATGACTCATTTGCATAAACTATAAGAGCTGAAAAAAACCAGCTCGCTCCTTGTGCGCTGATGCGGTTCAGCTTCTGTCGGACTAAGGAAGGTAAATTGGGCTTTACTCCGTGAGTCTCCTGACTACAGCAGCCGTAATTCTCCGACAAAGCCTCAAGTGGTGCGGCTTCGCAGTTCACCAAAGTCGTACTAAAACATTTTGACAGATTTTTGACGCCGTGTACCACATAAAATCAGTTCGAGGTCAGTAAACACAACCAGAACTAATACATAAGGCGCACTGATGATTTTTGAGAAAATTAAAAGAATTTTAAGCACGCCGTATAGTCTGAAAAATGGTTTTGAGTCCAGAATTTTACAAACTTTTCTAATAAAACCAATTTATTTATTATTATTCTTTCAAGTTTAGATGATCATCCACAACGACGCCTAGAAATTTGTTGGATGAGACTCTATTTTAGGTCTAGTGAGAACCAAAATACTTTCGAAACGTCATTCCTGAAACATCCCTGCGCTCTCAGCTGTTGTCTGAAGCCACCAGAGCGGGTCAAAGGTCGTCCAATCAGATTACACTATCAGTAACACAAACACGGCCTCCCCCCGCTCGCTCTTTCTCTCTTTCTGCCTCACATCTGCGGCGTATTACCTCCGCACCTGGGTCTCTGCTCTGGGGTCTGGTCTGGTCCCGGTCTGTGTGGTCCAGCGTGGATCTAAACCGGTCTCAGGTCCTCAGAAGTCCCCCCACTCGTTCATGTGGACTACATTATGAGCAGCGATTGAGAAAGTCTAAGAGAAAGACTTTGCTTTGTACAGAAAAGGAAATTGTCTTCAGCTGCTGTGGCTGGTCCGGTGTGTGTGCGGTTACTGTAAGGACGGATACAGTCTGGAGACAAAATACAAAAGAGAGAAAATCCAACGAGAAAGTTTTTTTTTTTAAGGTCCATATTACACTATTTTCTGATTTTAATGCAGTTTCCTGATCCCAAACAGACCTGGAGTTGTGTTTTGTTTCATTCACATGTTTAACACTGTCACTGTAGTCTTCGCAGTGTTGGGAAGGTGACTTTTAAAATTTAATCCCCTACAGATTACAGATTACACACACCAAAATGTAGTTTGTAACGTAATCCATTAAATTACTTAAAGTGAGTAACGTAATCTGAATACTTTGGATTACTTGGTTTGTTGTAGAGAAGCAAAGATGAGAATACTTAACTGTATTAAAAATATTATTAATAGAAGAGGAGGAGACACGTCCGCGCAGCATGATTCAGTCCTGTTAAATCCTGTTTTAGTCCTAGTTTTAGTCCTGGTTTAGTCCTGGTTTAGTCCCGGTTTAGATCTAGTTTTAGTCCTAGTTTTAGTCCTAGTTTTTTAGTCCTGGTTTTAGACCTGGTTTAGTCCCGGTTTAGATCTAGTTTAGTCCTAGTTTTTAGTCCTAGTTTTAGTCCTGGTTTAGACCTGGTTTAGACCTGAATTTTAGTTCTGGTTTAGATCTGGTTTTAGTCCTGGTTTAGACCTGGTTTAGACCTGATTTTAGTTCTGGTTTAGATCTGGTTTTAGTCCTGGTTTAGATCTAGTTTAGACCTGGTTTAGACCTGGTTTAGACCTGGTTTAGATCTGGTTTTAGTCCTTGTTTTAGTCCTGGTTTAAACCTGGTTTAGATCTGGTTTTAGTCCTGGTTTAGATGTGGTTTTAGTCCTGGTTTAGATCTAGTTTAGACCTGGTTTAGACCTGGTTTAGTCCTGGTTTAGATCTAGTTTAGATCTGGTTTTAGTCCTGGTTTAGACCTGGTTTAGACCTGGTTTAGATGTAGTTTAGTCCTGGTTTAGACCTGGTTTAAATTTTCAGCAATGAGTGGAATTATCAAAAAAAAAAAAAAAAAAAAGAAAAGAAAAGAAAGTAAATGAATATAAAAATAATGTAAAAACAGGACAATATCGCCGTGTGATCCATTTATTTTAACAAAGTAACTGAAACAGTAACTGTAACTGAATACAGTTACTCATCATTTGTACTCTGATTACATAACTCCGGTACATGTAATCTGTTACTCCCCAACACTGAGTATTTGAGACCGGTCTTGGTCTCTCGACCGGCCTAGAGTTTTTTGAGTTTTTGCGGTCTTGGTCTCGTCTCAGACTCAAGCGTATTTGGACTCGGTCTCCAGTGATCTTTTCTATCGTTTCACTCAGCCTCAGCTCAAACTGTACGACCAAATCGCAGGGTTTAAAAGTTCACGGCTCCTGGAACCCAAAACATGCTACACAGGTCTCCGAGAACAGTTGATATATATATATATATATATATATATATATATATATATATATATATATATATATATATATATCAGTTAAATACAATCAATCAATGAATCTGTCCAGGGACGACAGACGGACACGAACACCGATGCTTCAACCTGGTACAAGCATCTCTCCTGCTAAGGTTAATGTAAAAATCATGCGCTGTCCCTGTCTCAAATAAATAAATAAATAAACAGTGTTGGGAAGGTGACTTTTAAAATGTAATCCCCTACAGATTACAGATTACATAACCCAAAATGTAGTTTGTAAAAGAATCCATTAAATTACTTAAAGTGAGTAATGTAATCTGAATACTTTGGATTAGTTGATTTGCTGTAAAGAAGCAAAGACGAGGAAATCTTCACATAAGATGTTTTATCTGATAAAAGAAAATAAAAAGTCCAGACTTTACTGAACCAAATTAAAAATATTATTGATAAAAGATGAGGAGACACGTCCACACAGCAGGATTTAGTCCTGTTAAATCCTGTTTTAGTCCTGGTTTTAGACCTGGTTTAGACCTGGTTTAATTTCCGGGAATGAGTGAAATTACGAATACAGTTACTCATCATTTGTACTCTGATTACATAACTCCGGTACTTGTAATCCATTACTCCCCAACACTGTAAATAAACGACTTCAACAGAGTGAAACCCTCACGAGAGGCGACTGGATTTCAAAAAGGTTTGATATTTCTGCGACCTAAGATCGGGAGCTGGTCGTGAGGTATTAATCGCTTTTTGTGACTCCATGTTTACTACACAATTAAGACAAAACTCCCAAAAACTGTCATACGAGTGAAAAATTGGCTCAAAAAAGGCCAAAAATCACACACTGTACTCACGGCTTTAGGAACTTGAAAAGACAGGGTTAAAAATCCCACCAACTTTCTTCAGTTTTGTGTGAAGTGTCAGTGCAAGTTCTCTAAACGAAGAGGTTCTCAAACTGTGAGGGCCCAGAAAAGGGGAGTGTTTCAGTGCAGTACAGTTTTCTTGTCTTATTTTAAGCTTAAATGAACATATATCGGATAAAATGGAGATAGATTTATAAAAAACATTGATATATTTGTGCCAAAATAACTGTAAAATACAAATAAATGTCAAAAATGATAAAGATGGTCTTGATTTGGTCTCGATGGGCCGTGGTCTTGGTCTTGTCTCGGTCTCGACCCTCAGAGGTCTTGGTCTTGTCCTGGTCTCGGGACCCTGGGGTCTGGTCTTGGTCTCGATTAGTGCGGTCAACACTATTTAACACACAACCCCTGAGTTCTTTTCTTAAACCGAACTGTTCCACCTTGTGATGTCATGCGGTAATACAGGAAGTGCTCCACTGTGTTTTTAGACCCCATACACCTTCACGAGAATCAGTTGGATAATTTCAGCCATGGAATTTTTAATCTTCACTGAAAAAACACAGCTGGGACCAAACAATGTCCCTTTCCCGCACTTTTTGAACCACTTAAGGACTGTGGGACCTTTACTTTTACAGCCCCTGACTCCAGGTAAGTTTTCTGAGGATGTAACAACTAGAGGTGGGACATTAACACTTTAATTATGATTAATTCATAGCAAAAAAAAAATAAATAAAATTAAGTTGCCTAAACAATGCAGAATGTTTGTCAGTGCAGCATGTTGTTCTACGCCGATTATACTGATCCCACGGTTCTAACTAGAACAATGGAGCATGAAAACGCTCTGTGTAAATTTCTATTCAATTCCTGCTCAGTCATGGTACGCCAATTATACTGAAATATCTAAACAATGCTCATGTGAACAGAAATACCAAATGGAAATGTTTACGGTACATGATCTTGAAACAGGATTTTGATACATGTTATTTTATTACATGATTGTGAATTGTAAACCAAGAAACAGCGGTAAAAGCTGAATATTGAAATGAAAATACATGATTGTATAAATAAATATGGCAGAAGTGAGGCACGTTTTTACAGGAAACATTGAATCTGTCCAACAGGTCCAGAACCTGGCTGTGTTACACTGGACATTAACACGTTAACTATGATTAATTCATTACAAAGGAAAAAATGCACACAAAATATTAACGCATTTTATCGCAGTTTGTGTGGAACCAATGTGGAACCTTTGTCAGTGCACCATGTCGAGGTTCGCAATTATACTGACGCACTCAGTTCTAACTACAACAGTGGAGTATGAAAATGCTCTGTGTACATTTCTATTTTTAAAAAAATGATCTAATGGAAGTATTGACAAAAGTGTTATTTATTGTAAACTGTGCAGAAAAGAGTTTCATATCACAGAAGCTCCTCAACCCTACGAGACCATTTAAACCAGGGGTGTCAAACATACGGCCCGGGGGCCAGATCCGGCCCTCCAAGACCTTTAATCTGGCCCTCGGCTGATTTTCTACTAAAATATTTTCATCATATTTCTATTAAAATATTGTTAATTTTCTGTGGTGTTTATCACAGCAGCGTCTCCAGCGTCTCTGTACGTGGCTCCTCCCACCAGAGCAGCACAAATGAAGACTTGTCTCTTTCCAAACGCTCTTAAAGGACGATCGTTTTGACTGTTGACCGTGACACCCTCATCAGAAAAATGTCCAACATGAAAAAAGTGGAGCCGAGTGCAGGATTTTAAAACAAAACTGAACTTATTCCTGTTTACAGACAAGTTCATGTTAAAACATTGTGTTGAAATTGCATTTTTCTTAAAGTTTCAGGTTGTTCATAATATTATAATATTTTGTAAAAGAAAAAGTTCATCAATTAAAAAAGATTTCTGTCATAGATTTGTGTTTCTCTGCACAAATATTTGAACTTATTGTTATTTTTGGGGTTTATATGACATGAGTTTTCTGATCCGACGCCTTTGGATCAAAGTCGGTTGGATACGACCCCCGGAACAAAATGAGTCTGACACTCCTGGTTTAAACCTAAAACATGTGACAGCGACACAGAAACTGCTGGAGCTGCTGGCAGGAGAAGTTCTGCTCCGAGTACAAACAGGAGACAACAAACTAGAACAAATGACTGGCTTCAGGAAGAAAATGAGTAAATGAGTAAGGCAAATATTATGTGATTAATAGAGAGTAATTAATTCCAAAGCCTGTAGTTGATTAGATTATTGTTTTTAATCAAGTCCCACCCCAGTAACAACATTCTAACATGGCTTAAACTTCACAAGAGTCAATTTTGCATAATATCGGACCTTTAAAGATTGACTATGTAACTTTTCTAGTGAAAACTTGACCATAAGCTTGTCTCTTTGTACATTATTGACATTATTTCTTCATTAAATTGGCATTAAACCTACTTGTAGGCCCAGGTTGGTGCACTGGGTAAAACAGATGCTCATAGTTTGTCCCGTGGAACAGATCACATGGATTTGGAAAGGAAAGTTGGAATTGTTTGACGAGGTGTGGGCTCCTCTTAAAAATTTTGTAGGGAATCTTAATTTGACGGATGGTGCTGAGGATGATTGAGAGTATTCTGGTTTTATTTATTTATTTCTATTATATTTTTATGTATATATGTATACATTTTATATTTTTATGGTGTGTATATATATGTTTATATTTATTGATATTTGGATTGGGAGAAAAAATGTATGTATGGCTATAACTTAATTTTCTAACTGTTAGGTTGATCTGTAATTGTTTTTTTTTGTTTTGTTTGTTTGTTTGTTTTTATGTACATGTCTGATAGATTGTGTGGTTGTGCTTTTATAATGTACAAAACGAAATAAAAACATTGTTACAAAAAAAAATTGGCATTAAACAGATCTATCTCCATACAGAGACAAGCAGGAGCCATTACAGGTCAGATCTATGGAGTGGCGGTCCAGCTCATGGTAAGAGTGCATGTTTTTCAGGGTATTTTTGAGCGAACACTCCTGTAATAAATAAAAATGAAAGATAAGAAGGTTTAATACACTACTGTGGAACATTCTAGACAAATTCATGGAAAGGGAAGTTTATTTGTACAGCACAGTTTGTACACAAAGTAATTCAAAGTGATTTACAGAATAAGAAATGCATTAAAATCACAATAAAAACAAATGAAAACATAAATAATCACCATCAAATTAACATTAAAAAAGAAGAGCATGAAATAAAACCCATTTTTACCTATTTTTAAGACAATAAATTTAAAAAATCAGTAAAAACAAACCTGAAAAGTCTTGGGTGTTGAAGGTCCCCGCTCTGGTCTGTGGACTGTGACATTTGACTGATCTTTATCGGAGTCACATGACCCGCCGTGTCCTGCAGTCAACACAAACAAACAGAGCTCTGTCAGCGCAGACAGGACAAAAGACTGAGGCCCAACGTTTGCGCCGCGGCTAAAACGGACCCTAATGGAAGGTAATGGGGTCACTGAGCTGAAGCTGAAAAACATAAACAAGCTCACAGAGACCGGAGAACAAAGACACACGGGCTAATCTGCTCTCCGGTGAACTTATTCTGATCCTTGTTTAGTCTTAGTCCTGAGGCTTTAGTCCAGGTTTGGAAAAGTTGGTCCACAAAGTTTATTAAAGAGCCCATATTGATTACTCTACTTTCTGATCTATATTATAATGTTATTTCGTCATCACAAACAGACCTGGAGGCTCAGAGAATAGATTTTAAAGTGGTTCTGTTTGTGTACAAGTCTCTCCATGGCCGAAGTACCAAAGTCCATCTGTGACATGTTAGTGTCATATGAACCTACCCTGAGGACCGGCCTCCTGCTGGTGCCCAGAGTCACGACTGAACACGGGGAGTCAACGGTTCAGTTCCCATCTTTTACATGCAGTCGGCAATTTCTCCTCTGAAAACGAACCTAAAAAACTCCGACTAGAGTGGAGAAGTACAGTTTGCGTGTACAGTGATCCCTCGTTTAATAACCTGTGATAGGTGAAATCAGCAAAGAAGTCATCTTTATGTTTAACAATTATTATATCTGTTTAAGTCTGTAAAACCCCTCAGCACAAACTTTACACACTTTTCTCAGACTTAAAACTTGTTGCTGCTGCCGTCCTTTTGTTATTTTCCTTCTTCTTTATGTAACAAACTGATGATTCATTAATTCTGTAATAGAGCCGTACAGCGCAGAGTCCCGCACGGGTCCATTTTTGGAGACCCGACAAGACTAAACCAGGACTAACCCAGGACTGATTCCAGGACTGAAGAGGAGGACTAAACCAGGACTGAACTAGAACTAAAACAGGAGTAAAAAAGGACTAAACCAGGACTGAAAGAGGACGCACTGTCAGGACGGGCATTCATAATGTTAGGTGAATTTAGCATGATCAGCACATAATTTCCCACATGATGCAGGAGAAAGGACCTGCACAGAGCTCCGTACCTCACAGAGGTAAGAGCGGCAATTGCCCGATGGCGCTTCGTGGACACCCTGCTCAGTGTTCTCTCTCTTAAGTCCAAGATTAGTCCTGGTTTAGACTTGGTTTAGTCCTGACCCACCCGTGTGTAATTACTACCCGCCCGTAATACGCAATACATAAAAAAATAATAAAACTGCGAAATGGTGAAACCGCCAAAGGTGAACCGCGATACAGCGAGGGACGACTGTACATGCAAAACGAAAATGAATCTTTTTTTAAAATCTGACTAGAGTAAAGATTTTGGAGTTTTAGGAGCTGATGAGCCAAAAGTGTGACCAGTGTTTCCCTTTTGTTCTGATGATGATGATAATGATGATAATGATGATGATGATGATGATGATGATGATGATGATGGAGCATTCAGAGCAGCAGTCGCGTTTCTTCTGTGTTTGTGTTTAGTCAGCGAGCCAAAGTCTCGAAAGCTCAAAAAAATGGGTTGAACCTGACATGATCTGCCATACATTTTATCTGTGTTGTTTTTTTTTGTTGTTGTTGTTGACTTTGACCAATAATTGGAGGGTCTGCTGTTCCGAAAATATCGCCAAAAAATAAAATAAAATAAAACTTGTGGCCATTTTAGTGTGTATACCTTTAATTTTTTTGTAGAAAGTTTTGCAGAGGGAAGCGGCGGTGAAGGCTCGGTCCCCCAAGTTCCACTGCTTTGTCCTGATGAGAGTGAGGAGGGTTGATGTGAATGAAAAAGTTTTTGAAGACGATGCCACGAGCCATGTGCAAACATCGCCTCAGTTTCATGCAGCTAAAACCTGGAACAGTCTCCCTGAAGATGTGAGACAGACTCTACTTTGACTCAAAACGGTTCTGTTTAGCTCCACATGACTGAAAGGTTTACATCCTACTCGCTTCTCTCTCATTTAATCAATCTCTTTTTTTAAATTTGATGCTAATTATTCATGTTTTGATTTGTTTTTATTGTGATTTTAATGCATTTCTTATTCTGTAAAGCACTTTGAATTACTTTGTGTACGAATTGTGCTGTACAAATAAACTTGCCTTGCTAAATATAATTACTTGAATCATTTGAACCTGGAATTGCCTCGTTTCTACAAAAAAAAAAATGATAAAAGGAGCTGTTAACTTTAACTTAAACTGCTTCATGATATAACAAGGTGGAAAAGAGCATTTACAGCACTGGAGATGTCGACAGACTAATAATCAAGAATTGCGCAAACGTGGAAATGAAAACAAAACACAACTCCAGCTTCTAACGTGACTTAAAAGCTCACAAGAGTCCATTTTGTGCAATACAGGACCTTAAAACAAGAAAATGCCCAATAGTTCTAGGTGTTAGTGTTTGGGAATGAAAGAAATTTGGTAAAGGGCCCAAACCAGAGAGAGACCATTTCAGAATTTACCGCCCAAGAGGAGGCTCACAAATGTAAAGAATGCGGTTCCCATGTGACTGTCTCCAGATCCGACCCTGGTCTAGATTAAACTGGATTTGGTTCCTGGACTCCTGCGGTGTTTCAAAGACGACGTTCACTGATAAGAACTGCCTCCTGGTGTGGGCCAGACTGACGGGACTGACTAACAGATTTCCTACTGCCACTGCTTCTGTTGATACTGCTACTACTGCTGCGTAGTACTACTTCTTACTTCTACAACCAACTCGAGCTTGTACTGGGATTGCTACTACTGCTACTGCACTTACTATAGTACTATTACACCCGATAATGTACATTTCCACTACTCCAGATTGCTTTTTTTTGCCACTACAGCTTTTTTGGGAAGGTCTAATGGCCCGTTTTGATCAGCCATACTCAGCCCTACTCTACTCAGCTCGACTTGGCCCGCTTGTGTTTCCATTACTCTGTAGTATCTGGTACCGTATCCATGGAAACTATCCACAACAAATCAATATCTACGGAAAAACCTTGGATTCCTGAAGTCTGAGTCTGTCTGCGCAGGTGAGTCTGGATCTGTCTGCGCAGGTGAGTCTGGTCTGTCTGTCTGTCTGCGCAGGTGAGTCTGTCTGTGAGTCTGTCTGCGCAGGTGAGTCTCAGGTGAGTCTGTCTCTGTCCTGCAGAGTCTGAGTCTGAGTCTGTCTGTCTGCGCAGGTGAGTCTGGGTCTGTCCGCAGGTGAGTCTGGTCTGTCTGCGCAGGTGATCTGTCTGGTGTCTGTCTGCGCAGGTGAGTCTGGGTCTGTCTGCGCAGGTGAGTCTGTCTGCGCAGTCTGGGTCTGTCTGCGCAGGTGAGTCTGTCTCTGTCTGTCTGCGCAGGTGAGTCTGTCTGAGTGTCTGTCTGCGCAGGTGAGTCTGTCTGTCTGTCTGCGCAGGTGAGTCTGTCTGGGTCTGTCTGCGCAGGTGAGTCTGGTGTCTGTCTGCGCAGGGTGAGTCTGTGTCTGTCTGCGCAGGTGAGTCTGAGTCTGTCTGCGCAGGTGAGTCTGTGTCTGTCTGCGCAGGTGAGTCTGGTCTGTCTGCGCAGGTGAGTCTGAGTCCGTCTGCGCAGGTGAGTCTGGGATCTGTCTGTGCAGGAAAGTCTGTTTTTTGTCTGCGTAGGTGAATCCAAGTCTGTCTGCGCAGGTGAGTCTAGTTGTTTTAAGTCCAGAAAGCACATTTAAAACACAAGATTCAGCTAAATGTTTGAATAATTTAACAGATTATAACGTTTCAGAAAAAGTATGTGAACAAGACTGTAAACAGAACTACTTTTAGTGCATTTGGCATCGGTCCAGAGAGTGAAAACAACCTTACTGTGAGCAGGTTTGGCTCTGAACAGATCTTTGTGTAATTTGGCCTGGTCGCGTTGTATGTTTTATTCTGATTTTAATACCTTATAGTGGAATATTCCAGGTAAAGCAAAAAGGTCTTTTTTTAAAACCTTCTCCTCTTGTTGCTGGTTTATCTCCCTCACCACTGTGGAGTTTCCTGCTGAAGGAAGCAGACCACAGTCCAGTCCAACAGGAAGGACAGGACATGAGGGACAAGGACACAACATTTTATTTATGTCATCTCACTGCCCTAGATATGTCACGTTTAAGGTACTTTTTATAGAGACGCTGCTACTGCTATTAAAACCACTACTGCTAACCAATACCGTGTACTTATGTCAAAGAGTTACTTTTTTAAACTGCAAAAGGAGGAAGTATTTAGTTTAGTAATTAAACCTTTCTACTTTTCACAAACACTTTCTCCACACATCACCAGACACATGCACAGGTTTAGACACAGTGAAATGAAGTTACCTGACCAGCCAGTCTCTTCTTGTTACCTCCTTATGAACGGTGGTTTTGAAAACTTTTTGTAGTTTGCACTCAGTATTTAACGTCATATCATTGGATTTAACTAAGGCCCCTTCCACACTAGTTTGTATACGAGTCGTTTTCGCAAGGTACATCAGTGTCACATCGCACCATCTGTCACTGTTTGAGCAAATGTGGACTTCATGTGAGGACACCACTGCTGAGAGAAAATCATAAAAAAGTGAGACTGGAGTTTGCCACAGTGCATATTGACAAGCCACAAAGCTTCTGGGAGAATGTTCTTTGGACAGATGAGGCAGAACTAGAGCTCTTTGGCAAAGCACATATGTTCACATGACAAAAATGAAGCAGACCAAGAAAAGAACTCT
>NW_026571299.1:3776090-3798590 GCF_026225935.1 Boleophthalmus pectinirostris | reverse complement strand
AAACTACCTCATGTTTGATGTGGTATTTGTGTGTAAGTGTAAGTGTGCGTGCCGCCTTAGTCGTTTACGTTCAGAAGTTTCATAACATTCCTCGGTTTTGACCTTGATGAATCCCGAGCGCTACAACCATGTGAAGAATGTAGAGCAGAGGACACTGTGGGATTCTACAACTTTTACGAGATGAATAAAAAAAAAAAAAAATGCTGCAAGGACTCGGAGCAATTTGCGGAAACCAGAGACATGCTGTATCTCTGTGCTGTGGAACTTTAAGTAACTATGATGCTGTGTCATCCAGGGATCTTAACCTGTAGCTCGAGAGACACCAGGAGCTCTCCACCAGAAGTAGGACTTGCAAATCATGACTTGGACTTGAGTCAGACTTAAGTCAATATTTTTAGGACTAAGACTTGGGACTCGACTTGGACTTGAAGGTCAGTGATTTGAGAAGACTTGAGAATCACTGTTAAATCTGAATTCCTTCTATTCTGATCATAATGATTCACATTAAGATCTGAGTGAAAACGACGTAATACATCTGCTGTTAACAATGATAATAATATTTAATAATGCAGATCTCATCACAGATTTTTTTTAAAGTAAGGTTATTTAGTCTAGTTTAGATTTATCCCAGAAATATATCAGTTTTGTTTTGCAAAAGTTAAACATAAGTTTTCGTTTTTAGCCATAAGATTTGGATGAGAATTATTAGAATAACTTGGTCTCAAAATCCAACAGTTTAATAACCCGTGCGTAATCTTTGTTATTGATCCGTGTGTTTAATCTGCGTGGTGCATGTTGTTCGCATTAGAGTTGACAGTCTGCCTCACTTGTTGGGCGACGGAAGCGGCTCCGTGGGCTCCACCTGTCGCATTTTGGCAACGCTCTTGTGGTCCGCGGAGGTTAGTTTGAGGACTACATCAGAGGATCCCGGCAATGATGAGGTCGCGACGTCATCGTTTTCCAAAAGCTGCAGTTTGCTCGTCCACACCACAACACAACGCCGGCGTTCTCAGATTTCTCCACTCTGGAACCCGTTCTCAAAAACCCACAATTTTCGCCACCACAAATCTCCAACTCCATGTGGACAAAAGGCCAAAACGAATCAAAACTTTACTGTAATCCGTGTATCATTCGTTCATTCGTTTTTCAATATAAAACCAAAAATAAGAAAACGAAAAAACTTCTTCGTTATTTGTCTCCAAAACCAAAATGAAAAAAACGGATAACGATTCGTTTTTTTCAGTTTTCGATTTTGTGTTTAAATGAAGAATGGAAAAAACGGATAACGGCCATTTCCCGTTTTACGTGACTTCTGTGACTGCGATGCCGAACTTTTGCACCGGGTACGGACTGAACTAGGACTGATCCAGGTCCGAGACCAGACCGGGACTAGAGCGGGAAGAGAGCGGGACCAGAGCAGGACCAGAGCGGGACTGGGGCGGACTCCAAGCTTTGACTCCACGGGGTCCAAGCCTCAGCTTCGAGCTCCGGCCCTGCCGTGGGCTCTGAGCCTCCTATCTGGTCTCGGTCTTGTCTCTGTCTCAGGCCCGCTCTGGTGCCGGTCTGGTCCCAGTCTCAGTAGCGCTCTGGTCCCGGTCTGATCCCGGACCTAGTCCATTTGAACCAAAAGCTCTTCGTTCGGTTCATTTTCGTTGGTGAGAAAGCGTCAGTCGGATGCTTTGCACCACCTCAGAACCAGCCACGGTTCTGGAGCAGCCCATCCGGACCTGTAGTCCACAGAACATTCTCACTTTCCCCGCACGGAACCAGCGCGGAGACGATGACACGGAACCGCTCGGACCGCTGGTCTCGGTCTCAGTTCCGCTCTGGTCCCGCTCTGGTCTCGGACCTGGATCAGTCCTGGTTCACTCCGTACGCGGTGCAAAAGTTCGGCATCGCAGTCACAGAAGTCACGTAAACGGGAAACGGCCGTTATCCGTTTTTTCCATTCTTCATTTAAACACAAAATCGAAAACTGAAAAAACGAATCATTATCCGTTTTTTCATTTTGGTTTTGGAGACAAATAACGAAGAAAACTGTTGTTTTTTCGTTTTCTTATTTTTGGTTTTATATTGAAAAACGAATGAACGAATGATACACGGATTTACTGTTTCGAACAAAAAAAACTTTGTCGTGTGGATAGGCCTAAAAGTTTGGTGTAATTTTTGACACTTTGAGTTATTGCTTTGCCTTGAATGTTCATCAGTGTGGCATTAAACGTACCTATCTCCATGGGAACAAGGCCAGATCTGTGGAGACGTGATCCTTCTCACTGTAAGTCAAGTATTTTTGAGCAATGCAAACATAATCAAACAACTTCAAGATGATTTAACGTTGCACCGTGGAACATTTGAGCCAAAGCAATAACATCTCCACGGAGACAAGATTACGTAGTGCATCTTTAAAATGTTTCCCAGCCGCAGCAGTGGTGTGAACGTGCCGTCGTGTTTACTTCGGTGTGGTTTGCTGTGGATGGAGTTAGAGTTAAATGTTGGTTTTGTGGCGCAGACGGTAAAAAGCTCCAGACCGTAATACTCCCCTGTCCTCTGCGGTCTGTGATCCTGTCATCTCTCCTCTGTCATCATCGCGTGGATCCGAGGAGACTTGAGGCTCCGTCACCTGCCTGTTTCTACGGATATGTCACCGCTCTGTCTGGAATGTTCCACGGTATGGCATTAAACAGCCCAATCTTACTTTAATTCAGTTATTAGAGGTGGTTTTGTAGCTGAAAAATACCTAGAAAAACAGGCATTCTGACTGTGAGCTCTGACCTGTAACTTGGACTGGTTTGGTCTCTGTGAAGATAAAAAGGTTTAATGCCATAAGTAATAACGTCATCTTGGAGAAAAGCATTTGATGGACGCTCCACCAGAAAAGTTACACAATGCACCTTTAACCTGGATTAAACGTGGAACTAAACCTGGACTAGATCAGAGAAAGAGAGAGAGGGAATTTCCCCGAGGGAAATTCAAGTTCAGCTGCAGTTTAGCTGGCCTGGACCCGCCTCGCCACATTTGTTTACATTTAACAGAAATAAAACTTAAAACCACATGGCTCATTTGCATAAACTATATTCTCGGACAATCCATCAAGCGGTGCGGCGTCGTAGTTTGCCAAAGTCATACTACAACATTTTGATTTTTGAGCGCCGTGTACCACAGAAAATCGGTTCAAGGTGAGTAAGCACAACCAGAATTAATACATAAGGTGTGTCGGATTATAAGGCACACTGTCAATTTATCAGAAAATGTAAGGATTTTAAGTGCGCCTTATAGTCCAAAAAATACGGTACTTTGTGTATGAATTGTACTTAACAAATAAACTTGCCTTGCCTGTCTTCTTTGATTAGCCTTATTGGTTCATTTGGAAATATTATTTAGTTGTTTTGGGAACTTTTATAACTTTATGTAAAACCCATTTTTGTTATTGCACTCACTTACATTTGGGTTCGGTCAAGTGGTAACGGAGGGAAACGGGCAGATTTTTGACATTCAAATGTCTCTTATTCAGAAACTAGAGGGACTATTGAAATAAGTAAAGTATCAGAATGTAGGAAAGAGTTACACTCCAACAGGGTCAAGTTAAACCTGTGATATTCTTTCAAGTTGTTGACAAAAAATTTAAAAACTCATGTCGGTAACGGAGGGAATGAAATATGCAGCACTTTTTGGGCAATAAATCCAAACAGTGATAACTCTTGGTTCTCACTTACATATCCTTAACAAACTGGTTTGAATATTTGCTTCATATAGTTTTCTACCATATGGTACAAGATTAGGTTGAAAAACCTCTGACTTTTTGAGTCATGAGATTTTTTATTAAGAAAGTCATGGTAACGGAGGGAAAAGTAACGGAGGGAAAATTGTGCAAACAAGTAGCACAAGAAGGTGCATGATTTTACATAATTTGTCGCTTTTTCCTTCTGAAAACTTAAAATTTTTATCATTTTAAATTATTATTATTATTTTTTTAAAAAAAAAAATCATGTACCCTCATCAACAGTTCAAAGATGGAATAACACAAGATATGATGAAATACATCCATTTATTTTGACATTTGGGAAATAATTTTTGTTCCATGTTTCATACATGGTCTGAACTTTCCAAAAATGGTACAGAAAAAAGTACATATGTATCTGTTCAATACATTTTTATATCAGATGAATTAACTTGAATTTTTGGCCTTGTTGTTTACTTCTGCTTGACTGGGCCCAAAAGTTACACAGTGCACCTTCGTAGATAGTTAAATTGAATGCCGTACTGTAGAACATTTCATGAAAAAAAATCAACATCTACATGAACTCAAACACATTTCGGACCCTCTACCAGAAAAGTTACACAGTGCACCTTTAAACGGGACCAAACTGAGCCTGGTTTGAGCTAATGGGATTCTGCGGGTAAGAAAAGTCTGTTGTGAGCCGAGCAGGTGGATGGGAAAGAGTCATTTACTTTACTGCTTTTCATGTGGCCACTCACTAAACCACAAAACTGTTTCCACATTTTCATTTAAGGTTCAAAGCAAAAAAAAAACAAAAAACAAAAAAAAAAAACCCAAAACTTAAAGACTTAATGAAAGGGCCCATATTAGTCTGTTTTCTGATCTAGGTTCCAATGTTGTTTCCTCGTCACGAACACACCTGGAGTTGTGTTTTGTTTCATTCGCACATGTTTAACACACAAACACACCTGTTCGAGAGAAACACTCTGTTCCACCATGTGATGTCATATGGTAATGCAACTTGAAGTGCTCCACTGTGCATTTAAATTCCATTCACCTTCACTAGAATCATCTGGATGATTGCAGCCCCGGAATTGCCAATTTTCTTTTGAACTAAAGTAAAACGTAGCTGCTAACTTGAAAATTACAGCTTCTTGACATCACAAGGTGGAACAGAGCATTTTGAGCTTTGCAAATGCAGACAGAATACTCAAACATGTGAAACAAAACACAACTCCAGGTCTGTTTTTGACGAGAAAACAATATTATAACCTGACTTAAAGCTTAAAGCAACAAAAAAAAAAAAAAAAAGTCAAGTCAAAATTTAAGATGAGGAAAAGAAAAAAATAATTTGAAATGTTGAATAAAAGTTTTGAAATATTTTGACAGCCATTTAAATAATTCACCTTTTTAAATAGTTTTTCTGTTTGTTACATTCACATGACATTAAACATATCTGTATATCTGTGTCAAGAATACCATAAAACTGAAAATTATGAATTAAAGTATAAATGAAATAAGCTAGAATTGCATATTTTGAAGTTTTGCATGTAGGTTTCTTTACTGTTTCTTGACTAGCACAGCCCCTCCACTCTGTTTCTCTATATTTCACTACAACATGAGTAAAACTTATCTCGAAATACTAGTTTGTAATTTTTCTAAGTCAGGTTTGCGAAGGATTCTCACTGCGCGGCTCGTGAGCTGCATGCGGCTCGCCAAACTTTAATTGGTGGCTGTCAAGCTTATGCCAAAAATAGAAACACAGCCAATATATTTTGTCAAATGTGCGGATAAACATATAGTGAACATCTGCATTACACTAAGTATAAATCAAGGCTTAATTAATGGTGTTTCCTAAAGGGGGCGCCGCGACACCAGCAACCAGTGATGCACGGGTCCGTGTAAAAACGACCGACGCTTTCAACTAACCGCAACTACGACAGCAAACAAATATCTGACCCGCTGCCTGAGTCGCATTTAAAAGTAAACCTGCTCTGGATTAAGATAATCAAAATAAAGTGACAGACATAAATAAAGTGACCGACATTAATAAAGTGACCGACATAAATAAAGTGACAACATAACTAAAGTGACCGACGTAAATAAAGTGACGGACATGAATAAAGTGACCGACATAAATAAAGTGACGGACATGAATAAAGTGACCGACATTAATAAAGTGACCGACATAACTAAAGTGACCGACATAAATAAAGTGACGACATAACTAAAGTGACCGACATAAATAAAGTGACGACATAACTAAAGTGACCGACGTAAATAAAATGACCGACATGAATAAAGTGACAACATAAATAAAGTAACCGACATAAATGAAGTGACTGACATAAATAAAGTGATCAACATAAAGTGATCAACATTAATAAAGTGACCGACATGAATAAAGTGACCGACATTAATAAAGTGACCGACATAACTAAAGTGACGACATAAATAAAGTGACCGACGTAAATAAAGTGACGACATTAATAAAGTGACCGACATAACTAAAAAGACCGGCATAAATAAAGTGACCGACATAAATGAAGTGACTGACATAAAGTGATCAACATAAAGTGATCAACATTAATAAAGTGACGACATAACTAAAGTGACTGACATAACTTAAAGTGACGACATAAATAAAGTGACAACATAAATAACATAAATAAAATGACGACGACATGAATAAAGTGACCAAATTAAATAAAGTGACCGACATAAATAAAATGACCGACATGAATAAAGTGACCGACATAAATAAAGTGACCGACAGAAATAAAGTGACCAACATAACTAAAGTGACCGACATAATTAAAGTGACAACATAAATAAAGTGACCGACATAACTAAAGTGACCGACTAACCGACACATAATTAAAGTGACAACATAAATAAAGTGACCGACATAATTGAAGTGACCAACATAAATGAAGTGACCGACATAAATAAAATGACCGACATGAATAAAGTGACCGACATAAATAAAGTGACCGACAGAAATAAAGTGACCAACATAACTAAAGTGACCGACATAATTAAAGTGACGACATAAATAAAGTGACCAACATAATTGAAGTGACCAACATAAATGAAGTGACTGACATAAATAAAGTGATCAACATAAAGTGATCAACATTAATAAAGTGACGACATAACTAAAGTGACTGACATAACTAAAGTGACCGACATAAATAAAGTGACCAACATAAATAAAGTGACCGACATAACTAAAGTGACCAAATTAAATAAAGTGACCGACATAAATAAAGTGACCGACATAATTAAAGTGACGACATAAATAAAGTGGCCGACATAAATAAAGTGACCGACAGAAATAAAGTGACCGACATAACTAAAGTGAAAAACATAATTAAAGTGACGACATAAATAAAGTGACCGACATGAATAAAGTGACCGACATAAATAAAGTGACCGACATAACTTAAGTGGCCGTCATAACTAAAGTGACCGACATAAATAAAGTGACCGACATAAATAAAGTAACCGACATAACTAAAGTGACCGACATAACTAAAGTGACCGTCATAACTAAAGTGACCGACATAAATAAAGTGACTGACATAAATAAAGTAACCGACATAACTAAAGTGACCGACATAACTAAAGTGACCGACATAAGTAACGTGACCAACATAAGTAAAGTGACCGACATAAGTAAAGTGACCGACATAACTAAAGTGACCGACATAACTAAAGTGACCGACATAATTAAAGTGATGACGTAAATAAAGTGACCGACATAAATAAAGTGACCGACATAAATAAAGTGACCGACATGAATAAAGTGACCGACATAAATAAAGTAACCGACATAACTAAAGTGACCGTCATACCTAAAGTGACCGACATAAATAAAGTGACCGACATAACTAAAGTGACCGACATAAGTAACGTGACCGACATAAGTAAAGTGACCGACATAAGTAAAGTGACCAACATAAATAAAGTGACAACATAACTAAAGTGACTGACATAAGTAAAGTGACCAGCATAAATAAAGTGACCGGCATGAATCAAGTGACCAACATAAATAAAGTGACCAACATAAATAAAGTGACCGGCATGAATCAAGTGACCAACATAAATCAAGTGACCGACATAAATAAAGTGACCAACATAAATAAAGTGACCAACATTAATAAAGTGATTAACATGAATAAAGTGACCGACATAAATAAAGTGACCGACATAAATAAAGTGACCGACATAAATAAAGTAACCGACATAACTAAAGTGACCGACATAAGTAACGTGACTGACATAAGTAAAGTGACCAACATAAATAAAGTGACAACATAACTAAGGTGACCGACATAAGTAAAGTGACCAGCATGAATAAAGTGATCGACATAAATAAAGTGACCGACATAAATAAAGTGACCAACATTAATAAAGTGATTAACATGAATAAAGTGACCGACATAAATAAAGTGACCAACATTAATAAAGTGATTAACATGAATAAAGTGACCGACATAAATAAAGTGACCAACATGAATAAAGTGACCGACATAAATAAAGTGACTGATATAAATAAAGTGACCGACATGAATAAAGTGACCAACATTAATAAAGTGACCAACATAAATAAAGTGACCGACATAAATAAAGTGACCGACATAAATAAAGTGACCAACATAAATAAAGTGACCAACATGAATAAAGTGACCAACATTAATAAAGTGATGACATAACTAAAGTGACCGAGTTGTGTCCTTTAGGCTACGTTCAGACTGCAGGGCTTAATGCTCAATTCGGATTTTTTTTTGTGTGAAATCCAATGTTTTTGCGAGGTCGTTCACATTTCCAATTAAATGTGACTTGTATGTGACTCCAGTGTGAACATTAAACGGCTCGAAAGTGTCATGTGCACTGGAGACACGACGACGTCAACCGCAGCGAGCGTCTCTGTGTTTACAGAAGTTGTCCAAACATGGACTCGAGCATCGAGCACCTGGAGATTTTAAAGTTCCTCTCGTACCGGAGCCAGAACATGAACAACTTACTTGTTTTAAGGAGGAGATTGAGAAGGAGAAGGACGAGGTTTTTGGTCGTGGTGTTTTGTGGGGCAGCGGCAGCGACGTCCGTTGAAAGGAACGTGTGGATGTGGAGACGGAGCCAAGAGTGGTGAGTGGTGATGTGCTTCACTTCAGTGACACGGAGTTCATTAACAATTTTCACCGTACTTCAGCGAGAGAATAGTGTACATTTGTGTCTTGTTGATAACGTGTAGGTGGATGAATGCACTTTGGCCGTTCAGACTGAAGTCACATGTCAAAAGATCAGATATGTATCGGTTTCAGGAGCACATATCCAAGTGTCCTGGGTCACATTTGAAAAAATCGGATCTGTGTCGTTCAGACTGTCATTAAAAGATCAGATACAGGAACATAGGGGCCAAAAAATCGGATTTGGGTCACTTCAGGCTGCAGTCTGAACTTAGCCTTAGTCCGACAGAAGCTGAACCGCATCAGCGTACAAGGAAAGAGCTGTTTTTATCAGCGCTTACAGTTTATGCAAATGAGTCATGTGGTTTTAATTAATTGCATTTATACAGCACATTTCAAGACACCCAAAGCGCTTTACAGTTCATTGTTCATTCACTCTACACTTGGTGGTGTTAAACTACGGTGGTAAGCCCCGGGGCAGACTGAAGGAAGCGAGGCTGCCAATCTGCACCATCGGCCCCTCCGACCACCACCAACATTCACACACACACCACTTTCATACTAGGAAATGTGGGTGAAGTGTCTTGCCTAAGGACACAATGACAGTTTTTGCCCCTGTGGCTCCTGATTTTCCCAGTGTCTCCATCCAAGTCCTGACCAGGTCCAACCCTGCTGAGCTTCTGAAATCTGACGGGATCAGATTTTGACAAGTCTGTGTGTCGTCATGATGTGGGGTTTAAGTTTTGTTTCTGTAAAACATAAACAAATGTGTCAAAGCTGCTTTAAACATATTATAATGTCAAACGGGCTGATGTGTCTCTAGAGTTTATGGTTTATATGTTGTAAAGTTGAGTTTATTTATGCAGATTGGTAATAATAAAAATACATGCCAGCTTCTGCTCATCCCAGTATGAAGGTAAATATGATTTTAACTGTAAATGTATTGGCTGTTTCTTTTTTGTGTGTGTGAAATGTCCTGTTTATCTGTAGAAACGCACATGTGCAAAGGTGACTATATGTATGTGGGTGTGTGTTGGTATGAGTGGCTCTCCTCTTGATTTTGCTCTTCCAATGTGGCTCTTGTGAAAAAAATAGAGCGTATCACTGGGTTAGGCCATTGTGACTGAGCTGTTATATGGAGTAAAATGCTGCCATCTGGTGGTGAATTGAAGAGAAAACAGTGGAGGATGTCTGCAGGTCGGTCAGCAGGGTTGTCAAAAGTGTCAAAAAATCTGATACTAGTTTTTCGCAGGTGTCGATACTAAAAAAGTCACATTCAGAGGACGGAAATGAACCTTTCCTGAATGTCTTTATAATGATCTTGACTTGTATCAGAACAATCCGTGTATCATTCGTTCATTCGTTTTTCAATATAAAACCAAAAATAAGAAAATGAAAAAACAACAGTTTTTTTTCATTATTTGTCTCCAAAACCAAAATGAAAAAACGAATAATGATTTGTTTTTTCAGTTTTCGATTTTGTGTTTAAATGAAGAATGGAAAAAACGGATAACGACCGTTTCCCGTTTACGTGACTTCAGTAACTGCGATGCTGGACTTTTGCGCTGCATATGGACTGAACCAGGACTGATCCAGGTCCGGGACCAGAGTGGGACTGAAACCGGGACCAGAGCGGGACTGAGACAGAGACCAGTCCAAGACTAAGATCAGAACTGAGATTGGGACCAGACCGAGACTGAGACTGGACCGGGACCAGAACGGGACTGAGAATGAGACCAGACCAGGACCAGGCCAGGACCAGACCGGAGGCTCAGAGCTCGCGGCAGGTCCAGAGCTCGAAGCTGAGGCTTGAACCCCGCGGAGGCTCGGCGTCAAAGCTCGGAGTCCGTCCTGGTCCCGCTCTGGTCCCGGTCTGGTCCCGGTCTGGTCCCGGACCTGGATCAGTCCTGGTTCAGTCCGTATGCAGCGCAAAAGTCCGACATCGCATCACGGAAGTCACCGTTATCTGTTTTTTCCATTCTTCATTTAAACACAAAATCGAAAACTGAAAAAACAAATCATTATCTGTTTTTTTTTTCATTTTGGTTTTGGAGACAAATTAGGAAAAAAACTGTTGGTTTTTCGTTTTCTTATTTTTGGTTTTATATTGAAAAACGAATGAACGAACGACACGGCTTCAGAACAAGTATCACACAGATATAAGGACACATGGGAACAGAAAAGAAAGTACTATGATTCAGTTTTGAAAATAACATTCCACTGCCTTCTACTTCTTAAAAGATCAATAGTTCATGAACTAAACTTTGGTCGATGAGTGGCGAGGAGTTACCGTCCACTTGTTTTTGGAGAGAAAGAGTGTGAGTGGGAAAAACAAGAGCTCTCGTCTCCGTGTGAGGAGTGAAAGTCAGAAGTCGCTCAGGTCGAGTGGAGTCGAGATAACTCAGATAATGGAGGAGGGGAAGAGCGATGTTGAAATCCGGAGTGAAGATGAAGACGTACGTGGAGAGTTTTAGTGTTGATAAAACTGTACGCGTGACTGCAGTAGTATAATAGTGGTTTGGATTTCTAAAAACAGCCCAAGAAACGTGAAGCATACAGTACAGAGCAGGAATCTCCAACCTGTAGCCCGGGATTACAGGAATATGGAAAAAAATATAACAAAAATTTAAAAAAAATATATATAAAATAATATAAACATAAAACAAAACAAAAAAATATAACTGGAAAAACACTTAGGCTCTGAGTGTTTTTTTTTTTTTTTTCTTCCTCAGCCACATCAAAAGTGGGGAAAAAAACACAAGAGAAAAAAAAATTTAGAATTTTTTTTTTTTTGGATTTTTTTTTTTTTTTTTTTTTTTTTTTTTTGAGTTGGTGATAAAAAAAAAAAAAACACTTAGAAAATAGAGCCCAAATGACCTGCCTCTTTTTTTTTTCTCTCTCTCTTGCCTCTCAGGGCTTAAAGTTAAAGTAATAACAGCAGAATAGAGAACAACAGACTGAATAGGCATTAATATGATAACATAACATAACAAAAGTTATTCAGATTATTATAGCATAAACAGAACATAATTTTAAAACTCACAATCTCACTGCAAATCACTAAATCCACTGAAATCTTCATCCTCGGTGTCACTTCTGCGTGACCTCTGGAGATAAACCATAGATCCATGAGGTGAGCGCCGCTTCCTCTTCTGTGTCGCTGTCGTCAGACTCAGCATCAGTTCCAGTTAGAATTATTCGTGTCTTTCTGAATCCCGACAGGATGGTTTCAGTGTCACTGAAGTCCAGACTTTGTCGATTCATTCATTGACTTCAGGAAAGTTCCATGGTGCATCCTCCCGGTTGCCATGAAGCTGTGTTCTCCATCCTCGCTTTCTGCGAGTCAATCACAAGTTTCCCGCTCACTCCAGACTTTTTTTCTGCTGCTCGATTACCGTTTTCAGGTGAATATTTCACTACTTGCAGCGAGACAGCGGCTTTTTCTACAGGAGACATGCGCAGTAGAGTGTGAAGGGACAGTGGTACAGGAGTAAAAACAGTTGTAGATCACAGGTGTCACACATAAGGCCCGGGGGCCGCCTCCGGCCCTCCAAGACCTTTAATCTGGCCCTCGGCTGATTTTCTACTAAAATATTTGAATTATATTTTCTATTAAAATCTTGTTAATTTTTTGCGGTGTTTATCACAGCAGCGTCTCCAGTGTCTCTGTACGTGGCCCCTCCCACCAGAGCAGCACAAATGAAGACTTGTCTCTTTCCAAACGCTCTTAAAGGACGATCGTTTTGACTGTTGACCGTGACACCCTCATCAGAAAAATGTCCAAAATGAGAAAAATGGACGCTGAGTTCAGTATTTTCCAAGAAAAATTGTATTATTCCTGTTTACATACAAGTTCATGTTAAAACTTTGTGTTGAAGTTGCATTTCTTTTTAAGTTTCAGGTTGTTCATAATATTATCATATTTAGTAAAAGAAAGAGTTCATCAATTAAAAAAGATTTCTGTCATAGATTTGTGTTTCTCTGCACAAATATTTGAACTTATTGTTATTTTTGGGGTTTATATGTCATGAGTTTTCTGATCCAGACACTTTGGGATCAAAGTGGGTTGGATACGGCCCCCGGACCAACATGAGTTTGACACTCCTGCTCTAGATAGTGGCACACAACACCAGAGCCTCCTGCAGCTGTCAGTCTGAACATTTTAATATATAAGTCTCACTGGAGTATAAGTTGCAGAAAACACCCAAACCATGAAAAAAAGTGCGACTTATAGTTTGAAAAAATACAGTAATTAAATGCATTTTACTATTACAAATGTATCATTTTGATGCCCAACTTTTGCACTAATAAATGGATAATGGTTTATGTTTTATAGGTATCTAACTCAGGGTGATCAGATTATCCAAAAAAAAAAAAAAAAGGTTTGTGCTGGTTGGTAATAATTAAACTGTGAATCGAGTAATTCAGGAAAACTTGTCTGCGTCCGGCCCCTTCATGACAAACATGAGTCAGTATAGTCACATTTTCTTTGTGCTTTGGTCATTTTTCAGCAGCTTTTCCGTATTTTACTTAAAGAAATGACAATGAATGCCTCTCTCTACTCTTAGAAGGGATCAAATTGGCCAAAGATATGGACAGCTGGGACGTTTCTTGTATGAAACTGGGACAAATCACTGGTTTTGTATAAATCTGCTGGGACAGGTGGCACAGGGCACAAAACTGGGACTAAAATATAAATTACACAATATAAATTTCCATCACAAGCCCAGATAGGAGTGTCCTGTTTCTGCTTGAACTAAACTATGCAATGAAAGGTGGAGCAAGCAATTTCTGATGAACTGGTGCATTGTTTCCTTTAACACAGTTTGTTGTTCCAAAAGTTGAATGTGAGGAATGCTTTAATTTCAGTGTCATTAAAAGATAAAGACCAAAACTAGTCTGAGATTACTGCCTCTTGTTGTTACTGTTTCTTGTTTTGGTTTATGAATATCCTCATCCTTAAGCTGTGCTCAGTCATAGAGCTTTCAGCTGTACAGTTTGATAAAAGGCTCTAAATCACAGGTGTCAAACATAAGGCCCGGGGACCAGATCCGGCCCTCCAAGTCCTTTAATCTGGCCTTCGGCTGATTTTATACTAAAGTATTTTTATTATATTTTCTATTAAAATATTGGTAATTTTCTGTGGTGTTTATCACAGCAGCGTCTCCAGCGTCTCTGTACGTGGCCCCTCCCACCAGAGCAGCACAAATAAAGGCTTGTCTCTTTTCAAACGCTCTTAAAGGACGATCGTTTTGACTGTTGACCGTGACACCCTCATCAGAAAAATGTCCAACATGAGAAAAATGGACGCTGAGTTCAGTATTTTCCAAGAAAAATTGTATTATTCCTGTTTACATACAAGTTCATGTTAAAACTTTGTGTTGAAGTTGCATTTCTTTTTAAGTTTCAGGTTGTTCATAATATTATAATATTTAGTAAAAGAGTTCATCAGTTAAAGAAGATTTCTGTAATAGATTTGTGTTTCTTTGCACAAATATTTGAACTTATTGTTATTTTTGGGGTTTATATTACATGAGTTTTCTGATCCGGCCCCTTTGGGATCAAAGTGGGTTGGATACGGCCCCCGGACCAACATGAGTTTGACACTCCTGCTGTAGATAGTGGCACACAACACCAGAGCCTCCTGCAGCTGTCAGTCTGAACATTTTAATATATAAGTCTCACTGGAGTATAAGTTGCAGAAAACACCCAAACCATGAAAAAAAGTGCGACTTATAGTTTGAAAAATACAGTAATTAAAAGCATTTTACTATTGCACATGTATCTGCACTAATAAATGGATAATGGTTTATGTTTTATAGGTATCTAACTCAGGGTGATCAGATTATCAAAAAAAAAAAAAAAAAAAGGTTTGTGCTGGTTGGTAATAATTAAACTGTGAATCGAGTAATTCAGGAAAACTTGTCTGCGTCCGGCCCCTTCATGACAAACATGAGTCAGTATAGTCACATTTTCTTTGTGCTTTGGTCATTTTTCAGCAGCTTTTCCGTATTTTACTTAAAGAAATGACAATGAATGCCTCTCTCTACTCTTAGAAGGGATCAAATTGGCCAAAGATATGGACAGCTGGGACGTTTCTTGTATGAAACTGGGACAAATCACTGGTTTTGTATAAATCTGCTGGGACAGGTGGCACAGGGCACAAAACTGGGACTAAAATATAAATTACACAATATAAATTTCCATCACAAGCCCAGATAGGAGTGTCCTGTTTCTGCTTGAACTAAACTATGCAATGAAAGGTGGAGCAAGCAATTTCTGATGAACTGGTGCATTGTTTCCTTTAACACAGTTTGTTGTTCCAAAAGTTGAATGTGAGGAATGCTTTAATTTCAGTGTCATTAAAAGATAAAGACCAAAACTAGTCTGACCAGATTACTGCCTCTTGTTGTTACTGTTTCTTGTTTTGGTTTATGAATATCCTCATCCTTAAGGTGTGCTCAGTCATAGAGCTTTCAGCTGTACAGTTTGACAAAAGGCTCTAAATCACAGGTGTCAAACATAAGGCCCGGGGGCCAGATCCGGCCCTCCAAGTCCTTTAATCTGGCCTTCGGCTGATTTTCTACTAAAATATTTTTATTATATTTTCGATTAAAATATTGTTAATTTTCTGTGGTGTTTATCACAGCAGCGTCTCTGTACGTGGCCCCTCCCACCAGAGCAGCACAAATAAAGGCTTGTCTCTTTCCAAACGCTCTTAAAGGACGATCGTTTTGACTGTTGACCGTGACACCCTCATCAGAAAAATGTCCAACATGAGAAAAGTGGAGCCGAGTGCAGGATTTTACAAGAAAAACTGACTTATTCCTATTTGCAGACAAGTTAATGTTAAAACATTGTGTTGAAATTGTATTTTTCTTAAAATTTCAGGTTGTTCATAATATTATAATATTTTAGAGTTAATCAATTAAAAAAAGATTTCTGTAATAGATTTGTGTTTCTCTGCACAAATATTTGAACTTATTGTTATTTTGGGGTTTATATGACATGAGTTTTCTGATCCAGACACTTTTGGATCAAAGTGGGTTGGATACGGCCCCCGGGCCAAAATGAGTTTGACACCCCTGGTTTAAATGACGCAAAGACAACAGCCTGGTCTAGTCCTGGTCTAGTCCTGGTCTAGTCCTGGTCTAGTCCTGGTCTAGTCCAGATGTGGTGTCAGTTTAGTAACCTGTGGGTGTGGCACGTGTGCAAGAGCATGGACTTTAAACTGCTAGAACAAGTGTGTAATTAAAATGGTTTGACTGTAGATGAACCAGTTTGAGAGCATCACAGCGTCACAAGATCAAAACTTATACTTTCTAATATTTGCACTAAAATCGATGAGATAGAACGTTGCCATATCACAATTTTCATAATATTTTAAACCTCAAGACAAACTGATACCAAAAGAAACACCATGGTTAGGTTAGTAAAAGGTACTTTGTAAGTCTGTCTGCATAAGTTTGGTTGTAAAGTTATTATTGTTTAAATCATATTGTTCACCGTTGTACACAGCTCACCTCTGGACTAACTATAAAAAAGACAGTTTGCAAAGACTGCAGGTGTTTGTACGACCATAAACGAAAAACAAAAAATCCTTACATTCTTTCATTCTTATCGTTGTTTGTTTCGCACGATCATAAACGATAAACATTTGTCCCTTTGTTAACATCATTATTAGTTTGTATGACCATAAACAGGGAAAAAAATTATATACACACACACATATATATAAGAAGAAGAAGAAGAATGAGAAAGAAATTTCTATGTAAATGTTTCTCTGTAAAATATTCGGCGCAATGACTTTAAACAGTTCAACACTGTAGAAATCTTATATAAACCTTGTATAGACTGGAGTTGTGCATTGAGTTTTGTTTGTTTTAATTTATATTTTGTCTCTTATATGTACAGTGTGTGGAATTGTTAATGCAAATTTCTTGTGAAAAAATAAATATATATTTTTAAAAAAAGAAGAAAAAAAAAAAAAAAAGACTGCAGGTGTTTACACTGATGCTTTACAGAGCTTTGAGGAACCACGATGGACGAGTGCGACTGAAATGTTTGTTACTGCACAAGTGAACACTTTGCAAGCTGCACTTAGAATTTTAATGTACAGTTTTATCTGCAGAATGAACAAATCAGACAATGAAATAATAAAGTCACTCACAAATATAGATTCAGAGCAATAAGATCAGTGCAACGTGTGGAGACACTGGTGTGGTCGTCTTTTAAAAACATGAATGTTTATTGTTTTGTGTTGTCACTGTTTAAAAATGGAATAAAGATGATGATGATGATGATGATGTCTGCATTTCAGTCGATTTTGTAAAAATACTGATGTTTGTCAAGATCCTTTTCACATAATATATTGTATATGTTTATATTTTTGTCTGTGTAAAATGTAAAAGAAAAATCATAATAACACACAGATACATTTGTGCTATACCTTTTATTATTCATCATTACTGATTTTAAAACCCAAACATGATCAACAATACAGTTAGAATTCATTTCAATACATTTTAAAAGTGTTTTATTCGAAGTCCCGCCTCTAAGAATTTAAAATACATGATCAAATATAATCTTATAAGACAAACAGCAATATAAATGTGGATAAACAATGAACCAGCAGGACATTCTGACCTACTGGTCTGAAATTATACAAACATCTGTTGATGTTTACAGTAACAGCAACAATTCACACTTAAGTTTAATTGTTCAATAGATAATACATGATCTAATATCATCTCATTATACAAGTATATGATCATTATGGGTATGGAAAACTAAAAAAGTAAAAATAAAATCATCAAATCATCGTCCCTGTCTGACCTGTAACTTGGCCTTCCCCTGCTTGTCTCCATGGAGATATTATTAGTTTAATGCTATACTGTGGGACATTCTAAGCAAAGCAGTAACATTTTCACTGAGACAAGCAGGTGAGGGACCCCCCACCAGAAAAGTTGCCCAGTGCACCTTTAAGTGAAAGTGAATTGATTAGAAAAATCAAACTAAAATGAAAAGTCAGAGTCTGTTTACAAAATAAACTAAAAATAAGAGAAATCTAACAGTTTAATCTGTGAGATTGTTTGTGTGAAAAATAACTCTTATCTTCAGTTCATTAGCTCCTCGTCTCGTTACTTTTGTCCTATTTGTTCCAGCACAACTTTCATCTGATTCAGTACACTGTCAGTTCCGATGTAACAGTGTGGGAACAGTTTCACGGGGCTGAGCTGTGTGAAAGAGTGAAGGAGAGTGTCATGGTCTAAGTCATAAAAACTCACTTCATGTTTGTCACAATCAAGAAGGACTCTGATCCTCCGAGGAGGTGGCACTAGTTTGAGATAATCTCTCTCTTTTTCAGTGATGGCTTTATAACTGTCATTAAAGAAACATAAACCCCATTCTTCCACTTCAGCCTTATCATCTCTACTCTCACCACCTTCATCACCTTCATCACCTTCATCACCTTCATCACCTTCACCTTCACCATCATCCTCATTTTCACTGTCGTAGTCATCTATATCAGACACTTCATCGGTGGTGCGAACTACAACTACCCATGCCTCACTGTCCCCCAGTTCTACAATCCAACTGTGAGAGCCTGAACTGTAACCATCAGAATCAACAACTGAGACACAATTGTTCATAACATCTTTTTTCAGTTTCAAACTGGCCACATCGCCTGACTTGAATTCATTGCCAACAGTGTTTGAATCCCGAGCAACAGCAAAGTAGTGCACCATTGTCTTCATGCTGCTCCAGATGTGGAAGGCCAAGTTGCCCAGATGTTTGGCCTGGTCTATCAAAGTTCCTGGGCCCAGCTGTGGTTCCTTCAGCAGGGGGCAGCGCTGCACTCTCTTCATTGCAGCCTTGTATTGGAGCAGGAAGGAGACGTCAGCGGCTCTCTGCTGCTCCTTTGTGGCTCTGATGGTTTCTGACAGAGCTTCTATCTCTCTGCTCACAGCCTCCATCTTCTTGTTCATCTTCTGAATCTTCTGCTCCTTTTCCTTCGTCAGAGCCTTCAGCCGGGCCTCCTCTTCCTCCTCCAGAAACTGGCTTTGTTTGAGAGAATCCTGCATTTCAGTCATTTTTTACTGTGTTTGTCAAGATCCTTTTCACATAATATATTGTATATGTTTATATTTTTGTCTGTGTAAAATGTAAAAGAAAAATCATAATAACACACAGATACATTTGTGCTATACCTTTTATTATTCATCATTACTATTTTAAAACCCAAAACATGATCAACAATACAGTTAGAATTCATTCAATACATTTTAAAAGTGTTTTTTTCGAAGTCCCGCCTCTAAGAATTTAAAATACATGATCAAATATAATCTTATAAGACAAACAGCAATATAAATGTGGATAAACAATGAACCAGCGGACATTCTGACCTACTGGTCTGAAATTATACAAACATCTGTTAACTTTATTTCACTTACATTCATTTCATTAACAAATAGTTTAATTGTTCAGTAGATAATACATGATCTAATATCATCTCATTATACAAGTACATGATCATTATGGGTATGAAAACAAAGAACATGGACAGTTCAATTTGGTCCAAATCTGTATTTCTAAGTCAATAAAATCATCAAATCAGTCCCCGTCTGACCTGTAACTTGGCCTTTCCCCTGCTTGTCTCCATGGAGATATTAATTAGTTTAATTGCTATACCCTGGGACATTCTAAGCAAAGCAGTAACATTTTCACTGAGACAAGCAGGTGAGGGACCCCCCACCAGAAAAGTTGCCCAGTGCACCTTTAAGTGAAAGTGAATTGATTAGAAAAATCAAACTAAAATGAAAAGTCAGAGTCTGTTTACAAAATAAACTAAAAATAAGAGAAATCTAACAGTTTAATCTGTGAGATTGTTTGTGTGAAAAATAACTCTTATCTTCAGTTCATTAGCTCCTCGTCTCGTTACTTTTGTCCTAATTATTCCAGCACAACTTTCATCTGATTCAGTACACTGTCAGTTCCGATGTAACAGTGTGGGAACAGTTTCTCGGAGCTGATCTGTGTGAAAGAGTGAAGGAGAGCGTCAGTGTCTAAGTCATAAAAACTCACTTCATGTTTGTCACAATCAAGAAGGACTCTGATCCTTCGAGGAGGTGGCACTAGTTTGAGATTAATCTCTCTCTTTCGTCATTGTTGTATGCTTTATACTGTCATTAAAAACATAAACCCCATTCCATCATCACATCTTCTCCACTCTATCACCACTTGATCACCTTCATCACCTTCATCATTGGCCTTCATTCTCACCTGTCCGTCGTCACTGTCGTAGTCATCTATATCAGACATTACATCGGTGGTGCGAACTACAACTACCCAGTGTCACTGTCCCCAGTTCTACAATCCAACTGTGAGAGCCTGAACTGTAACCATCAGAATCAACAACTGAGACACAATTGTTCATAACATCATTTTTCAGTTTCAAACTGGCCACATCGCCTGACTTGAATTCATTGCCAACAGTGTTTAGATCCAGAATAACAGGAGAATAGTGCACCATCGTCTTCATGCTGCTCCAGATGTGGAAGGACAGGTTGCCCAGATGTTTGGACTGGTCTATCAGAGCTACTGGGCCCAGCTGCGGTTCCTCCAGCAGGGGGCAGCGCTGCACTCTCTCCACTGCAGCCTTGTATTGGAGCAGGAAGGAGACGTCTGCGGCTCTCAGCTGCTCCTCTGTGGCTCTGATGGTTTCTGACAGAGCTTCTATCTCTCTGCTCACAGCCACCATCTTGTCCTTCATCTTCTGAATCTTCTGCTCCTCTTCCTCCCTCAGAGCCTTCAGCCGGGCCTCCTCTTCCTCCTCCAGAAACTGGTGCATCTTCTTAAACTCATCACAGATCTGCTTCTTTGTGCATCCTGAGCCTGATCCTTTATACGCTCTGTAATGGCCAAAAGATTGTTTTGAACGTCCTTAGTCTTCTCTAGGTGTTCCTTCAGAGGCAGCTTTAGGGACTGGTCCAGCTCCTGTCTGAGCTCCTGTGCTGTTTCTACTATGGGCCTAAAGCGGTGGTCTTCATGAACTTTAGAGTCTCGGCACACCAGGCAGGCAGGCTGCTGGTCAGTCAGACAGAAAGAGCCGAAGTTTCTCTGAGTGCAGTGGACACACATGTTCTTCTGGAGCCTTGTTCTCTCCCTGCTGTACATAGGCCTCACACAGGTTCCTCAAAGCCAGGTTCTGTGGAGGATCGCTCCTGGAGGATCTTCTCTTACAAACAGGACACTCCTTTGTGGGCTTCTCTCTCCACCAGCTCTTCAGACAGAGCTCACAGACGCTGTGGCTGCAGGACAAAAGCACAGGCCTCTTATAGATCTCCTGACAGATCGGACAGGACAGCTCCTCCTCTGATCGTGAAGACATTGTGAACGTCAAACCTGAAGCACACACATAATAACACACTTATTGTTCTGTCTCATGCACTCGTGTGCTGGAGCTGCAGCGTCAAAGTTAAACTTACCTCAGCTGATGGCAGAGAGAGAAGTCTGTGCTGTTTTGGCTCCCAGTGGAAAACTAAAGAGAAAGTAAAATGAAGGTTTATGTTTACACTGATATGACTTGGTTTAGTGGAGTTTGGACTTAATAAGTTATGAATGAACTCATAATAAAATATAATAAATATTTCTTCAAAAGTACATAGAGAAGACAATATTGCACTGTTTACTGGTCACTGTTTCCTACAAAAGATGTAAAAATAAGTAAACAGACATCAAAACAATACGTAAACAATGTAATTTTTTCATTTCTATATTTTTGGTCTTTTTTGTACATTTCATGAATTTGAGACCTCTATAATTTTATTTTAACTATTCACCAATTCATAATGAGTTTTTTTGTTTGTTTGTTTGTTTTCCACCTTCTGCCCATGAAAATTTCTTTAAACTGATAAAACATCTGAATCTCAAAAAAGTAGAACAAGCAGAAATTTCAAATAACTTTCATCAGGTTAAAAAAAACTGTAAGTATGAAATGTTCCTCTCCTCATGATCCGGATGTGTGTTAGATTTGCAACAATGTACTCGAGTTTCCAGTGCAAAGCCCTTTTCAGACTGACCAAATGTTAACCCTATGTAAAGGCACGTTGGCGTGTGAATGAAGTTCTGCGGCGCGAATGGCGCAAATTGGGCAGCGCAAATCGCATGTTTTGACCAGCGCGAATAGGCAAAATGAGCTGTGCGAATTTATGAAACTGGCGTTGATGCGCGAATTCCCAAAAGGGAGGGGCTCACGAAATTTGCCAAAGTTGAACATTTTTAACTTTCTGTGAATATTTGCATCACGTCAACCAATCAGGGGCCATGTTCTGACAGTGACGTATAAACTGAGACAGACGTGACCTTTGATTCAACATGGAGGAGACGCTCACTGTTCCCGTGGGAAACAAGGTGATATCATACGACACCAGCACGAGCCAGAACAGAGACGGAGTAAGCTCCACAGAGCAGGACCTACACCAGACTCTGTCCCCCTCTCCTTTATTCTGAACTGGGTCTCAGTCTCTGTCTGGTCAGCTATGCTGGACTTTTGAGCCACATACAGACTGAACCAGGACTGAACCAGGT
>NW_026571299.1:3763590-3771090 GCF_026225935.1 Boleophthalmus pectinirostris | reverse complement strand
TTTTATGAATTTGGTCCGGTCGTCTGAGAAAGTTTCTGACTGTGTTTGGATCCATTACAACAGGAGAGAAGTGCACCATCGTCTTCATGCTGCTCCAGATGTTGAAGACCAGGTTGCCCAGATGTTTGGCCTGGTCTATCAAAGTTCCTGGGCCCAGCTGCGGTATGTACATATACACAAATATCTTCTTTAATCAATTTAGATTTATGCAATAATTATTTTCAAGCCCGACTGACTAAAACTGTCTATTAAGTCTATAAATCGTCTTTGATAATGAATTTGTGTGATCACATGTTCCAGGTTAATGTACACGACCAAACAACAGGTTTAGAGGGGTTAAAGGCCCTTCATTGCTGCTTGCGAATGTAACTGGCTCTTATGGTGACAGAAAGTCAATACATGCATCATGAATTTCGGACTTCCGGTCATTGCGCGATGCATACTGGGAAGGATTTTTGTTTCCATGTTTGTTTTCCCAGTGGGATGCGTCTATTGACAAAGTCGATCTTTTCAAGTCTTTTGAACCATTTCACTTTTGTTTCAGGGTTCTGATATTGTCATATTTTAGTTTTGGGATTCAGACGTCGTAATTGTGTGGTTGTTGGATCCTAACAGCGACGCGACACAGACGCGACTTGACTGTCGTCACTTCACAACAATTAACAGAAGAAACACGCCTCAGACCGAACCAGGACTAAACCAGGACTAACGCAGGATTAACCTAGGACTGATTCCAGGACTGAACCAGGACTAAACTAAACATCGTCTTCATGCTGGTCCAGATGTGGAAGAACAGGTTGCCCAGGTGTTTGGCCTGGTCTATCAGAGCTCCTGGGCCCAGCTGTGGTTCGTCCAGCAGGGGGCAGCGCTGCACTCTCTCCACTGCAGCCTTGTACTGGAGCAGGAAGGAGACGTCTGCGGCTCTCAGCTGCTCCTCTGAGGCTCTGGTGGTTTCTGACAGAGCTTCTATCTCTCTGTCTGCATACGTTTGGTTGTAAAGTTAATGTTTAAATCATATTGTTCACCGTTGTACACAGTTCACCTCTGGACTAATTATAAAAAAGACAGTTTACAAAGACTGCAGGTGTCTAGAATGACGCTTTACGGTGCTTTTGAGGTCACGATGCACGAGTGCGACTGAACCCTAACCCTTGTTACTGCTCGAGTGAACACTTTGCAAGCTGCACTTAGAATTTTAATGTTCAGTTTTATCTGCAGACTGAACAAATCAGACAATGGAATAATAAATAAAAGTCACTTACAAATATGAGATTCAGTGCAACACTGGTGTGGTCGTCTTTTAAAAACATAAATGTTTATTGTTTTGTGTTGTCATTGTTTAAAAATGGAATAAAGATGATGATGATGATGATGTCTGCATTTCAGTCAATTTTGTAAAAATACTGATGTTTGTCAAGATCCTTTTCACATAATATATTGTATATGTTTATATTTTTGTCTGTGTAAAATGTAAAAGAAAAATCATAATAACACACAGACACATTTGTGCTATACCTTTTATTATTCATCATTACTGATTTTAAAACCCAAACATGATCAACAATACAGTTAGAATTAATTTCAATACATTTTAAAAGTGTTTTATTCGAAGTCCCGCCTCTAAGAATTTAAAATACATGATCAAATATAATCTTATAAGACAAACAGCAATATAAATGTGGATAAACAATGAACCAGCAGGACATTCTGACCTACTGGTCTGAAATTATACAAACATCTGTTCACTTTATTTCACTTACATTCATTTTCATTAACAAATATGTTTAATTGTTCAGTAGATAATACAATGATCTAATATCATCTCATTATACAAGTACATGATCATTATGTATGAAAAACAAAGAACATGGACAGTCTCACATATTGGTCCAAATCTGTATTTCTAAGTCATGATAAAATCATCAAAGTCCCCGTCTGACCTGTAACTTGGCCTTCCCCTGCTTGTCTCCATGGAGATATAATTAGTTTAATGCTATACCCTGGGACATTCTAAGCAATGCAATAACATTTTCACTGAGACAAGCAGGTGAGGGACCCCCCACCAGAAAAGTTGCCCAGTGCACCTTTAAGTGAAAGTGAATTGATTAGAAAAATCAAACTAAAATGAAAAGTCAGAGTCTGTTTACAAAATAAACTAAAAATAAGAGAAATCTAACAGTTTAATCTGTGAGATTGTTTGTGTGAAAAATAACTCTTATCTTCAGTTCATTAGCTCCTCGTCTCGTTACTTTTGTCCTATTTGTTCCAGCACAACTTTCATCTGATTCAGTACACTGTCAGTTCTGATGACAGATTGTGAGAACAGTTTCTCGGAGCTGATCTGTGTGAAAGAGTGAAGGAGAGCGTCAGTGTCTAAGTCATAAAAACTCACTTCATGTTTGTCACAATCAAGAAGGACTCTGATCCTTCGAGGACGTGGTGTTAGTTTGAGATTAACACTGTCTTCGTCATTGTTGTGTGTTTTATATTTGCCTTTAGACAAACTTATAGCCCATCCATCATCCACATCTTCTCCACTATCACCATGATCACTGCCATCACCATCATCATTGGCCTCATTCTCACTGTCGCTGTCGTCACTGTCAACAGTCATCTAAATCAGGCATTACATTTTTGGTGGTAACTCCAGTTACCCAGCTGTCACTGTCTCCCACTTCTACAATCCAGCTGTGAGAGCCTGAACTGTAACCATCAGAGCAAACACCTAATTCACTGTTCTTATTTTTTTTTTTCAGTGTCCAGCTGGTCACATCGTCCAACATGATTTCATTTCCGACAGTGTTTAGATCCAGAACAACAGGAGAATAGTGCACCATCGTCTTCATGCTGCTCCAGATGTGGAAGGCCAGGTTGCCCAGATGTTTGGCCTGGTCTATCAGAGTTCCTGGGCCCAGCTGCGGTTCGTCCAGCAGGGGGCAGCGCTGCACTCTCTCCACTGCAGCCTTGTACTGGAGCAGGAAGGAGACGTCTGCGGCTCTCAGCTGCTCCTCTGTGGCTCTGATGGTTTCTGACAGAGCTTCTATCTCTCTGCTCACAGCCTCCATCTTGTCCTTCATCTTCTGAATCTTCTGCTCCTCTTCCTCCCTCAGAGCCTTCAGCCGGGCCTCCTCTTCCTCCTCCAGAAACTGGTGCATCTTCTTAAACTCATCACAGATCTGCTTCTGTGCATCCTGAGCCTGATCCTTTATACGCTCTGTAATGGCCAAAAGATTGTTTTGAACGTCCTTAGTCTTCTCTAGGTGTTCCTTCAGAGGCAGCAGGGACTGGTCCAGCTCCTGTCTGAGCTCCTGTGCTGTTTCTACTATGGGCCTAAAGCGGTGGTCTTCATGAACTTTAGAGTCTCGGCACACCAGGCAGGCAGGCTGCTGGTCAGTCAGACAGAAGAGCCGAAGTTTCTCTGAGTGCAGTGGACACACATGTTCTTCTGGAGCCTTGTTCTCTCCCTGCTGTACATAGGCCTCACACAGGTTCCTCAAAGCCAGGTTCTGTGGAGGATCGCTCCTGGAGGATCTTCTCTTACAAACAGGACACTCCTTTGTGGGCTTCTCTCTCCACCAGCTCTTCAGACAGAGCTCACAGACGCTGTGGCTGCAGGACAAAAGCACAGGCCTCTTATAGATCTCCTGACAGATCGGACAGGACAGCTCCTCCTCTGATCGTGAAGACATTGTGAACGTCAAACCTGAAGCACACACATAATAACACACTTATTGTTCTGTCTCATGCACTCGTGTGCTGGAGCTGCAACGTCAAAGTTAAACTTACCTCAGCTGATGGCAGAGAGAGAAGTCTGTGCTGTTTGGCTCCCAGTGGAAAACTAAAGAGAAAGTAAAATGAAGGTTTATGTTTACACTGATATGACTTGGTTTAGTGGAGTTTGGACTTAATAAGTTATGAATTAACTCATAATAAAATATAATAAATATTTCTTCAAAAGTACATAGAGAAGACAATATTTTAAAGGCACACATTCATGTCCTCCACCTGCACTGTTTACTGGTCACTGTTTCCTACAAAAGATGTAAAAATAAATAAACAGACATCAAAACAATACGTAAACAATGTAATTTTTTCATTTCTATATTTTTTCATTTCATGAATTTGAGACCTCTATAATTTTATTTTAACTATTCACCAATTCATGAGTTTTTTTGTTTGTTTGTTTGTTTTCCACCTTCTGCCCATGAAAATTTCTTTAAACTGATAAAACATCTGAATCTCAAAAAGTAGAACAAGCAGAAATTTCAAATAACTTTCATCAGGTTAAAAAAAACTGTAAGTATGAAATGTTCCTCTCCTCATGATCCGGATGTGTGTTAGATTTGCAACAATGTACTCGAGTTTCCAGTGCAAAGCCCTTTTCAGACTGACCAAATGTTAACCCTATGTAAAGGCACGTTGGCGTGTGAATGAAGTTCTGCGGCGCGAATGGCGCAAATTGGGCAGCGCAAATCGCATGTTTTGACCAGCGCGAATAGGCAAAATGAGCTGTGCGAATTTATGAAACTGGCGTTGATGCGCGAATTCCCAAAAGGGAGGGGCTCACGAAATTCCCCAAAGTTGAAAATTTTTAACTTTCTGTGAATATTTGCATCACGTCAACCAATCAGGGGCCATGTTCTGACAGTGACGTATAAACTGAGACAGACGTGACCTTTGATTCAACATGGAGGAGACGCTCACTGTTCCCGTGGGAAACAAGGTGATATCATACGACACCAGCACGAGCCAGAACAGAGACGGAGTAAGCTCCACAGAGCAGGACCTACACCAGACTCTGTCCCCCTCTCCTTTATTCTGAACTGGGTCTCAGTCTCTGTCTGGTCCCGGTCTCAGTCTCAGTCCTGGTCAGCTATGCTGGACTTTTGAGCCACATACAGACTGAACCAGGACTGAACCAGGTCTAAACCAGGACTAAACCATGTCTAAACCAGATCTGAACCAGGACTAAATGAAGACTAAAACCGGTCTCAGTCCCTGTCTCAGTCCGGTCTGATCCCAGTCTGGTCAGATTTGTGGTCCAAATCCGCCATTTTTCCAAATGAAAACAGCAGATGCAGAGGACAATGCACATCCGCAGTTGATCCTTCTGGAGCAAATACAGCGAATACATCGGATTTACTTGCGCGACCAAATTCCCAAACTCAAGCGACCTGGACACACAAATGAAGCTAATGACTCAAAAAGTCAAGCAGCAAACTATGGGTGATTGACGCAATTTGTTTGCACCAGACGCGTGCACTCTGAACACGGCTGAAGAGTTTGTTTTCGTTAAGTGATATACAACTGACATCTACGTACTCCCTATTCTATTTGAGACTCGTGTTTCGCATATGTACTTTTGCCTTATATGTATATTCTCTGTACCAAGGTTTCATGTGTACACACACCCAGTCTACTCATTATCATAAACTATAAATACTGATGGTCTTTTGTCTGGGCCCCCGGGGCTGCTCGCGAAGGCATCCTGATATTATTAAACATCTTTCATGTAACTATTCAATTCTTATCAACTACATTCTGCTGATATCAAAAATCATCTAAAATATTAAGTCATTTTCAACTCTGGAAGGTAAGAGTCAATTATAATCAAAATGAACTTACCTCAGTTGATGGCAACAAGACAATAAATGGACTGTCAATGTAAATAATGGATTAGAAATTCTCTTGCAATGATCCTGTGAGGGTCTGACGGTCTGGAGAGATCAATATAGTGTGATCCAGTTCTGCAGCTATCCCGTCTCTGAAAGTACTTTCGATTATCTTCCTGTTTCAACTAAGTTACGCAAAAAAGGCGTAGTAAATGATTACTTAAAAATGATCTACTGTTTCCTTGTACACAGAGTAGTTTGTTTTGGCAGCAGTTGAGTATTTTCACTTTCTGTGATCTCTGGACTGACCCCAGTGTGCTCTACATTTAGGTGGTTTTTCACCTGTGACAAAATCCACTGTGAGGACTGTGTGCACTGGTGACAGAAGAAAAAAGTTTGTTGAACAACACAGAGACAGACCCAGGCTCAGCAGAGCAGGAGAAAACGTGTTCTGATGAAGAGAAGATGCATACTTTCTTTTCAGTGTCAATAAGATAAGACACTAGTCTGACAAGATTTTATGAATTTGGTCAGGTCGTCTGAGAAAGTTTTTGACTGTGTTTGGATCCATTACAACAGGAGAGTAGTGCACCATCGTCTTCATGCTGCTCCACATGTTGAAGACCAGGTTGCCCAGATGTTTGGCCTGGTCTATAAAGGGTGAAGTATGGTTCTATGTTGACTCAACGCGCACTGCCGTCACCGTGCCACAGTCATTTTTGATTTATGGATCTGCATTGAGGCCTATACTCAGCCAAGTAATTCACCGCCACAACACTAAGAGGCTAGAACATGTCTATTCATATAAACCTGTGTCTGTGTGTTCGACCTGCAGACGTAGAATTTCTGAAAAGTTTAACATGAACCATCTCCAACACGACAGAAACACAGAACAGACTCACCGTCAGCAGAACACCCCTCTGTCACAGAAAGGGGAACTCCACTGAGCTGTGTCCTTTTTAAATCCGGGCAGAAGCTGAACCACAAGGAGCAAGCTGTTTTTTGAGCGTTTTATGCAAGTTTACGCAAATGAGCTATGCGGTTTTAAGTTTTGTTCCTAAAATACACATCAAAATATGCGCAAAGTTGCATTACACACATTATTACTCAATGTATATTGAAAGAAAGGAAAGCGGAGTACAGGAAATGTCTGTAGAGTGGTGGTAGAGACGACCAATCACAGCCCTTAATGTCGGCGTCACTTTCCCTGGTGTCTGTGTCATTTAGAAAACAGACGTGTAGTCAGAAAATTTCAGAGGTGGGGGAGGTTAGGGGGTTCTCTGCATGGACGTGACTGTTACGACCCCGGTGGATCAAACATATTAAAGAGGACACAGGAGGCGCAAAGGTTACAAAAGTAAAAGTTGCATTTTTAATTTACTTTATAACGCTAAAACCCATCCTGTACCCAAAAACAAAGGCACAACTGAAAGGTGGACCTGGTGAGTGCCAAACAGAACTAAATGATGCGGCACGGGGCCAACCCCGTATAGAGCCGTAGAAGCTGGTGCCGACTAAAGGGGAAAAAAGACATCCCCAAACTAATCTTACCAAACAAAAGGTGAAAACAGGACAGCCGGTCCCACCAGGTCAAATACAAAAGGCTTACAGCAGCTAACAGACATGGCGACGAGCACTCGCCCAGGTGCGTGGAGGGCAAGCTGTGCGTAGCGACAGCGCAGGAGCAAGAGAGCGCGCCACAGACAGACATTTATACCTGAACCAGCCACGCCACAAAACATACATACAAATAAAAATACACGCAATGGGATGCACAAAGGGGTGGCAGCACGTAACAGTGACGATTTGACGCTGGACCGTAAAATGGCCTTTAGAGTTCCTGGGCCCAGCTGTGGTTCCTCCAGCAGGGGCAGCGCTGCACTCTCTC